>NW_028317817.1:3157500-3485000 GCF_062004578.1 Staurois parvus | reverse complement strand
CATACATGTGAACTTTGTAAAGTAAATCTTTTTAATTGTGTGCAGCCAATATTCAGATTCCCACCTACCTGCCCAGCTGTACAAACAGTGATAGATGGGTGATCCTGCTATTCGGTTTCAGGCTCCTTTCCCACCTTACACCAACTTACTGGACTGTGAACTGACAATACTTCACCAAAGGGCTTCCCTTTAATTGCCCAAATACATCCTGTCCAATTCCTAATGCCTGAGACATTTTAGGATGACGGCACTCTGCAGTGGAACAAAGCCTGTCAGGTAGCCTCCCATGTGTGAGCTGCCAAATCCTCCATTTAGTGTGCTATAATGAACCAGTTGCTTGTCTCTTCTGTGAGATTTGTTTCTGAACAGGCTGTTTATCAGCAGATCTGTTATAAATGATACCGAAGAGATGCTGGATTTAGTATGTGGGAAATAACATACACCAGTAGTGGTTTAACATCTTTGAAGTGAGCTGCTTCTATGTCTGAATAGTCATTTGTAGGTAGTGTGGACCATGAAGGGTTCTAATGATTTCTTCTTTTCCAACTGATGATGTCCTGTGAAGAGTAATTTTTATTGCCCTTGGTGTTCAAAGATAACAGCAACATGATCTGGGGAGCGTCAGAACTGGTTCTTCTCTTTGTTCCCCAGGTTCTTATTAGTGGACGTGTTATGCATATTCTCTTAATCGCAGCCCGATTTCTGGTGTGCAGATGCTGGTAGGAAGTATGATTTTAGATTTGGTGCTAGTTTGTACATTTTATGTTTTTAATTGTATTTTAGGTGAGAATGCATTTAACAATGTCAGGGGCCACAACATGGGGCAGCACAGTGGCTAAGTGGTTAGCATGTCCGCCTGGCAGTACTAGGGTCGTTGGTTCGAATCCCAACCACGGCACCACCTGCCTGGAGTTTGCATGTTCTCTCTGTGTCTGCGTGGGTTTCCTCTGGGTACTCCGGTTTCCTCCCATATTCCAAAGACATGCTGGTAGGTGAATTGGATCCTGTCTAAATTGGCCCTAGTATGTGTATGTATGAATGTAAGTTAGGGACCTTAGATTGTACACCCCTTGAGGGTTAGGGACTGATGTGAATGTACAATATATATGTAAAGTGCTGTGTAAATTGACTGCTCTATAGAAGTACCTGTCATAATAATATTTGGCTGTAGAAAGAATTGAAAATGACAATATACAGTTCTTAAAAATATGGTTTAAAAGTAAACTTTTAGAACAGGGTCTAAGGAGGAGTCATAGCAAGCAACAGGATGAACAGCGGTTGGTTAAAAATAGGTGGAGATGGAAATGGCGGAGGCGTTAACTACTTGGTTTTAATGGATATTTCCAAATAAATGGAGGAGACCGAATTAATTGGAGGGCCATTAATTAGCAATATAGTTTGATACCACTGGATATATTAAAAAACCCTTTATTATTGACTGCAGTTTGTATTAAATATATATTTTAATTATCCAGTGTTGGTTTTTTTAAGGTTTACCAACAGGTCCACTTTAAAGTTGTTCTAAAAGCTAAAGGGTTTTTTGGGGGTTTTTTTTAATGTAATTCATTCTCTTCATCTAAGGTAAAAACCTTCTTTGGTCAGCTACCCCTTTCATACTTGCCTGAACCCAGTCTCGATCCAGAGCTGTGCCCTCCACTCTTGCACTCTCACTCCACACTGGACATGGAGGCAGTGGGAAGCCATTCCTGTCAGTGGGGGTTGGGGCCGGGCTATGCTGTATGTGTCAATAGACACATAGACTGGCTCAGGAATCAGCCCACATGAGTCTCCCCATAGCAAGCGGGCATTCAGAATGAAGGAGAACCCCAGAGTGCCAGCAGAGGGGGTTTAGGCCTGCTCTGTACAAAACCATTGGAGAACCAGTGGAGGTAAGTATGACATTTTTTTTTGTTTTAATTAAAAAAAAACAAAAGTACTTTCACTTTGTTGGACATTTACACAGATCAAAGCGATTGTAAAGGTTGATTGATGCAAGGGTCACTTTATGATAGTGATAGGCATTCTGTGCGGTTTTTGGTTTTCCGCAACTTTAGCCTTATTGTCAACTACAAGATTGTGAAAAGTACGCACTGCAGTATATAGAGGAAATATAATACTGTATGTGGCAAGTCAATAGCTTAGAGTGATGGCAATCTCATTAAACCCCCAGCACTACCTAAACCTTTATAGTAACTTACAAGTGTGGAAGAGGTGAGCCCTGATAACATGACTTGGATCAATGACTTTCTTATAGCTAAAGGATTACACTTTAAAATACATCATCCTGTTGGCTCACTTCATACAAATGTGTATATCATTTAAAAAAGAAAAAAAAGGCTTTGGCAGTGGACATCCCTTTTAACA
Source organism: Staurois parvus (assembly GCF_062004578.1). Lineage (NCBI taxonomy): Eukaryota > Metazoa > Chordata > Amphibia > Anura > Ranidae > Staurois > Staurois parvus. The sequence continues at coordinate 3,482,636 of NW_028317817.1, read as the reverse complement.
GTTGGCTCAGTGTTATCTTATAATGAAGCACACTGCGATTCCGGTTTGTAGGAAGATATTTTACTGCGGACAAAATTGATTTTTTTTTTTCTTCTATAACCACAAACTGCATTATTAGAGAAGCAGACAGTTCTTTAGGCCTTTTTGAAATATGTAATTTGTGCCGCTTCTCAAAATTTTCAGGCTGAATTAGAGCTGGGCATTATTCTCATCGATCAAAATAAAACCCAAGCTTTGACCTAAAAAGACATTGACATGTTTTATTTATAATTAGTAGATTTTCAGATGCTGCTTTTTTATTGGCACTGTTTTTGCTGGCACAGTTCTTTGGCAGCCCTGCAGCTAATTCTTTCTGTGTCCTTCCAGGCTGGTAAAGTGAAGAAACCCGTGTCCGAGCAGGAGAAGACCGAGGAAGGTTTGGGGCCCAATATTAAGAGTATAGTCACCATGCTCATGCTGATGCTCTTGATGATGTTTGCTGTACACTGTACATGGGTAACTAGTAATGCCTACTCCAGCCCCAGTGTCGTACTAGCATCATACAATCACGACGGGTAAGAAATGGTAGTTTTGCTTATGTGGTTTGGGTAGAAAACACTTAATAAATACATATTGTCTGTCCACCCCTTTCACAACTATTGAGGTTTCAGTGTTTTTAGAAGGCTGTTAGAACTCTTCTGTTGCCTCAGTGTTATGTGGAAAGGTTTTTAACAGTTTCATGTTTGACATTCTAGTCTATTAACACATAAATTCTGCTACTGCTCCCAATGGCAAAAAGCAGATGACACAATACAGGTACGGAAGGCTAGAGTAGTTAACCCTTTCACCACTGGGCCCTGTGCTCCACTTCTAATAGTACATGGTCTGACCATTCCTGAATTATTTTTTTTTTCCCCTTTCATTTTCCACTTAAGACTTTCAGAGTTTTTAAAAGACCCCACAAACCATATAATTTCTAAAAGTACAAGATTGGTAACCTAAAAATGGTGTTACTGATTTTGGAGGTCCTGTGATAGTCTTGCAAAGGTTTACCAAAATTATATTTTCGATAATTCTTAAAAATTATTAGTGCACTCAAACATATTCCCTACAAAAACTAAGAGCTGAAACTGTAATGAGTCAATGAATCACAGATTTTTGTACAATTCTCAAACTCCTTTTTATGTGAAACTGCAAAAAAAATTGGACATTGGTTTCACATATAAATAAGTTTTGGTAACGCCTGATCCACAGTGCTGTGTGCTGCAATAGGATGATACCAGCGTACATTATATTGCAACTTAGGGCGTTACAACAAATGTCAACACATCCCAATGTGTCGCAGCACATGCAGTTCATTGAATGTAATTTTAAAAAAGAAGAAAAAAAAAACCCTATGAGGCATTGTAATAACACATTGCAGCATCTGTGTTATGCGCTGTGTAACGCGTGCCCGTTGGTTTGAAGAGGCCTTTAGCATATTTGTGCTGTAACACAACGCGTACCATGTGTATGTTATATGGGCGTGTAATGTGTGTGTGGGGAGGGGGTGTTTTGGGCCTCATTCACCTGGCTACAAATGATCATAAAACTAAAAAATTCTTCCTGCGCCTAGTGAAACACCCTACTATAGGTTCTATCCTGCTGCTGTGCAATGTGATCAACACAAATTGTAAAAAATATATAAGTGAACAGCGCAAACATAGACCTCTACATCAGATCAATATACAAAGTGCAAACATATATAAAAAATTAAATAAATAGTGAAGTCCATCAAAATTAATAAACATAAAATTCAAAAATAGTTTGTGCAAACAGAAATTTTCAAATTCTTCTTCTATTATAAAGAAACTTCCACCTTCCACCCGTGAAAACCAACATCAAATGCACTCACCAGATTAAGGTGAATGAAACGCCTTTTAGGAATTTATGGGATCCTAAACCCTCTTTGGTATCCACTCTATAGGAATCCTCACCTCCAGCATAGACTCCACCATCAACTCCACCATCCAACCAGGGAGAAAAAAACTCAGATAGTGTAATATTGCAAAACACCATTCATAAGTGAAATCAAGGATTAAGGCCACTCACATTATAATCACTTTAAAAAGGCATATTTATTAAGACCAGCTTCTTTCCAGATGAACAGTAGATGTAAGGCAACCTCTCACAGAATCTCACATCACAGCTCCAGGTTACAGCAGAAGCTCCACAGAGACCACACATATACAGATCCCAAAAGATGGCCGCTGGAACGCACCGCTCAGCGTGCGCTCCACTCACCGGAAGTGACGTCAGACGTACGGGGTAGTGACCGGAAATGCGTCGACGCATTTCCGGTCACTACCCCGTACGTCTGACGTCACTTCCGGTGAGTGGAGCGCACGCTGAGCGGTGCGTTCCAGCGGCCATCTTTTGGGATCTGTATATGTGTGGTCTCTGTGGAGCTTCTGCTGTAACCTGGAGCTGTGATGTGAGATTCTGTGAGAGGTTGCCTTACATCTACTGTTCATCTGGAAAGAAGCTGGTCTTAATAAATATGCCTTTTTAAAGTGATTATAATGTGAGTGGCCTTAATCCTTGATTTCACTTATGAATGGTGTTTTGCAATATTACACTATCTGAGTTTTTTTCTCCCTGGTTGGATGGTGGAGTTGATGGTGGAGTCTATGCTGGAGGTGAGGATTCCTATAGAGTGGATACCAAAGAGGGTTTAGGATCCCATAAATTCCTAAAAGGCGTTTCATTCACCTTAATCTGGTGAGTGCATTTGATGTTGGTTTTCACGGGTGGAAGGTGGAAGTTTCTTTATAATAGAAGAAGAATTTGAAAATTTCTGTTTGCACAAACTATTTTTGAATTTTATGTTTATTAATTTTGATGGACTTCACTATTTATTTAATTTTTTATATATGTTTGCACTTTGTATATTGATCTGATGTAGAGGTCTATGTTTGCGCTGTTCACTTATATATTTTTTACAAATGATCATACTACATCAAGAAGGAGCTTATTTCTGCATCTGGAAATTAAAGATGTGTGCATACCACTGTTAGCAGCAATCTGTACAAAGCAATGAGAGACTGCATATTGTGGTTTATATGTATACCAGTTTTCCCCCAGTGTATTTTTCTTATGCAACCCCCCTCATTGGATAGGAAGTAGTCATTTATTTGTATTGTATATTCATATATTTCTATTAGTTTTATGTAGGTCATCTAAACATATATATCAGCTGCTTATAATATGTTACAACATGTGGCACTATATTTTAGAAAGAAGACCTCTTACTAAGCGTTTTTGTCCTGTAAGCACTCTGGTTAAAGATTCTTATATGTGCCTAGATATCCCGTAGACATAAGGCAGTGCTCATCAGGCTAGTGTCTGATTGCTCTGCTGTAAATACTCTTGTATGAATTATCATTTCATAAACGCTAATTACTTTCTCCGTAAGGAAACTGTATGTTCACAAAGTACACCCTGTGCCAACTAAAATTAAGGCTACATTTTTCTCTCAATAGATGGGCTTACTGTGCCCAAATGAAGACTTAAGGACTTTCAATGCTTTCACAGTATTTGTAGTTTATAAAATCTGGTTACGGAACGCCACTGTACTTCCTATTTACGGGCAATGATGGGCAATTTTTAATCTTCAGCAGAAAAAAATATAAGTAATCTTTGATGTATTCGGTTTTGTTAACAATAATACATTTGTATAAGCATCCTGGATCTGTGCTTTTATCACCCAGATTCTTTAGGCTGCAACTGCCCAATGTAAACACTAGTCCATTTGCTGATAAAATTTGAGGAAGGATATCTTTATTTTAACATTATTCCATTTCAGTGCTTTGACTTCATCTGTCTTATTTCAGAACAAGAAACATCTTGGATGACTTTAGAGAAGCTTACTACTGGCTAAGACAGAACACAGATGAGCATGCCCGAGTCATGTCATGGTGGGATTACGGCTACCAAATAGCAGGAATGGCTAATCGGACGACGTTAGTAGATAACAATACGTGGAATAACAGTCACATAGCACTGGTAAGAACTGTGAATAGTGTAAACCAAGATAAATGTAAGGTTTAATACATATGAAAGTATTGCCTAGTAATTGAAAAACATAACATGCCCCAGTATTTGTGTAGCAATACAGAAGGTATATGAACTGCTTCCCGTCCGCCCTATAGCAGTAGTACTGCTACAGAGCGACACGGGTGCGCAAAATCGCGTCTATATACACATGACTTTGCATTTCCGGGTAGGAGGCGCTCATGCGCCCTACCCGTGCTTCATTCGCAGCCGCTGCTGTCAATCATTGGGTCCTGGATGGTGATTACTCGCTGGAGCCCGGTGATTGCCGAGCATCTCCTGTCGGGGTAGGGGGGGGATAACTGTTTGTAAACAATACAGTTCTCTCCCCTGTCAGCTCCTGCACACTGTTATGCATGGCTGTGCATAGCACAGCCATGCAAAGCAATGTGCTTACAGTGAAGCACAAACACAGCCACACAGTGTAAAACAGCACACAGTTAACCCTTTGATTGCCCCAGATGTTAACCCCTTCCTGCCCAGTGCCATTAGTACAGTGTGAGTGCTTTTTATTAGCACTGATCACTGTATTGGTGTCACTGGGGATTTCAGTGACACCAAGTCAGTTCCCCCCAGTGTCAGAATGCCTGCCGCAATCCCGCTATAAGTTGCTCATTGCCACCATTACTAGTACAAATTGAAAAGAAAAAAATCCTAGTATATATGCCACCATTTGTAAAAGCTATAACTTTCATGTAAACCAATTAATTTACATGTATTGGGATTATTTTTTAGCAAAGACATGTAGCAGAATACATTTTGGCCTAAATTTATGACGGAATGTGATTTTTAAATTTTTCCTTTACTGGACATGTTTACTAGCAAAAAGGCAAAAATATAGGGTTTTTTTTTTTTTTTTTCCTTCTCAAAATTCTTTTTTTTTTTTTTTTTTAAAGCGCAAAAAATAAAAACTGCAGTGACGATCAAATACCATCGAAAGAAAGCTCTATTAGTGGGGAAAAAAGATGTAAATTTCATTTGGGTGCAGCGTTGCATGACCGTGAAATTATCAGTTAAAGTAATGCAGCGCCGTAATGCAAAAAAATGGCATGGTCAGGAAGGGGGGGGGGGGTAAATTCTCAGGAGGGCAAGTGGTTAAAATAGTCCAGTAGAACCTAAGGGAGACTTCCGTTTTATAAGGAATTTCTTATGAGCATAACTGACGGCATAGAAAACTGTTTCACATAACTCACCTGCCAGGATTCCTAGAAGCAACCCCTTAAGGATCCAGGTTAAGAGCCAAGTCATAAGTATTCATATGTTCAAGTACTGCTTCCCAAAAGAGACAGCTTATCAAGGGCATATTTTTCCATATAGTTTGGACCTGTCCCAAGTTCTGACATCTACCACATAGGGGGCTAACCCTAGGGTAGTAGTGGTTAGGCTCTAGGGAGTAGTATGTATGTAGTATACCCTGTGGTGGAATTTTGGTTGTATAAACCTATCCTTGGCGGAAACCATTTTAGTAATTTAATGGCTTACACATTCGTCTCAGTCTTAGATCAAGTCCGGCAGATCATCCTGCCACATCTGAGAAAGTCTAGTCAATTTCATAGAGTGTGCAAGGGAAAGTCTAAGATAGAAAACTGCAGGGGTTTCCCCATTGACCTTGAAGTAAGCTCTCCAAAGGGTAGGATTCAAAGTTGATAGGGGCAGAAAACTTTGATTGCACCGCATGCCGTAATTGTAAATATCTAAGTAACATGTAATCGGGGAGATTGTATTTCATCTCAGCAATTTCCTGTTAGACATAATGTTTCAATGCGCCAACTTCTTGGAGGATGGGGAAGGATTGGATTAGCCCATAAGGGAGTATGAGGAGAGACAGATGGTTGAACGATACTGTGTCTTTTCCTGATTCCAGACTACGATGGTGGTTCTCATCATACAAGTGAGTGAAGGATGAGCATGAGGGCCATGAAAAACGAAATTGCTAATAGTGGCATGAGACCTTGTGAGTGCTGCCTCTAAGGTAACTGCTTGGTTGTCCACTGGCTGGGAGAACCTCCAACATACAGTGACTAAAACCGCTGCACAGTAGTAGTCGGAAGTCTGATAGTGATAAACCCTCGTGAGTAAGGGAGAGCTGTAGGGTCTTTCACAAGTCAGGCAGTGTTTCCCACCCATACAGGAACAATACAATGTAATTTTGCAAAAAAAAGTATTTAGGTATGAGTAGTGGCTCGTTCCAGAAAAAGTACAGAAATTTCAGTGTTAAAATCAATTTTAGCAGGTTGATTCTGCCTACCGGAAAAAGAGGAAGCGTTTTCCATACAATACATCTCTAGAAGGATCACAAAAGCAGTGACAAATTAACCACTTTAAGAGAACTTCTTACCATAACTGAAGCTATTTCTAGAAAAAGAACAATGGATCTGTTTCTTAAGTAAAATCACCTTTTATAGGCCATTAAATGCTCTTGCCTCCACTGGATTCCCTAGCTGCATTTCAAATCGAGCATTTCCTTAGGTCCTTCCCACGTCCCAAGCAATACATAAGGCCACTTTCCCCTTCGAATCCTTCTTCCAAAACACACTGAACACACCCCATCTGCTCTCAGTGCTCTAAAAGCTGCTCATTGCCCCTCCAGATGACTATTCCTCCACCCCCATATTCACAAATGGGAATAAGAAATGCATCACATTTACCAAACCTAAGGTACAGAGCCCATTTTGTTACCACACAGGGCATTGTTATCTAGTGAATTCATGAACAAAGCTATAAACATTTTATGAGATGGTATCGTGTACCTGCCCTGCTACACAAATTCTGCAGGTCCCTGAAGTGCTGCGGTTGCCAGTAGTGCCTGGCATCACTAATGCACGTTTTTGTGCACTTTACTCTGCTCATCTTGGGCTGAGATACGCTAAATGATTATTTGTCAGCTTACTTCAGTGGATTTGGGGACCAGCCCTACCAGCTACCTTCTGTGTATTTATAACTGTGTGCCACTGAAACACTACAAATCTTTTCTTGCTGCCCAAACGTGCTCTAGCCCTGTGGAAATCAGCAACACTCCCCACGATTCAAATGTGTTCCACCTGAATTAACAAAATTTGTAAGATGAAGGAATTGACAGCTACTCTCTCCAATCATGAAGAAAAATGTTGTAGCACTTGGCTGCCCTGGACAGTCTTCACACTCCCCTCCTCACACCAGGCTCTGATGTTGCCTGCTACTTGAACTCCCCCATCTTTCTATAATTTTGCTAACATGTAATGGATACAGGCAGTCCTCTTGTGTCACTCTCCGATGGTATCAGTCTGCCTGTACTGACTATTGTTGTTGGGCTCGGGTGGGGTAGTTGCCCTTAGTGCACTACCTCTACTCTTCCCAGTTTTCCCTCTCGGTCCTTTCTCCTACCCCATCCTTCTTTTTGCTTTGCTTTTCTTGAACCTTACCTCCTAGCTACTCCATAAAGTGTTACTACCCAAGCTGGTTATATGGCTCTTGATTAACATTCATGAATTATATAGTTGAGTAAAAGTATCTTTCTTTGTTATATGCAAAACGTCTGGCATCTCTTGTTCCAGTAGATTCTTTCTCAATATGTGTGCCAGCTTTATTAGGCTGGCCTTGTTGTAACCAAGTTGGCATTCTTTATTTATATGAACATGTTTGTCTGTTTTTTTTTTGTTACAAAGTGGGAAATTTTTCTTTGAATGGACTTTTCCTGACTGACCTAAAGAATTAAAAAAAAAAAAAAATTAAAAAATTCTCATCTGGAACATGTAGAAAAAAAACTTGCCGCACTGTGTTTTATAAAACTGTGTACTCACTGATAAAAAGCAATACCTGCAGCTATTTAAACCTCCTGAGCAATTTCTGTTACGGCTCTGACTGATGCATTTTACATATCGAATGACTTTCTTCAACGAATGTATCAAAAATAGCAAGGAACCGGATGGCATGAAATCATATGCTGGTACAGACACCAATATGGAATAATCTAATGTTGATAATGGGCCTTTGCAACATCCAACAGTAAATCTTTATCGCCTTTATTTCTGTAAAGACAGCAGGGATTTTACGAAGAGCTCAACTTCCTGGGTTCACTTTGTGGAGTACACTCTCCAAATATTTTGATAGTCCAGTAGGGGGAAGGATCCCTAGTGGATTCCACATGGGGAAAATGGAATAAGGAAGTTAGAGGAATGTTTAATTTTTAGAGACTCTGACTGGCATGGTACCCATGGAGTGGTGTAAGGCCAATGTGGTGCCTATAAAAAAGGGATCAAAGTCTTTATCAAGTACAGTCAGGTCCATAAATATTGGGACATCGATACAATTCTAACATTTTTGGCTCTATACACCTTTGGATCTCTTTGGATCTCATCTTGAGAGTTGACAGCAACAGATTCCAAATGCAAATAGCACACTTGAAATGAACTCTGGACCTTTTATCTGCTCATTGTAATTGGGATAATGAGGGAATAACACACACCTGGCCATGGAACAGCTGAGAAGCCAATTGTCCCATTACTTTTGGTCCCTTTACAAGTGGGAGGCACATATGCATACTGTTGTAATTCCTACACCGTTCACCTGATTTGAATGTAAATACCCTCAAATTAAAGCTGACAGTCTGCAGTTAAAGCACATCTTGTTCATTTCAAATCCATTGTGGTGGTGTATAGAGCCAAAAATGTTAGAATTGTGTCGATGTCCCAATATTTATGGACCTGACTGTAACTACAGACTGGTTAGTTAAAAGTCTAGAGTCCGGGAAGATACTTGAGAGTTTAATAAAAGACCACATAGAAGAGTTTTTGCTAGAAAATAATTTAAGCAGTAGTCAGCGTTAATGCATGAAAGACTGTGGTTAAAGAAATCTGATTTCTTTTTGTGAGGTAAGCAAAAATAAAGACAAAGGAGTGGCTATGGATACAGTATACTTTAGCTGCATGTGCGGAACTGTGTCAAATGCTTTGTCAAAATATAAGTATAAATTGTAGTCTACAGGCTTAGAAAATTCAGTTCGTAAATGGATAGAAAACTGGCTAAGAGACTGTATTCAGAGAGTAGTGATTGATGATTCCTACTCTTTATGGTCTAAAGTTATTTGTGATGTATCCCAAGGTCCAGTGTTGGGACTCGTACTTTTTAACTTTTATAAATGATATAGGGTCTGAGATTAAAAGTACCATTTCAGTCTTTGCAGACGACACCAAGCTATGCAGTGGAGTAACATCCTTGCAGAATGTCTTCAGTTTACAGGCCGGCCTCAATGCACGGTTTAATTGGGCAACTGTGTAGCAAAAGAGGATTAATGTTGATAAATGTAAAGTTAAGCACTTAGGGGCTAAGAACATGCATGCAGGAGAAAATCTGTTATAATCTATGATTGAGAAGGATCTATGTGTTCAGGTAGATCTTAGACGTATAAGCATGCAAAGTCAAGCAGCAGTTTCTAAAGCTAGGAAAAAATTTTTGTATTAATAGGTATAGACTCCAGAGAGACACCATTTTGCCCCTGTACAAATAATCAATAAGACCTCATCTGGAATATGCAGTTCAATTTTGGGCACCAATTCACAAAAAGAACTTGAGAAAGTACAGAGAAGGGCAACCAAACAGATAAGAGGCATGGAGGAGATCAGCTATGAGGAAAGATTAGAGGAACTGAATTTATTCTCTCTTGAGTAGAGGCACATAATGGGGTATATGATCACCATGTATAAATACATAAGTGGTCCAAATGGTCAACATACTGTAGAGTTATTCACTTTCAGGTCATTACAGAAGCAAGGAGGCACGCTTTACATCTAGAAGAAAAGCAAATTTAACCTACATATACAGAAAGGCTTCTTCACAGCAAGAATAGGCTCCCTTAAGAAGCGTTTCTTGCCAGCTCTGGTGATTGTTTAAAAAAAAAAAAAAAAAAAAAAAGAAAGCTGGATACATTCCTGACTATAACTGGATACGAATATTTAAAGGTAACAATGCCAAGGGAAGTTGTTCAAGGGAGTATCTGACTGCCTCATGGGGGAACAGAAATGATTTTTGCTTTCCCCACTGGAGCAAATTGGATCATGCTTTGTGGGGTTTTTTTTGTTTTGTTTTTTTGCCTTCCTCTAGATCAACTGTGGATATAGAATTGTGTATATGGAAGTTTTGTATGGTTTGTTTGTTTTGTTTTGGGGTTTTTTTTTTGAACTAGGTGGACTAGTGTCTTTTGTTCAACCTAACTATGTAACTTCAGTAGTTTCAGTAAAAAATAAACATCAGCTGCTACAAGTTCTGTAGCTGCTGATTTACTAATCCAGGAGTATAGTACTGTCTCCTCACTTGGTTCTGGTTCTTTGCCACTTTTTGGGTCCGTGGCGCTGCCACGTTTGATGTGGAAAACAGATTGTTTCTGGTATTTCACAGCCAGCTCCCCACTGTGCATGCCAGAGACACTCTGCTCTGTTAGAATGGTTGTGCAGTCTCCTGGGATGTGTCATGTGTCCCAAGAGGTTGCAGATGGGGGCCGAATTTCCAAACTGCTCGATTTAGGTGAGCAGAGCCAAAGTGGGAGTGGGTACCTGCCAGAAATTGGTACTCACTCCCAAAAAAAAACTGTTCGCTATAATAAGAGGGGAGGCGGATGAGCGTAACTTCACATTTTAGGTAAAGTTCCGCTTTAAACCGGCTGTAAGGGTAAAAAAAAATAGTAAAAAAGATGTTATATTTACCTGCTCTGTGGAAGGGTATGGCACAGAGCAGCTCTGAACCTCCTCTTCTGATGTCCCCCATCTATACTCTTGGTTCCTCCTCTTCTCGGTGTGCCACCATAGGAAGCCACTGCTTATAGTGGTCCACATGCGAGCAAGTTCCCAAGCTAGGCTGTGTGCACACACACATGGCTCAATCCCGTTCTCTGCTCACAGAATTTTACTGACAGCAGCAGGCTCCTGTACTCTGCCCTCAGCCAAGCCCATGAGAGGGGAGAGAAGACCTGCAAACCAGCACAGTGTTCGATCAATACAGAACTTGGGTAAGTACGAGGGGCGTGCAAGTCAGACTGGGACTTTTGAGTTTATGGAATAAAAACAAGTTTCAAGGACTGAAAACTGCATATATTTTTTTACATACTCCCTTGCTATATATTTCAAAAAACAGTGCTCACATCTTCATACAACACAGGATCACGGATATCGGCACTCGCTAAGGTGTAACCCTCCAAAGATAGGGGAGTATTGGTGCTAGCAAAGAAAGAATAGCCTGTTCCTTTACGCTCGCTACATTGATGATATTCTGAACATTTGGGATGGTCCTCCATCCACGCTCAATGATTTCATCCAACACTGTCAATCCAATCTGTTTGGCATTGAGTTCACACTTGTTGTGGATTTGGAACTCCGAGTCGGACCAGACTCCCATATTGTTTCCAAAACCCACTTTAAGCCCACAGGAGGTAACTCTTACTTGCACGGCAAGAGCCATCATCATCCCAGATGGATCAACAATGCCCCTCTGGGAACATTTTGCAGGCTTAGGAGGACTTCCACTCTAGTGGAGGATTATAACACCCAAAGTCAAATCCTGAAACAAAAGTTCTTGGAAAAAGGATATACAGTACTCAGAATTGATAAGGCATATAATACAGAACCAAATATCACAGCCAGACGACCACAGAAGGGGGATCCTGTCACTGCATCCAAGATCACGACTTGCAGGGGATAAACCAATCAACACAGTTTAGCATTCTATACCAGGTATAACCAGAACGCCTTCCGTATCAAGAAAACACTCAAAAAATATTGGGGTATCTTAACTCAAGATCCCCTTCTTTCTGTACATATTCCCCTACACCCGGGAGTGATCTTCTGTCGCCCACGAGATCTGAAAAGCCTAATAGCCCCTAGCAGAGTCAGACTTTCCTACAAATGCCCCACAAACAAGTGGAATACTTTGACCAAAAGGGCAGCTACAGATGCGGGGTATCCAACTGTGGGGCATGTGATTACATGTATCACAGAAAGAGAGAATTTTGTGGAGCAGATGGGAAGGCCCACTTGATTAAACCGTTCATACACTGTGGCACACAATTTGTCATCTACTGTCTAGTTTGTCCCTGCGGGCTTCTGTATGTGGGTCGCACCACACGCTCACTTCGAACCAGATTTGGTGAGCATAATTGAAGCATACTACATGGGTTCGACAAATATAGTGTCATGTCACTTTAGTGAATTACGCGATGAAAGCCCTAAGGGATTCAAATTATTTAGCATAGAAGCCATACAGGATGACATTGATACAGGTAGGAAATTTGTAACGCGTTAGAAATTTCCACTACGGGATCCTGCTACCTGGGACCGTTAATTGTGGCTTTCTGTTTTTACACCCATTGGTTTGTGAGTATATGTAAAAATGAGTGCAGCGCTAAAAGGAAATCACAATAAATATTCAAATATGCAGACACCATTAATTGTACAGTTCATTAGGTGACTTGAGGTGCTCTTGCGTAACTGTATCCTCCTATAGGTGAAGTGCTGTGATATTACGTGCGGAAAGAATGCGCACTCACCAGAACGCACAATTTAATGAGCGTTTAGAGTATATATCCTGATGTCATCTGTCGGTCCGGAGAGTGACTAGAATCGAGTGAGTTTCCTCCTATGGTCCTAGATATTAGTGGTAGGACATCAAGGTGGTCCGGAGTTTCCCTTAGGTGGTAGCTTGGGTACTGCCCCCTGGTAGTTATGGAGGTTTTCTCTCCGGTGGTCAGGTGGATGGCTGCAAATTAATACTCCACAAGGTAGTCAAAGCAGAGACATCTCCATAGTGTAGTATATTACATTTATTGGAGCATATGCGAATATCCACTTGTAGTAAAACAAGTACAGTAAACAGTATGGACTAACCGTCCCATGTATAAGCCGCCGGAGCTCCACGATGCTCCGGCGGCGTGACGTCACGGCGTTGCTGGCTCCTCCTAGTTAAGAGGGGATGTAGATCCACTTTTGGAAAGCAGAAATGTCATTCCCATTCCACTGTGCTCATGCGCAAAGGTGAACGCACGTTTCAGTCCTGCACGCATATGTAAATGGAAATCTCACCAGACGTGAGATATCATCGCGAACGTCAGAGAGAGAGAGAACGAGCAATAATTATAGCACCAGACCTCCTGTGTACTTCTAAACTGGTAGCCTGCAAAGGCTTTTAAAGCGTCGGCTATGGAGATAGCCATAGATCTCCATAAAACAAGATAAGGTAAGTGAGCGCAATCTCAAGCGAGCAGCTAGCATACAAGGCAATCCTCAACACCTAAACTGATATCGATAAAAGGTATGCAGCGCTATATAAGATATTGCAATAAAATGGTACAAGAATCATCCGTATAACCCAGAACCAGCATAAATCGATTCATAGAAAAATCCATATGAACCATCAATCAAATGTGAACAGTCTTAAATGTGATGTAAATGGTGAGGAAGAAAAAAGTGACAATAACACAATAGTGTTTGGTGTAATCCAGATCCAGTTGGACTTGTAGAAGAATCCAGTAAAATTGTGCGCTTACCACAAAGACATACAAACTGAGCGTTGTATGTATAACAGCGGACATCAGGGCCTAGTCAGCAAATAAAGCAGCATACGGTCACCGTGGTAGACACTCAGGGATGATTGGATACACACACGGGGGTCACCTCAGGTTTCATTGGCAGGTCCAACGGAGTCCACTCCTGATAATACTCCTCCAAAAAGCTCCACCTTGACGGGGCTCGTAAATAACGAGCCAGGGGGCAAAATGGTGGTGATAGTGAAGTACGTCTTTAATAAGTGTAAAGCAAGTTGAACATATATTGAACTCGCATCAAATAACATCGAATGACTTCCAGGCCTAATATCTAGGCTCCCTGGTGGCTAATGGCTCCCTGGTGGTTAATGGCGTCAGTTGGGCAGGATCCCCTAACATGTTTCGAGCCAAGCTTGTTGTCAAAGGGGTGTTCACTGTCCCCACAGAAAGATTCATCTCTTGTGCAATTTCACAACAGGTTATGCATTGATTAACTAGGATCAGGCATTCCAAGCACTGAATTTTATAAGGAATGACTGCTCTGGGCTGGGAACCACCACAGCTGGGATCATCACTGATGGACAATAAACCGCAAGGAAGGCACTTTTAAGTGCAGTATGCAGTGGTTTATTCAGTCATAAAAGGTTAAAAACGCTTACAGGATAACCGCAAGGCAAAGGCTCACCAATTGTATGGTTCCAGGTGAGTGCACTGAGTCGACCAGTGGTAGTGAGTGGTGGATTGCACAGGCAAGATGGCCATGGCACTTCCGGGAGAGACGTGGAATGCACATGCCGGACGTGACATAAGGACGTGTCATCCTTCTTCAGACTTTAGGCCCCCATCATTAGAGCCACAACATTGTTGTATGTAGGTAACATTCTTTACTTGTCTTAAATGATGGAAATCCGTATAAATGAAAAAGGAAGAAAAAGAACTATTGTTGTATATGTAGGTAACGTTTGTTACTTGTCAATAAGTATGGAAATCAATATACATGAAAAAAAGGAAGAAAGAACCCTTGAAGATCCTGACTAGTCAAGTATCAAGCAAAGATCTGGCATCTTCATCAAATGGCATCTTTCAAGCTGCAATCTTGGACAGTTGCCATATAGGACCAGAATCTGCAGACTTTCCAACAGCAACTTCAGTAGATGTGTGTATGCTTTTTCTGAGTGGATGGAGGTTTAGACAGTTAGAAAAGTAACAGCCCAGGCTACTGGCAACATCTTCTTAAGTGTGAAAAGTGTTTCAAATTGATTTTGAATTGGGCTATGTGTCTCACCATTCCCACTGAAAGTTTCAATCAAAGTATTAATCCAATGGAAGGAACAACAAAATGCATAATTCTAAAATATATTCAAGCCAGCAGTAGTAGAGAAGTCTGGTTGCTCTTCTTAGGGATTTTTATACCTTTCGGCTACGTGCAAGTGACTCATTCTCTTACTGATAAGGAAGGACCGGCCAGCTCACATGAAGGTTTTCCAACTCACCAGAAAATCTCTGATGATAATGAGCACTTCAGATATTGCAAGTACCCATTATTGCTAATGACTGGCATCCATAAAAGGCTCAATCGTCACCCAAGTGTCACATTGGGCTGGTAGATTGTGTCGCAGTCAGACCTGCCTTTACCCAGCAATACAGAAGGCAAAGTGCAGTAACCCTTAGAAATCAGAATTAGACTTCATTCATGTTACCTTGGTCAATCAAAATTTGATTGCTTTCTATAGATTTCTTTATCTTGCACACTATCAGTAGTACACTTATAATGAAGGAATTATTCACGCATTGCAGACATTTATTTTTGAGATTTAGTTCCCTGGCTTTCATGATGATATGTCATGGCTTCAGTTCTTTTAGTCAGCATGCTTGCTTCAGGTCTGCATACCAGGAAGTTTGGGCTCTGTATTGATCACATAATTGCACTAGTTCTGACTGAACCAGCAAAGAAATCTATATCCAGCTATTGATTACAGGAAACTGTGCACTTGGCAAAGAAAAATAATTCTTCCAGTCTGCTCTTTCTTTCTTCCTCACCCTCTCCTTCTCCCTTCCTCACCCTCTCCTCCCTCTCAAATTCAAATTTGTATAAGCTTTTTTCATAAGGACCAAACACATTTTAGTATTGTCAAAGCAATTGAGAGTGTGTTATGGGTTAATTGGAGCTGAAAGGGTGGAAGGAACAAGTGCTAGGACATTACCAGGAGTAAAGGATGACGTAAAGGAAATAGGAGGTGATAAGCTTAATGGCTCATATAAAAGGCTAAAAGGTAAAGCAGCCCACAGAGGACTCTATCTTCTTTTCTTCCACCACGGGTAGAAAGAAAATAGCTTGATTCCCCCATCAACACAATGCTGATGGAGGAATGCCTCCCACAGTGTTATATTCTGCCATTGGGGGGAGGGTTACTTTCCCAGCCGGCAGAACACCATGATTACTGTTAGTGGCTAAAGCTGCAGGCAATAACTGAATGTAAAACAACCCGACACTGGTTGTACCCAAGTCGTTTGATGGATGGACTTGTGTACAATCGGCCTGCCCATACATGGATCCAATTTTGATCCATCTGTGGCCAGCTTAACTCCTAGGACATTTTTGGGGGTAAATGTTAATATTTAAGGAAATAGGGGTTTGAGCTCTTTATTGATCACGTGAATGTACTTTGACTGAAACGTCCCCGATGCTCTTTCCCTCCCTCTTTCCAAAGCTTATTCAGGAGCAATTGTAGACCTCCCCTTTTCTATTCGGTCTTCCTCATTCCCTTCTCCCCCCATATCTTTCTCTCTGCTCCCCCCATATCTTTCCCTCTGCTCCCCCCCATATCTTTCCCTCTGCTCCCCCCCCCATATCTTTCCCTCTGCTCCCCCACCATATCTTTCCCTCTGCTCCCCCCCATATCTTTCCCTCTGCTCCCCCCCCATATCTTTCCCTCTGCTCCCCCCCCATATCTTTCCCTCTGCTCCCCCCCATATCTTTCCCTCTGCTCCCCCCCATATCTTTCCCTCTGCTCCCCCCCCATATCTTTCCCTCTGCTCCCCCCCCATATCTTTCCCTCTGCTCCCCCCCCATATCTTTCCCTCTGCTCCCCCCCCATATCTTTCCCTCTGCTCCCCCCCTTCTCTCTCTGCTCCCCCCCCTCTCTCTCTGCTCCCCCCTTCTCTCTGCTCCCCCCTCTCTCTCTCCTCCCCCTTCTCTCTCTCTCTGCTCCCCCCTTCTCTCGCCTGCTCTCGCTCCCCCCTTCTCTCTCTCGCTCTGCCCCCCCTTCTCTCTCTCGCTCTGCCCCCCCTTCTCTCTCTCGCTCTGCCCCCCCCTTTCTCTCTCTCGCTCTGCCCCCCCCCCTTCTCTCTCTCGCTCTGCCCCCCCCTTTCTCTCTCTCGCTCTGCCCCCCCCCCTTCTCTCTCTCGCTCTGCCCCCCCTTCTCTCTCTCGCTCTGCCCCCCCTTCTCTCTCTCGCTCTGCCCCCCCTTCTCTCTCTCGCTCTGCCCCCCCCTTCTCTCTCTCGCTCTGCCCCCCCCTTCTCTCTCTCGCTCTGCCCCCCCTTCTCTCTCTCGCTCTGCCCCCCCCTTCTCTCTCTCGCTCTGCCCCCCCCTTCTCTCTCTCGCTCTGCCCCCCCCCTTCTCTCTCTCGCTCTGCCCCCCCCTTCTCTCTCTCGCTCTGCCCCCCCCTTCTCTCTCTCGCTCTGCCCCCCCCATTCTCTCTCTCGCTCTGCCCCCCCCTTCTCTCTCTCGCTCTGCCCCCCCCTTCTCTCTCTCCCCCTTCTCCCCCCCTCTCTCTCTCCCCTCCTTCTCTCTCCCCCTCTCTCTCTCCCAGTCCTTCTCTCTCTCCCCTCCTTCTCTCTCTCCCAGTCCTTCTCTCTCTCCCCTCCTTCTCTCTCTCTCCCCTCCTTCTCTCTCTCTCCCCTCCTTCTCTCTCTCTCCCCCCTTCTCTCTCTCCCCCCTTCTCTCTCTCTGCTCCCCCCCTTCTCTCTCTCTGCTCCCCCCCTTCTCTCTGCTCCCCCCTTCTCTCTATCTCTGCTCCCCCCTCTCTCTGCTCCCCCCTTCTCTCTATCTCTGCTCCCCCCCTTCTCTCTCGCTCCCCCTCTCTCTCTCCCCCCTCTCCCTCTCTCCCCCTCTCTCTCTCCCCCTCTCCCTCTCTCCCCCCTCTCCCTCGCTCCCCCCTCTCCCTCTCTCCCCCCCCTCCCTCCCTCCCCTCGCTCCCTCCCCCCCTCCCCTCGCTCCCTCCCCTCGCTCCCTCCCCCCCTCCCCTCGCTCCCTCCCTCTCCCCCTCCTTCTCTCTCTCTCCCCTCCTTCTCTCTCTCTCCCCTCCTTCTCTCTCTCTCCCCTCCTTCTCTCTCTCTCCCCCCTTCTCTCTCTCTCCCCCCTTCTCTCTCTCTCCCCCCTTCTCTCTCTCTCTCCCCCCTTCTCTCTCTCACTCCCCCCTTCTCTCTCACTCCCCCCTTCTCTCTCTGCCCCCCCCTTCTCTCTCTCTGCCCCCCCCTTCTCTCTCTCTGCCCCCCCCTTCTCTCTCTCTGCTCCCCCTTCTCTCTCTCTCTCCTCCCCCTTCTCTCTCTCTCTCCTCCCCCTTCTCTCTCTCTCTGCTCCCCCTTCTCTCTCTCTCTCTGCTCCCCCTTCTCTCTCTCTCTGCTCCCCCTTCTCTCTCTCTCTGCTCCCCCTCTCTCTCTCGCCCCCCTCTCTCTCTGCCCCCCTCTCTCACTCTCTCCCCCCTCTCCCCCTCCCCTCGCTCTCACTCTCTCCCCCCTCCCCCCCCTCCCTCCCTCCCCCCCCCCTCCCTCCCTCTCCCCCTCCCTCCCCCTCCCTCCCCCTCCCTCTCCCCCCCTCTCTCTCTCTCTCTTCCTTCCCCCCTCTCCCTCCCCCCCTTCCTCTCCCTCCCCCCCTTCCTCCCCCTCCCCCCCTTCCTCTCCCTCCCCCCCTTCCTCTCCCTCCTTTCCTTTCCCCCCCCATTCCTCTCCCTCCTTCTTCCGCCCCTTCCTTTCCCTTCCCCCCCTTCCTCTCCCTCCTTCCGCCCTCTCCCTCCTTTCCTTCCCCCCCTTCCTCTCCCTCCGTCCTTCCCCCCCCCCTTCCTCTCCCTCCGTCCTTCCCCCCCCCCCCCCTTCCTCTCCGTCCTTCCCCCCCCCCCTTCCTCTCCCTCCTTCCCCCCCCTTCCTCTCCCTCCTTCCCCCCCCCCCTTCCTCTCCCTCCTTCCCCCCCCCCCCTTCCTCTCCCTCCTTCCCCCCCCCATTCCTCTCCCTCCTTCCCCCCCCCCCCTCCTCTCCCTCCTTTCCCCCCCCCTCCTCTCCCTCCTTTCCCCCTCCTCTCCCTCCTTTCCCCCCCTTCCTCTCCCTCCTTTCCCCCCCTTCCTCTCCCTCCTTTCCCCCCCTTCCTCTCCCTCCTTCCCCCCCCTTCCTCTCCCTCCTTCCCCCCCCTTCCTCTCCCCCCTTCCCCCCCCTTCCTCTCCCTCCTTTCCCCCCCTTTCTCTCCCTCCTTTCCCCCCCCTTCCTCTCCCTCCTTTCCCCCCCCCCTTCCTCTCCCTCCTTTCCCCCCCCCCCTTCCTCTCCCTCCTTTCCCCCCCCCCTTCCTCTCCCTCCTTTCCCCCCCCTTCCTCTCCCTCCTTTCCTCTCCCTCCTCCCTCCTCCCCCCCTTCCTCTCCCTCCTTCTTCCACCCCTTCCTCCCCCCCCTTCCCCTCTTCCCCCTCCTCCTCTCTCTCTCTCCCCCCTCCCTCTCCCCCCCTTTTCGCCCTCTCCCCCCCCTTTTCGCCCTCTCCCCCCCCCTTTTCTCCCTCTCCCCCCCCCTTTTCGCCCTCTCCCCCCCCCCTTTTCGCCCTCTCCCCCCCCCCTTTTCGCCCTCTCCCTCCCCCCCCCTTTTCTCCCTCCCCCCCCCCCTTTTCTCCCTCCCCCCCCTTCTCTCCCTCCCCCCCCTTTTCTCCCTCCCCCCCCTTTCCCTCCCCCCCTTTTCTCCCTCCCCCCCCCCTTTTCTCCCTCCCCCCCCCCTTTTCTCCCCCCCCCCTTTTCTCCCTCTCTCTCCCCCCCTTCCTCTCTCCCCCTCCCTCTCTCCCTCCCTTCTTGCTCTCCCCCTTCCCCCTTCTTTCTCTGCAGCACAACTAAAACATCTGTGATGTGATTTTATTTAATGCCTATAAATTCTGCTTTTAGTTCTTTGTATACAGATATTGATACAGTTACAATAGCATTATATAATTCCTTGCTGCTTCTTGTCTGCTATAGTACCAGAAATGCGTTCATGCTTAGAGGAGATAAATAGTTTCTTTCTTTCTTTTTTGCTTCAGTAAACTGGCTGGCTGTTTTGTATCGATAGATGTTTCTCTTTCAAACATCTATTAATACTACATCTGCATTCTCTTTCAGGTCGGAAAAGCAATGTCTTCAAATGAATCCGCTGCCTATGAAATCATGAGAAGCTTGGATGTAGATTATGTATTGATTATTTTTGGAGGTGTAATTGGCTACTCTGGCGATGACATCAATAAGTTTCTCTGGATGGTTAGGATAGCAGAAGGAGAACATCCAAAAGACATCAGGGTAAGAAAATACTCTGTGTACATGCCCTTTGAAAGGAAAGAGTCTTGCCTGCCCTTGTATAATAATAAAACCTCTAGGGCAGGGGTTGCTTTAATTTTTTTTTTTATTTCTTTTTGTTTAGAGTTGTGCCCTTTTAGCTCAAAAGCTGCATTGTTTTGCAGAACATTAATGCTCAAACATTTGTTAAAAAAAAAAAAAAAGCCTTCGGGTATATACATAGGAAACCATGATTGGTATGAAAAAGATGTATTTACATGTTAACCCTTTAATTTAAGTATTAAGGTGCTGCAATATCAGAATGTAAATCTGTATATTGAAAAGTAAATGTTGGGCTCTCCAGTAGAAGTGATTTGGATGGCTGTAAACAAACATGTGCTTCAACCACGCACACACATGTCCTACATCTATTGCAGTCTTCAGGATGGAGAGTAGAGATGAGAATCCTTCATTTCTCAATCTTCCTTGTTTCTGTTTCAGAGCTGTCTGATCCTAAAAAAAAAAAACATACCATACCACACAGACTTCTTAAGCCACATGAGGATGGGTGCACAGCTGAATGGCGGCACTGTTAAAATGCATTGAAAGCCAGCACTAACAATAAAGTCCAAGTAGACAAGTTTACCAACAAACACCAACCCTTGTAGACAAGAGAGCAACAGATTAAGTACAGCCTTTAACTGATCTCTTAGGACATAGCAGACATTAGGACCTGTCATAAAGAAATTGCTATCATATAGAAGACTTGTCAGTGAAAATATTTAAAAAAAAGAAAAAAAGACTGCCACTGCAAGGATTCAACCTATGTCTGTAGCCCTTCTCCTTGTTATTTTCACCCTCAAACCTGGGAGAAATAAAGCTCCGACACCGAAGTGTGCAAGCTAAATCTGTGAAAGTTTAATACAAAACAACGGTTATACAGAACTCAGTAGGCATTGCTTAATCTCAGGATGACCAATGAAACATTCCATTCTTATCAATATAGTTACGTGAAGAACAGACACTGCAAATAGTTGAGGGATACCATATAAAGTAGTTCCGTTTACAGAAATGAAACTATTGTAAGAAAACAAGAGAGAAGTTACAAAACCGAAACCAACTGTTCACACATCTAGAAATCTAGGCATTATACAAAATGGATGCCAGGTAATAAAACATATTTCCTTACAGCCACCTGTGCACACACATGCAAAACGTGCTTGTAGGTCATGTGCATAAGTGTGCACTGAGATACTAAAGACAGTATTATGGTTAACTCGAAATTGACAAGCTGTAAACTTAGGGTCGCCTATAGACAAATTTGGGTATCATACTTTCTTACAGGCACATGCACATTTAAATCTTCACCGTATCTAGAATTTTTTTATTGAACTCCTTCTCACCTTTTATATTTTACAGCAAATTTGGAGATTTTACATTTTAACCCTCATGTACATGAAAATTGAGACTAAAAAATAAGTTTGATAAACGGTTGCACTTATGTCATGTGACATAAAATAACTACAACTACCTAATTTGATTCTATGGGTCATTTGCTTTTTTAAAAATACGTAGAGGAGTTTACTAAGATTGTACAAGTTGGAAGCTGATGTGCATGGCAAACAGTCGGATTTTACCTTTCATTTTCAAAGCTTAACTGAACAAGTTGAAGATGGAAGATGATTGGTTACTATGCACAGCTGCTACTAATTCTCTCTGCTCCAGTTTTCAGAAATTCCCCCCACAATGTTTTGGAGTTTGAAGTGCAGATTCATATACAAACTAAGTGTTTAAGCAAGATGCAAAAAAATTGCTTAGACAGTGAAAGGGTTATATATAGTTCAACAACTGATCGTTGTTTCAGTAGCATGTAACCCAATGTTTTTTTTTTTTGTTTTTGTTTTTTTTGCTCTTATGGAAGTCAGAAAGTGCAAACTGGTTTTTATCTTTTGGGGTAAAGAGGGGTGGGGGTACTCAGCTTAATGTTTAATGTGTGACAATACAGTTGGGTACTTGCATCATGATGCAAAGATCGGATTTAAAGTTTATAAAAGTATGCCATCAGCTTTGATCTGGATTTATTTTTCAACTTTTAGGAAAGTGATTATTTCACACCCCAAGGAGAATTTCGAGTTGACAAGGCTGGATCTCAAACTCTGCTAAATTGCCTCATGTATAAAATGTCGTATTATCGATTTGGTGAAATGCAAGTAAGTATGAAATTTAGCACTTGCTATCCTTAAAACTAGAAATTTTGTGCAAAGCAGACTCCTGTGTTGGTAAAGGTAAATGGAAGAATGAATGGAGAATATGAGAATTGGTGGCTCCCCTCCCTATCTTACTTGCTATCCAAACCTGTGATGTTTTGTGTGTGGGAGACTACACCTACTGTATATACACTGATTACTACTATAATCTAAACTAAACAGAAGGCTGTCTTAAAATGCATTGGAATCATTTTGTATTGGAATCTTTTTTTTTTTTGTTAACTGTGGTTGTATTTTTGATGTGCTCACAAGTTCTTCATATGTATTTCATGGCATCACCATAGGCCAAGCACCCTCCTATATGGTGTAAAGTAGGGATGCACCAATACCGACGAGTACAAGTACCTATCCTTTTGGTCAAGTACTCAAGGATACCGAGTACTGGTACTATGCAGTGCGATTTGCGTCTATACAGAATGTATGGACGCAAATTGCACTGCAAAGAGTAGCATGTGATTTGAACAGGAATGCAATTCCTGTCCAGATTGCATGCAGTTTTCCCACTGCTACTGTGTGAACCCAGGCTTGTCATAGAGTTAACACAGGATCGGTGCAGGGAGGTTTCCCGCAGTGGAGAGTGGGCATGTGGGGATGGATACTATGATAGCAGATGATGCTCCATGTTCTCAGTGGTAGGGAAGGAGAGAAAGCGGCTGGAATTTGCGAACCAGTCAAAAGCCCTTTAGCCCGAACTGTCATCCCTGCAAAGAGAGGAGAGAAATTTTAAATTCCCCCCGCTTTCTCTCCTTTTCTACTGCTGAGAATATGGAGCATCTGCCTCCATAGTATACATCCCCACACGCCCACTCTCCACTCAGCATGGGATGTCTTAAGGGAGGTTTCATACAGGACGTCAAACAACAAAAAAGAAATATTCCCAGCTCTAACTTGCCGTACAGCCTGCAAACAAACCGAATTAACCTGTCTTAACAGTATGCGTTAAAAACAGGGGTTTAGTTTGCAAACACATGTGTAAGCTACAGAGCCCAGTATTCTGTAGTTCCTAACTCCAATTTTAAGAGCCCCCATAGTTGAGGCATATGTATTTAATGGATAGAACAAGGGCAGATGAACCTGAGGGAGCCCAGCCCTCCTTAAAGGTACAGGAGCGCACTGGACACCCCGCATGTAGCACAATGGCAGCTAGGGTGTGCAGTGCGCCCCCTTGACTAGCAATTCAACAATACTGCGTAATGCGCCGCTCTTCCATGTGCTCCTTGCTGTGAAGGTCAGTTATAGACTGGGGCAGTGGCCATTTTTTGTAAGGTTTCATACAGGAGCCATTGGGGGAAACTGCATGTGATTTGGACAGAGATCGCATGCTAATCTTTGCACTGCAATTTGTATTGACGCAAATTGCAACGCAAAGTATTAGTTTCCGGTACCAGGAAAATGCTCTGTATCGGTGCGTCCCTAGCGTAAAGGGTATGGGGCAGGGGTATGGTATACAGTAATAAAAACCTGACCTAGCCATCTACTCTGCTAAAGAAAGTGCTTTGTCTGGAGACTTTTCTTCATTTCCTGTCAAAACAGGATAGGATTTGAGAGGCAATCCCTCTTACGGAGTCTCCAGATAGAGTGGACAAGGATTGACACTATCTCAAATCTAATCCAAGAGAAACACATTTGGCTAGACATACACTTTTTAAACCATGTAAAAAGGATCCCAAGGAAGGAATGTATTATACAATACATTGAGACACTTTTTGCATTTCCATAGTGTTATTACCTTATTTAAATAAATAACAAACCTTTTGTAAAAATCTTTTTAAACCACTTAAATCACATACTGCACTCATGTTCATTTGTAGGAAGTCAGAAGAAGCATCTGATGTGCATATAGCTCTGTGCCCTATGTGAATACCAAATTAGGAATAAACAGAATTCATATCAGTCTGCTGTTTCAATTTCTGTCCTTCTGCACTGCAGTGAAAAGTTCAAACTTTGTGACCTATCATGTTGCTGATCTGGCCTGTAAATTGTCAGTATCTGATTTTGTTCTGTTAGTGCCTTATCATAGCACCAGAACCTGGGAACTGCTTTGTGGTACCTTGAATAGATGTCTTCTGCACTGCAAATTTAGTACACTTATGAAGATTTAACCACTGACCTTCCACCTATTTATATTGGAAGCAACCTGAGAAAAAGCAACATTTACAGATCGATAGTTCTTTGTAGCATAGTTTAGGACTAGCTTACCATATGGTTTATCTAAGGAAGACAAGTTCTCAGACACTTACATCTGTTTTGCTGACAATCAGACAGTATAATTAAAGTAGTAAAATCCACTGCACAGACATAAGTCTGTATTAAATACAGTATAAGCTAACATTGTATAACTCACAAAATGTACAGTAAATTGTTTTTTCCGAATGCTTTGCAGAAACATTTCCTTGGAAGTGCACGTATAAAATACAAAGAATTAGAGCGTAGTTAAAGGAATACAGTGAAAATAAATGTGTATATAAACACATGCTCATAAACAAAATATTTGTAGCTGATCTGTAGTAGCAATCGGGTGACTTTAGTTTTACAAATGGATTAAAGGGAAGCAATCTCAAGATTAATTTGTTATATAAACCATTGACAGGATTTTTTCTGGAGCGATTACATAAGTATGATTTTCCATCAACCTGTAAGACGTCACGTTAATTCTTGTACAGAAAGAAATATCTGCATCCTCCTGCAGAATGTTACCATAAAGCACGATACCTTACAGTGCCGGTCATCTTGAATAGAATCCCAACACACCTGACTTTTAGCACATAACAGATAGATGGGAACCATTGTGGTGTGCGGCACTGGAAAAAATGGGTTTATGAAAATTCACATGGACAGCCAATTCAAAATGAATGTACTCACCAAAACAGTTCTGATCCCCATTGTGAACTTGAACTTTCATAATAAATGACCCAAATCTATTAGTTTTTCCTTTTTAGGTTTGTTTTAAATTTTGACCTAGACTGTTGTCTATAGAGGATATAACTGTGTTGAATGACATTTGCTATATTAAGTGTTGATACCAGTGTTTTTGAGATTCAGTATGTACAGTGCCTTGAAAAAGTATTCATACCCCTTAACATTTTCCACATTTTGTCATGTTGCAACCAAAAACGTAAATGTATTTTATTGGCATTTTATGTGATAGACCAATACTTAAGTGGCACGTAATTGTGAAGTGGAAGGAAAATGATAAATGTTTTTCAAAATTTGTAACAAATATCTAAAAAGTGTGGCGTGCATTTGTATTCAGGCCCCTTTACTCTGATACCTCTAACTAAAATCTAGTGGAGCCAATTGCCTTCAGAAGTCACCTAATTAGTAAATAGAGTCCACCAGTGTGTAATTTAATCTCCGTATAAATACAGCTGTTCTGTAAAGCCCTCAGAGGTTTGTTAGAGAACCTTAGTGAACAAACACCATCATGAAATCCAAGGAACACACCAGACAGGTCAGGTATAAAGTTGTGGAGAAGTTCAAAGCTTGGGATATTTTTTTATAAGCTAACCCTGCTTTAAACATCTCATGGAGCACTGTCTAGGCCATCATTCGAAAATTGAAAGTATGGCACAACTGCAAACATAACAAAACATGGCCGTCCGCCTAAACTGACAGGCTGGGCAAGAAGAGCATTAATCAGAGAAGCAGCCAAGAGGCTTATTGTAGCTCTGGAGGAGCTGCAGAGATCCACAGCTCAGGTGGGAGAATCTATCCACAGGACATCTATTAGTCGTGCACTCCACAAATCTGGCCTTTATCGAAGAGTGGCAAGAAAGCCATTGTTGGAAGAAAGCCATAAGAAGTCCTGTTTGCGAGAAGCCATGTGGGGGGTACAGAAAACATGTGGAAGAAGGTGCTTTGGTCAGATGAGACCAACATTTAACTTTTTGCATTAAAGGTAAAACGCTAGGTGTGGTGGAAAACTAACACTGCACATCACCCTGAACACACCATCCCCACCGTGAAACATGGTGGTGGCAGCATAATGTTATGGAGATGCTTATCTTCATCAGGGACAGGGAAGCTGGTCAGAGTTGATGGGAAGATGGATGGAGCTAAATACAGGACAATCTTAGAATAAAACCTGTTAAAGTCTGTAAAAGACTTGAGACTGGGGCGGAGGTTCACCTTCCAGCAGGACAATGGCCCTAAACATACAGCCAGAGCTACAATGGAATGGTTTAGATCAAAGCATATTCATTTGTTAAGATGGCCCAGTCAAAGTCCAGACCTAAATCCAATTGAGAATCCGTGGCAAGATTTGAAAATTGCTGTTCACAGACACTCTCCATTCAATCTATTTTTCAAAGAAGAATGGGCAAAAATTTCACTCTAGATGAGTAAAGCTGGTAGAGACCTACCGAAAAAGACTTGCAGCTGTAATTGCAGCAAATGCACACGACACTTTTCAGATAATTATTTGTAAAAAATTTTGAATATCATTTTCCTTTCACTTCACAATTACAATTGGGTCCATTTACATTTTTGGTTGTAACATGACAAAATGTGGAGAATTTCAAGGGGTATGAATACTTTTTCAAGGCACTGTATGATTAAACATTCAGCATCATTCCTGCATTATTGTATTAGTCCAACTTGGGTAATCTTTGGACACTGTCTGTTTTTTTTTTTTGTTTTTCAGTTAGATTTTCGAACCCCGCCAGGGTTTGATCGTACTCGTAATGCTGAGATTGGAAATAAAGATATCAAGTTCAAACATCTGGAAGAGGCTTTTACATCAGAACACTGGCTTGTCAGAATATACAAAGTTAAACCATTAGACAACAGAGAGGCACTGGACCACAAACCAAGAGTGACAAACATTGTACCTAAACAGAAATATTTATCTAAGAAGGTAGGTTCTATGTAGATTGGATGAAGGGCAACTTTATGAATGCTGTGGATTATGTAGATTACCTTGGTGTAATGTAATAGAATTAAAATTATTTACAATACTAATGCTTTGGGTAAAAAAAAAATATTAAAAGGCCAGCTTTATTGAACGTGAATGTGAAAACACCCATTAACCTGCATACACTGGCAAAACATATGTTTATGAACTGGTATTTTCTGAATATGCAGGCGTCAGATGCGTAATTAGAACCTTCAGGGCCCCGATGCAAGAAACCATGAAGGGCCCCCCTGACCTCTGGTGCTGGGGCCTTTCCTCTGAGCCTGGGGCCCTTTCCACTGATCCCAGGGTCCTTTATTACGGTCCCGCACTGAGACCCCTTTACATGTTCTACTGCAGGCACCCTTCCTGCTATCTTTGGTAGGGTTGCCACCTTTTCTTCCAGCCAAACCCGAACACTTAAGCGTCGCACACCAATTTTTTTATCGTATACTAATACGTATATCTTTTTATTTTATTTTTATTAACATTTCTAATCATATGGATATAATCTGAGTCCCCCTTTACAGTGGAATCCCCCAAGCTCCCCCTTTGCAGCTGAACTCGACGAGCTTCCTCTTTTAGCCAAACTCTGGAACCAGTAGGATTCCGCTCTCAGTGGAAATCAATCCCCTCCAACAGATTTATTCTAAACCTAATTGAGCAAGGCTACAGGTTGGAGTTAGACTGCCAGACACCATCACATTGCCTAATGACAGCTTCTGAAGGATTCAGAAAATCAAAAGCCCCCCCCCCCCCCCCCCCCCTTCTTTTTTTTTTTTTTTTTTTTTTTTTTTTTAAAAGCCACATAGTGGATTAGAATTTCCTTATTCCAGTACCAAGAGGAACAAGGAACAAGTTGATGTTTTTTTTTTCTCTCAAATGTTGCCTTATTCTAAACTTCAGACTGTTGAACAGGGCCGTCAGATACAAAACATTTCAGATAGAATCTATCTTCACAGTCAGAGCGATTTTTGAGCACGATTGCTTTATGGCAACCCCGGATCTTTGGAATGTATACTTTCATATTCTCCTAAGGTGTGATTCTCAAAAGTTTTTACATTTAGCCTTAAAAATGGGATCAACAATTCACTATTTTCAGTGCAAAGCCCTTTCCTTTGTTCTTTCCTCAGTCCCAAGAATTTTCTACAAGGTGTTGGCAGAAGCACTATCTCCATTATTACTATTATACAGTATTTATATGGCGCCAAAAAGCTTGCTCAGCGCTGTACATTATATTGGGGGACTGTACATGAGACAATACAGTAACAATACAATACACGAGGGGTTCGAGGGCGCTGCTCCTTGGAGCTTACAATGTAGGAGCTTACATTAAGATTGCAGATCACGATTATTCTATATCTGGGCAATCTTCTGTAGACATTACTTCATAAACACCGTTAAAGAGAACATTTAGCCCACTCAACAGTGACTAATGAAACTTGGCTAATAAACCAGGTCCGAATACACCTCTGTCTCAAGTAGTCCCTTTCTTAGGCTATGTTCTGGTTTCTACAGAGCAGTAAATTGTTCTACCAACCGTAAAGATTGACTCTCTGTTGTAACATTTTTAATGCATTGATCCAGTTTTTGTAAGAACCGTGATGTCATCACTGGGTCTTATGACCGCAAGCTTTCCAGCAGTTCCCTGGCCTTGGTTTAACCAGAAACAGTTGTGGAATTTTCTAATGTAGGTTTGGAGAGACATTTGGGATTCTCTGAAAAATTAGTAATCTGCCAACCAAAATGAAGTGTTCTCTGTGGTGGTGGAAGAACAAAACACGGCTGTCTACAGGTCTACTTTGGAAGTGGCCCATCTCCAAGAGAGTGATGGCTGAAGCCAGTTCTCAGGGTTGGGGGTGCACATTTAGTGGAAAAGATTGCCTAAGGTCAGTGGTCTCTCTCCCATGGTGTGAGTGAGCCCTTAGTCTTTTTTTAGCAGTCCATTTAAAGAGAGAGAGGGGGATAACTGTCTAGCAGATTTTTGAGCCACCAGCACATCAGTCAGTTCATCCTTTACACAGAGATCTTTCGAAATCTAATGGATTGTTGGGGTCAGCCAGAAAGTGATCTGTTTTTGAGTCTGGTTTTGATCTGAGTTGGGAACAGGCAACCTTGGTGCTCCACATCTTTTTACAAGAACAAGAAAGCCTAATTCTTTTTGCTCCTTCCTGGTCAAAGACTGCGAGGTTTACACTCATTCTGTTCCTGACAGAGGATCCTCCTTGGATGCTTCCCATCAGACCAGATCTTGTTTTTTCAGGGGCCAGTTCAGCATCACTGGGTTCTGAGTTTGAAACTTGCCACTTGGTTTCTAAAGAAGAGGTCTTGAGATAGCACAGAGTCTGGGAAAGTTATAACTTGAATTGATGGCTCTCGTAACTGGTTAACAACTATTTATGGAAAGGTATAAAAGAAGTTTAATTTCTAGATTTAAAAAAAAACAATTTTGAATTTAATATACTGCCTGTCTTGGTAAAGATCCTGGCTAGAAGATTCTCATTTCTTTACGGCCTTGACTTGTAAGAGGCCAGCCAGGATCAAGGCATGTCCTAGTTGGGATTTGTCTTTGGTCTTGTACAAAGTAAGCAGGTCTCCTTTTGATCCAATTATGGAGACCACTATCAAGAATCTCACGCTTAAAATGGTATTCCTGATTGCCATCACTTCTGCCCTCAGAATAAGTGACCACCATGTCTTGTCTGTCAAAGAGCTTTTTTGACATTTTTTCTTAAAAACAGATCCAGGTTTTCTCCCAAAAATGTTGTCAACTTTCCATAGGACTCAGGACATGGTTCTGCCTATCTTCTGTTCGAATCCTTCTAATGACAAAGAAAAATAATTTAGCATCTTTGATATCAGAAGATATTTACTGTCTTACCTTGATGCAACCAGACACTTGTTGATCACAAGCTTTGTTCGTATTTTTTGCGGGTAGACAAAGAGGTGAGTGAGCCTCTAGCACATTGGATCAAACAAGCGATTTCGGAATCTTAAGAGAGTATGAATACAGATTCTCCTGCCTGGTTAATTGCGCATTCAACTACAGCCTTAGTAGCCTCTTGGGAGGAAAGTGCTGGTGCCCACCCCGGAGAAAATTCTTAAGGCGACCATTTGGGCATAAGGTTCGACAAGCAGTGGTCCCACCCTAGCTGGTATGTACTTGGTTATCTTGTCCTGGAAGGCGACTTGAGTTTTTGGCTTACCAGTAACTTTATTTCCAGGAGTCTTCCAGGACAGCCAAGTGCCCACTCTTTCCATTTATGGTGTTCTTGTTTATGTATATTTTTCAGGTCTGTTCTTTGGCTCATGTACACTGAAGCATGTGCCTGGGGGACTGCCTTTTTAAATAGTACCTGGCAATGTGTTTTCTGTCTTGGGGGAGGAGCTCCATATTTCAGAGTCTGTATTGGAAGACTAGTGGAAATAGTTACTTGTAAGCCTAACTCTGGCTTTCTATACTTCAGACAGAACTTTATAGTTTGGAGTTATGTTATCCCTTTATGGAAGTAGAGTTATTATCCATGATTAAAGAGTAAGCAAACACCTGATTTTGACTTTTATGTACATTAGTTCTCCAAGCCAATATTTATAAAGAGAGCCATTACTACTTGCCAGATGGTATGGTATAGAATTTGGAAGGGTTAGAATCAAGGATACTTTTTCTGAAAAAATTAATGACACTAAGATACGAGGGGTGTTCAATTCAAACCGGGACCTTTGAGTTTAGATAATTAAAGAACACATTTCAAGGAGTGGAAACTGCATTTATTTTTCAACATACTCCCTTGCTACACTTATTCTAGCGTTAAATCTTTATATGCCGAAGCATTACAAGCATTAGTCAGTATGCCTGAACCATCTTAGGACAGCGTTCTTCACTTGGTCCTGATTGTGTTCACCGTTCCCACAGGAAGATTAATCTCTTATGCAATTTCACAACAGGATATGTGTTGTTTTATCCAGGATCTGGTGTTCCACACGGTGAATGTTCACAGCAATGACTGCTGTAGGATGGGAATCACCATGTCTGATATTGTCACTGATGGATGTTCGGACATCTTTGAAACTCCATTTACATCATTCAAAGTCTTCTGTAGATATCCACGGCTTTTACGCCTTCATTCACAAACGTCATCACCACACACTGTTCCATGCACGCACCAATATTGTTGGTCTGGCATCTTGATTAACGGTCCCTGGACTGGCCTGCGACATGTGTGCCACCTATCTGTAGTAGGACACAAATGCCACCTACTACTGTGTGTAGTACCTAAATGCTGGCATCCATTTTTATACCTGTACAATTAAGTCCCGGTTTGACTTGAACATCCCTTGTATGTCTAAAGCTATAATTTAAAAAAACAAAACAAAAAAAAACAAATTAACGGTCAGGTTTTCATTGTGGTCTTTGTCTCTGCTGGGAAAATTCACCCTCTTGATGTGTGGTGATCATTGTCACTGGCACAGAAAGTGAGGGGCAATCCAAAATGAAGTCACCAAACCAATAAAGAAGAAGAGATCTTCCAATGGGGACACCTGTTCCAGCAGCAGCTGTCTAAACCTGGATTTCTCCCCATGTTGGAATCTTGTTGTCCCTGTAACCAGAAGTAAAGGGAAATGTCACTGATGGGACAAAAAAAAAAAAAAAAAGTTCAGTAGAGCATTTTTTGCTTTTAGAGATACTTGATAATTAATAGTTATGCCACAAGAGCAAAATATGAAAATATGAATTGCAAATTTACTTGGGTTTTTCACTTTTCTTGTCTGTTTTTAGACATCAAAAAGGAAGCGTGGCTACATTAAGAACAAGCTGACCCTGAAGAAAGGCAAGAAATCCAGCAAGAAGACGGTTTAAACCAACCCATCTCATAGGACCATGTCCTCGAGATAACCAGTCTTTGCCTTTAGATGAACTCATGTTTATCAGTGACATGAGAGTACAGAACCATCTTTGGTCCAGGATATTGTACAAAATTTTCAGGCAATGTCTGATTACAAAATATATATTTATTGGCTTATTAAGAACAGCTGTTTTAGATTTGTAATGTGAAGCCAGACAGACAGTGCTGTTGTCCACGAATAACAGCAGGTTTTTTTTTTTTCTTTTCTTTTTTTTTCCTTTTTGTTTTCTCGTTTTTTTGTTTTGTGTTTTTTTTGTTCTTTTTGGTAAATAATTTTCAAATCCTTTGACAATTTGGACTGATTGCACCAAAGAGCCCTCTAATTTGGTTATTGGCACATGCATACTTGTCAATTTTTTTTTCTTTTTTATATTTAAAAACAATAAAATTAAAAGTGAAACCTTGAGCTGCATTTTTCTTTGCAACACTCAGAGGCGTCTGCATAGATGTAATTTGTGGCATCTGTGAGTGGCCCACTTTTCTGCCTGTGACTTGTATCATAACATAAGATAAAAAGCATGAGTTCTTGAATAAAGACATATTTTGTTCCCTGAAGCTGTTTTTTCTGCTTTTGAAAACAATGAACGACGCACAAAGAATGTCAGGTTTTGTTTTTTTTTTTTTTTTTTTTTGGTTTTGTTTTTTTTATCTAGTTGTCAGGGATGTGGGTGTATGCTATAACTGCTGCTCTATTTTATATGTGGACAAGTAAATCACAGTGAATCAAAACTGTGCCTAGGCAAAGTTGTACAGCTAGGACACACTGCTTCATTATATTTCTGAAAGGGCATAACCTATTAAATGATTTTACATGCCAGTGGTAGCCATTTTGTGCAGCCTATCATCTCTCTAGAAACTAGTATTTTCCTTGAGGCAGAAGTTGTGAAGTGCCTCACCAATGTTCCTAATGAATTAGTACGATCTATATATAATTTTTGCTTTAGACTACAAAAGTAACTACTGCTTTTTATAGCTGGACTTCAAGTATATGCAGCCCTAAGTCACTTGGCTCGCCCCTGTGACAATAGATACTTCTGGCCACAAAGTTCTGTTTACTTTGTTTAATTACAAATGTTCTACTTGTGATAAATATCAATGTCCTATTCATTTTTTTTTTTCCCCTAGCAATTTACTTCAGAGCTTTGCTAATATAATGTAATAAGGGTTACTTGGCATCTACTTAAAAATTAACACCCTAAGCTCTAGTCTGTGTGGCCATAAACCAAGTGAACTCCTGTGTTGATGGCAAGGCCTCCTAAATTCTACGAAGCATTAACTAGGCATAGGTTTTTGTCACACCTATGCTCTGATATTGAATTATACCATTTTATACATCCAGGGGCTGTAATGGATTACAAAGGGAGGAGGGGGGAAAAATGAAGAGAAAATGCTGATTTATGTTGAATGTTCATATACAAAATCCTTTTAGAGCAAACCGCTTACAATGTTTGAATGTTTACACATTTAAAAAGTTGACAAGTATACAATCGTCCACTTTTTCTAAGTCTGAGATTATGTTGAGGGTATCCGAGCTAGAATGGAATTTTTGGATTCATCTTAATTTTTTGTTTGTTTTCTTCTTCATACTTATTCTCTAGTGCAGTTTTCTTCATATTTTTTTTCCAAGACTAAAATTGACTATTTTGTCAATGTAATGCACTAAAATGTACATTGGGTTGAACATTTTGGGTGATCCTTCTGTGGCTTTAGACATTATGCAGACTTGAACTTTTCATAGCTTGATGA
The DNA here is from genome assembly GCF_062004578.1 of Staurois parvus. NCBI lineage: Eukaryota > Metazoa > Chordata > Amphibia > Anura > Ranidae > Staurois > Staurois parvus. The sequence goes on along the minus strand of NW_028317817.1, from coordinate 3,448,758 downwards.
TTTTTTTTTTTTTTTTAATTTGTTTATTTTCTTTTTGTTCCTGAGTTAATGTTTTATGTTCATTTTGAATATATTTCAAGCAGAGTTGTACTACCACAAATACTGGACTATCCTGTGTTTAGGATGTATGTTTTATAGTGAGATGGAAACATAAAGAGATTAGACATGGCAATTTCTCAGAAAAAAAAAATAATACAATCATTTCTTTTCTATTTTTTTTAATATATATTTTGTTTTTCAAGCTTGTGATATTTTTACATACCATAAAAGCTGCATTGCTGTGAAGCATTTGTATGCAGCTCTAATGCCATTACAACATGCTGGCAATCTGTATATTGGATTGAAAACTTTGAAAATAGAAACAATAAAATTTAATTAAGGTTTTATGTTAAGTGTCATGTTTTTGTTTCTAATCAAATTATTTGAATGGCCAACATTTAAAATTGTGTCTCTGTCAAGTTTGACAGCTATTGATGGGTGATTAGAATAAATAGCGCTCCAGGGTAGTTTTTTTGGTGTAGATTAAAACAAAGTACACACTTTTATTTTGAAGATGTTTATTGAAGAAATGGCATGTGAAAAGATAGTCAAACTGGAATAATTTACTTTCAAATAAAAAAAAACAAAAAAACCCTGTGTTTATCATTACAATTTCTTGTTTTGTTTCTTTTTTTGCATTTTTATTTCCAACAAAGAAAAACATGGTTTGGGGCTTATTCAACAAAATAGTGGAAGAAGCCAAATGTGGTGAACCTACCAATTTATTATCTTTTATACTGATCAGGCATTAGTAAAACACAGCCTGAGTGGAAGGTGCAGATTGCTTCCCTTGCATCATTTATTGAATAAGAGTCTGCCATAAGTTTTTTTTGTTCTTTTTTCTTTTTTTATTGTTTTTGTTTTTTCTTGTTTTTTTAACCCCCAGTTAGGTAAATATAACACACTTAAGATATAATTGGTCACAAGTATGGTAATGGTGAAGTAACTGTCAAAGAGATTATGTGCCAGAGGGAAAAAAAGAATGTTCCCTTTAAAGTGGTAATAAAGCAAACATTCATTATATTGTACCATACCAATTCTTAGATGTGGGGGTCACATTAGCTTTCTTTTTTTTTTTTTTAATCTTGGTAATCTGGTGATCTAGCCAGTGAGTCTGTTCATTTTCAACAGAAAAAACTCTTGCAGATTTCGCACTTAAAGGGTCAAGACAACCCATTTAACACTGACAAGGGTGACCAAACTATTGCTTGAACTGCTTATAAAATGTTAGTTTGGTGATTTAGCAGATCTAGATGCACTAAACAAATTGAATCCAGTTATTCTAACTCTACCAAACTCCCCTACATGTATGGTTTTGTGTTTATGAATGCTTTAAGTTTCTGAACAAATTTCCTGTTCCACCAGCTGCCGCCAGCACTCTCCTTAAGAGTCAGTCCCCAAGGACTCTGCACAACTTGCTCTTCTAGCCTGAAGAAAGATCACGAGGATGTAACTCTCAAGAGTTTTATATGGCATTGAAGTTGGGAGCTTTGTAAAAAAAAAAAAAAATAGATTTTAAACTCTGCAGGAAACAAAGAAAAACATTCTTAAAGAGATACTACAATGATGTTTGCTTCAGGGTGGTTTTTCTTCTGAAGGTGTGCAACATTATAAGCCATTTGATATTTATTTGTACTGTTCTTTATTTTACAAATACATTTGATAGGCCCACTATTATTATTAAAACAAAAAAGAAAGAAGGGTTTCTGCTTTCTGTTACAAAACATATCCAATTGAAATAAAACTTCATAAATGTAGTTCAAAATGCATTCTGCTACATGTCTTTAGTTAAAAAAAAAAAAAAAAAAAAATCCCAACAGGTGTATATTAAAGGGTAATTCCACTTTCATGGGGAAAAAATGGTGAATAAACAAAAATATAGCATATACAATTGTGACTCATGTCATATTGTAATTGAATGTTATTAAAAACATTTCCTTTTCAAGCTGCAGTGCTGTAATTTTCTGTTAAATACAATGCAATATGGCTACTTGGAGGCATTATGTACATGGGTGGTGTACAGAACGCTGCCTGAAAATGTAATTAAGAATTGTGTGATTGGCTTACTGATTTTCCCAGAAGTTTGCACTTGGATACATGTCACATTTCTGGCACTCCCTGCAACAAAAATTTAATTTTTGGTGAGATACTCCAAAAAAAAAAAAGTAAAGCACATCTAAAGGGATGCAGTCCTTGCTAAGTTCCTCTTTGGAGATCTGCAGGTTCAGCAGCTGATTGATAATTCTAAAACACTCCCATATAGATTCACTCAATACATGGACACAAACAAACCGCTATCTCTTCAGAATAACAAATTGTAAGAATCTGCAACAAAGTTTGTTACAATCCTTGCACTATACATAGATCACCCAGAGGTGTCACCCCCCCCCTCCACAAAACTGGAGTTACGCTTTAATTGGCTCATGTGGAACTTACACACACGCCATAGTTCGTACATGCTGTATATATATATATATATATATATATATATATATATGTGTGTGTGTGTGTGTGTATATCATTGCAACTCAGAATGGTACTCAGTAGTTTGTATGGCCCCCACATGCTTGTATGCATGCCTGACCATCAGAGTATGCTCCCAATGAGATGACGGATGGTGTCCTGGGGTGTTTCCTCCCAGATCTGGACCAGGCCATCACTGAGCTCCTGGACAGTCTGAGGTGCAACTTGGCGACGTTGGATGGACAGAAACATTGTATCCCAGAGGTGTTCTATTGGATTTAGGTCAGGCGAGCTTGGGGCTATTCAGTGGTATCAATTCCTTCATCCTCCATGAACTGCCTGCATCCTCTTGCAACATGAGGCCGGGCTTTGTCGTGCACCAGGAGGAACCCAGGACCCACTACACCAGCATAGGGTCTGACAATGGGTGCAAGGATTTCATCCTGATACCTAACGGCAGTCAGGATGCCAATGTCTAGCCTGTAGAGGTCTGCGTCCCTCCATGGATATGCCTCCCCAGACCATCACTGACCCACCACCAAAACAGTCACGCTGAACAATGTTACAGGCAGCATAACATTCTCCATGGCTTCTCTAGACCCTTTCACGTCTGTTACATGTGCTCAGGGTGAACCTGCTCTCATCTGTGAAAAGCACAGGGCAGGGAGGTCATTTTGTAGGGCTCTAGCAGTGCTCATCCTGTTCCTCCTTGCACAAAGGAGCAGATACCGGTCCTGCTGATGGGTTAAGGACCTTCTATGACCCTGTCCAGCTCTCCTAGAGTAACTGCCTGTCTCCTGGAATCTCCACCATGTTCTTGAGATTGCTGGGAGACGCAGCAAACCTTCTAGCAATGGCACGTATTGATGTGCCATCCTGGAGGAGCTGGACTGCCTGGGCAACCTCTGTATGGTCCAGGTATCACCTCATGCTACCATTGGTAACTCAGACCTTAGCCAAATGCAAAACCAATTAAAAACAGAAAAGATGAGTAGGGAAAAAAAAGTCAGTGGCCTCCACCTGTAAAACCATTCCTGTTTTGGGGGGGTTGTCTCATTGTTGCCCATCTAGTACACCTGTTGTTAATTTCATTAACACCAAAGCAGCTGAAACTGACTAACCCTCTGCTACCTAACTGACCAGCTCAATATCCCAGGAGTTTAATTGACTTGATGTTATACTGTGATTAACAAGTGTTCCTTTAATATTTTTGAGCAGTATATATACAGTTGTGTTCAAAATAATAGCAGTGTGTTGAAAAAAGTGAATAAAGCTCAAAATCTTTCTAATAGCTTTTATTTCCATACACACAAATGCATTGGGAACACTACACATTCTATTCCAAATCAAAACATGAAGAAGAATATATCACATTTGTGTTGTTCCTCTAAAAAAAAGATTGAAGAAAAGTGAATATTAGACTGTTCAAAAAAATAGCAGTGTTTTGTATTCTTCTTTACAAACTCAAACATTCATTATATAAACTGAAAAATGTTTGAAGATTTTGCTTTCCTTTGAATCACTTAATATTTAGTTGTATAAGCACTGTTTCTGAGAACTGTTGTACATCTGTGTTGCATGGAGTCAACCAACTTCTGGCACCTGTGAACAGGTATTCCAGCCCAGGATGCTTGGACTACATTCCACAGTTCTCTATTTCTTGGTTTTGCCTCAGAAACTGCATTTTTTTTTGTCACCCGACAAGTTTTCTATTGGATTAAGATCCGGGGATTGGGCTGGCCACTCCATAACGTCAATCTTGTTGGTCTGGAACCAAGATGTTGCACGTTTACTGGTGTGTTTGGGGTCGTTGTCTTGTTGGAACACCCATTTCAAGGGCATTTCCTCTTCAGCATAAGGCAGCATGACCTCTTCAAGTATTCTGATGTATTCAAACTGATCCATGATCCCTGGTATGCGATAAATATGCCCAACACCGTAGTATGAGAAACATCCCCATATCATGATGCTTGCGCAACCATGCTTCGCTGTCTTCTCAGTGTACTGTGGCTTGAATTCAGTGTTTGGAGGTCGTCTGACAAACTGTCTCCGGCCACTAGACCCAAAAAGAACAATCTTACTTTCATCAGTCCACAAAATGTTGCACCATTTCTCTTTAGGCCAGTCAATGTGCTCTTTGGCAAATTGTAACCTCTTCAGCACATGTCTTTTTTTCAACAGTGGGACTTTGCGGGGGCTTCTTGCAGATAGCTTGGCTTCACATAGGCTTCTTCTAATTGTAACAGTACTCGCAGGTAACTTTAGAACTTCTTTGATCTTCCTGCTGATTGTTGGCTGAATCCTTGCCATTTTGGCTATTCTATCCATTTGAATGGTAGTTTTTCACTTTCTTCCACGTCTTTCAGGTTTTGGTTGCCATTTTAAGGCATTTGCAATCATTTTAGCTGAGCAGCCTATCATTTTCTGCACTTCTTTATATGTTTTCCCCTCTCCAATCAACTTTTTAATCAAGTTACGCTGTTCTTCTGAACAATGTCTGGAACGACCCATATTCCTCAGAATTTCAGAGAGATGCACTGTAACCAGCATGTACAACATTTGCTGCCTTCCTTTCTTAAATAAGGGCAATAATTGCCACCTGTTTTTTCAAAGAATGAATGACCTCACTAATAGAACTCCACGTTGCTATTATTTTGAACATGCCCCTTTCGATTAGTGATTCAATTCTACAGAATCAGCAGCATGCATGTCATGACTGTTGGGTCTGTTGGATTTCTATTACTCTACTACACCTGCTAATAAATTATTTGCCATGTAGAAATATAATTTCTACCAAAAACAGTGATTGATCAGGTTAGTGATGTCTGACTGCAATTATTTTGAACACAACTGTATAAGGGAAAAAGCACTATTTGGTCTGACGTAAGAGGCCATATACAGGAGGTGAGAGTATGTACACTATATTGCCAAATGTTTTAGGACACCCATCCAAATCATTGGATTCCGGTGTATAACATCAAGCACATAGGCATGCAGACTGCTTCTACAAACATTTGTGAAAGCGTATGTACTCTCCAGCGCCTCAGGATATGCACAGCCAAAAGGGAAGCCAAGGGTACCAGGACAGCGACAACCAAAAGGAAATGTTCCAGGGGTGCAGCCCTCCTCAGACGGGGAAATCAGCCACTGGATAGAGAGAAAACAGGTGGCGCACACACCTAGTGCATTATCCAAGGTTTATTGTAGGAATTAAATCATAAAAACATACTCACAGACGAAGCATGTATTTAAAAAGCATAGAAAAATGACAATGGCCACAACGGTGGGCAAGGTATTCTCACTGTCAGTGCGGTCAAATGGCTGACGCGTTTCGGGGACAAATCCCTTTCCTCAGAGCTGATGACCAACCTCTGATGCTGATGCACGATGAATGGAAAGTAAAGTAAGAGCCCTGCTGTTGATGCCTGAAACATATATATACACACACACACCATAGTTCGTAGATGCTGTAAATTTCACGCGAGCCAATTAAAGCATAACTCCACTTTTGTTTGGGGGGGGGGGGGGGGGGTTGACACTTCTGGGTGATCTATGTATAGTGCAAGGATTGTAACGATTCCTACAATTTGTTATTCTGAAGAAATAGTGGTTTGTTTGTGTCCATGTATTGAGTGAATCTGTATGGGAGTGGTTTTAGAATTATCAATCAGCCGCAGAACGTGCAGATCTCCGAAGAGGAACTTTGCAAGGACTGCATCCCTTTTAGATGTGCTTTACTTTTTTTTTTTTTTTTTTTTCTTTCAGTATCTCACCAAAAGTTAAATTTTTGTTGCAGGGGCTTCCAAAAATGTGACCTGTATCTAAGTGCAGACTTTGGAAAAATCAGTAAGCCAAACTCGCTCACCCATGTCCTTAAGGAGCTTGATTTGCACACTGGTGCGCAGTCATGTTGGAACAGGAAGGGGCCATCTCCAAACTGTTCCCAAAAAGATGGGAGCATAAAATTGTCCAAAATGTCTTGGTATGCTGACACCTTAAGAGTTCCTTGTGCTGGAACTAAGGGGCCAAGCCCAACCCCTGAAAAGACCCCACACCATAATCCCCCCTCCACCAAGCTTTACACTTGGCACAATGCAGTCAGGCAAGTACCATTCTCCTGGCAACCGCCAAACCCAGACACGTCCAATAGAGAAGTGATTCGTCACTCCAGAGAACACATATCCACTGCTCTAGAGTCTAGTGGCGGTGTGCTTTACACCACTGCTTGCATTGCACTTGGTGATGTAAGGCTTGGATGCAGCTGCCCGGCCATGGAAACCCATTCCATGAAGCTCTCTATGCACTGTTGTGCTAATCTGAAGGCCACACAAAGTTTGGAGGTCTTTAGCTATTCACTCTGCAGACAGCTGGTGACTACTGTGCGCTTCAGCATGCGCTGACCCCGCTCTGTTATTTTACATGGCCTACCACTTTGTGCTGTTGTTCCCAGTTGCTTCCACTTTGTTATACCATTAACAGTTGACCGTAAATATTTAGTAGCAAGGAAAGTTCACAGGTGGCAACATATCACTGTACCACACTTAAATTCACTGAGCTGAGAGCGACCCATTCTTTCAGAAATGTTTGTAGAAGCAGTCTGCACACCTAGGTGCTTGATTTTATACACCTGAATCCAATGAATTGGATGGGTGTCCTAATACATTTGGCAATATAGTGTATATACTCTCACCTCCTGTATATGGCCTCTTACGGTGCAGTGGCATTTTTTTTTTTTTTTTTGGAAAGTAGACAATCTGAGGTATTAAGTAAGAGGCATGTCAAGCTTTCTGCAGTTCTAATTTTTTGTAAATTTTTTGGAAAATTAATTTAACATTTTTTTTTAACATACTGTGACCAGTGCAGTACAAGGTCATCATATAACTGGTGTAAAAGTGATCAGGGATACTGACTGACAATTTTTTTGGAATCCATTCATGACTGTTACATTGTAATTATATGACCTCTATGGCCAATCATAGCGATCACATGATACCCATTTACTGGTAATTGTAGTCTGCTGTGGCTGGTAGATATATCAGTCACAGGAGCAGCATGCTGCGTGCTTCTAACCCACAATGACGCAGTAAATGTACTGTGGCCAGGCAGCATCCAGTTAAACGGAACAGCCAATGTCTAGATCAGTTGAAACAACATATTTAAACAGATGCCATCTGTTTATGTCCATTTTTAGGCTAGAAACATTTTTTGTTTCTATTTTTGACACTTCTGGTCTCTGCAGCATTTAAGCAGCCGCCATATAGTAGAAATGTTGCTACATGGTGGCACGGGTGCACAAAATCGTATACATATGTGATTTTGCAGCTCCGGGTAGGGGGCCATTCGCAGCTTTGGCTGTCAATCACTGGGTCCCAGCCTGTGATTACTGTCCGCCACCCGGTGATCGCCGACTATCTCCAACGGGGGAGAGAACTGTATGTAAACAATACAGATCTCTCCACTGTCCGCTCCTGCACACTGCAGAGCCATACAAAGCAGTGTGCTTACAGTGAAGCACACACACAGCCACCATTGTGAAATAGCACAGTTAACCCTTTGATTGTCCCAGATGTTAACCCCTTCATGCCAGTGCCATTAGTGTCAGTGCTTTTTTATTATCACTGATCACTGTATTGGTGTCACTAGGGATGTCAATGACACCAAGTCAGTTCCCCCCGTGTCAGAATGCCTGCTGCCGTCCTGCTATAAGTCGCCGATTGCGCCATTACTAGTAAAAATTCCAGTATGTATACCATTTGTAGACTCTATAACTTTCACGTAAACAATTAATTTACACGTATTGAGATTTTTTTTTTTTAGCAAAGAAATGTAGCAGAATACATTTTGGCCTAAATTTATGACAAAATTAGATTTTTTTTTTTTTTATTGGATATATTTAATAGCAAAAAATAAAAAAAAATTTTTTTTCTTAAAATTGTCGGTCTTTTTTATTCATAGCGCAAAAAATAAAAACTGAACCGATCAAATAGCACCAAAAGCTCTATCTGTGGGGAAAAAAAAGGACATAAATTTAATTTGGGTGCAGTGTTGCATGACAGCACAATTGCCAGGTAAAGTAATGCAGTGCCGTATCGCAAAAAAACAGACTGGTCAGGAAGGGGGGTAAATTGTCTGGAGGGCAAGTGGTTAAGAAAAAAAAATATGCAAAAATGGATATAAACTAATGTAAACTAAACTGACGGGTAAACTGAACTTTAAACAGATGTGTAAACTGAATCTGTTCTTTGAAAAACCTGAGAGAATGAGTGATGCCTGTGTGAAAGGGGCCTAAGGGAGCCTAGTGCTGGAATATGCCTAAAAAGCATGCTAGACTATCTAATATGAAAGCCCAGCAATATCAGCATGCTTTCTGCTAACAGGCTTTACTAATCCACTAGCTGTCTCATGCGTAGACTGTGCTAATCTGCTGGTCCAGTGACTCAAAGTATTGAAGCCACTTGATTGGCATAACAGGCATTCAGCATTTTTGGAAAGAGGTCAGTAATGATATTCTTTGCATTTCTGGAAATATGAGTTTTCTTTATTAAAAGCCAAATGTCAAATATTACAGGAAAGCACTTACTGTACATCAGTTGGCTGTAGAGGAAGAGCTCCTTTGCAGAAGATGCTGCTCAAGGTAATATACACTGCTCAAAAAAATTAAAAGAACACTTTGAAAACACATCAGATCTCAATGGGAAAAATATGCTAGATCTCTATACTGATATGGACTGGATAATGTGTTAGGAATGTAAGGAAGCCCCATCGTTTGAATTCAGTCCGCTGTAGATTGATAATTTTCATTTCCATCAAAAACACCCTGAAAATAAAAGTGAAAAACTGATGCAGCAGGCTAGTCCATTCTGCTGCAATTTCATTGCAGCAACTCAAAATGGTATTCTGTAGTTCGGCCGCCACATGCTTGTATGCATGCCTGACAACATCGGGGCATGCTCCTAATGAGACGACAGATGGTGTCCTTGGGACATTTCCTCCCAGATCTGGACCAGGGCATTACTGAGCTCCTGGACAGTCTGAGGTGCAACCTGGCAGCATTGGATGGACTGAAACATGATATCCCAGAGATGTTCTATTGAAGTTAGGTCAGGCGAGTGTGGGGAACATTCAATAATATCAATTCCTTCATCCTCTAGGAACTGCCTGCATACTCTCGCCACATGAGGTCAGGCATTATCGTGCACGAGGCGGAACCCAGGACCCACTACACCAGCATAGGGTCTGACAATGGGTCCAAGGATTTCATCCCGATGCCTAATGGCAGTCAGGGTGCCATTGTCTAGCCTGTAGAGATCTGTGTGTCCCTCCATGGATATGCCTCCCCAGACCATCACTGACCCACCACCAAAACAGTCATACTGAACGATGTTACAGGCAGCATAACGTTCTCCACGGATTCTCCAGACCCTTTCTCGTCTGTCACATGTACTCAGGGTGAATATGCTCTCATCTGTGAAAAGCACAAGGTGCTAGTGGTGGACCTGTCAATTCTGGTGTTCAATGGCAAATGCCAATCGAGCTCTATAGTGCCAGGCATTGAGCACAGGGCCCACTAGAGGACGTCGGGCCCTCAGGCCACTCTCATTAAGTCTGTGATTGTTTGGTCAGATACATTCACACCAGTGGCCTGCTGGAGGTCATTTTGTAGGGCTCTAGCAGTGCTCATCCTGTTCCTCCTTGCACAAAGGAGCAGATACTGGTCCTGCTGATGGGTTGAGGACCTACAGACCTGTCCAGCTCTCCTAGAGTAACTGCCTGTCTCCTGGAATCTCCTCCATGCTCTTGAGTCTGTGCTGGGAGACACAGCAAACCTTCTGGCAATGGCACCTATTGATGTGCCATCTTGGAGGAGTTGGACTGCCTGTGCAACCTTTGTAGAGCTACCAGTAGTGACAGTGACCCTAGCCAAATGCAAAACCAAGTGGAAAAACAGTCAGAAAAGAGGAGTAGGGGAAAAAATGTCAGTGGCCTCCACCTGTAAAACCATTCCTGTTTTGGGGGTCATCTCATTGTTGCCCATCTACTGCACCTAATAAGGATCTATCTTCTTTAAAATTCTGGGGAATAGAGAAGTACCATCTGCATTGGAGGGGTAGTAATAAAATCCAGCCCCTTAGCATGAATCCTACTGGATATATGGGTGACAGACTTTATATCCATTAGGCCTTAACATTGAATTTCATATTCATTTTTTTATTTGTGATCTGAAGTCATTTGTTTCCCCTTTTCTAATTATTACATTATTTTAAATAATATATCGTTCTTTGACAATAACAAGGGATGCAGACCTAATGGGGAACTAATCTCACAACAGAATTTCTCAGCCAATGTGCTTGTCTGTGTGACAGGCAGGGAGTTCAGTAACAAAGTCTCAGTGCCAGCCATCTCCTGCAACAAAGTCAAGTACCAGCCCCAGACAGATACTTGAATTTGACGCAAGCAATGACAATTCATGGAGGCACAGCAGAATTTTTAAAGCGTGTCCTTAACACTATAAATTCCAATGACAATGTTTAATCCTCATTTTTACTCCTTGACGGCTACTTGTTCTTTGACTTCAAGGGCAATTATCTTGGAATGTTAATAATCCTGTATTACTGCAAAGTCATTTTATTCTCAGTCTGATCATTATTTCGTTGCTCAAGCAAAAAGTAGTTGTGGATGAGAATTGTCGAATTCTGGGGATGACCATTATGTGCATACACCTCTTCAGTAAGGTGAGTTTACTGTTGACACTTTTTTCCCCAATATCTGACATTTCTTCATACATATTCAACCTTTGTGAGTATAGTTATCCAAACAGGTCCACCTGTTGTGGGTATTGTCTGTGGAATGCTGTTACAATTGAACTTCAAGCAGAATTCATATAGACTTGAATATAAATTGGTATCAGCTCCTACAGTCTGAATAGGAGAGAAGGAAGAAGCAATGGAACATGACAATAACAGGAAAGAGCAGAGGGCTAATCTCATTGCTGTACTGCTATTCCTTTCACTGTCCAGTCACAGGCTTGGGGCAGGTCCATTAGTGCCTGGGCTTAGAGGAAAGGGCTTGAATCATTCTGGCTGTTATTCAGCCTGGAACACCAAAGACAACTTATCAATGAACAGAAGTATTGCTGCCACAGTTCTGGAATGAAGGAGTATTACAGTGCATGTGCTTTTTTTTATTAATATTGTATCTTTTCATGGGCTTTTTTTTTTTTTTTATAATATATTTTGGCTTGGTTCGGTTTTAAGTTTATTCACTTACTGAACTGATTAATAGATTTGTCTAAGCTCTTTACTTTGGTCAGTATGTACTGCCTACCTGATATACAGCAATGTGTCGAAAGAAATTTGTTTAAATAAAATGCTAATCTTTTTAACAATTGGTTTCTCTGTATATGCTTCAAGGTTGCCTTAAAAATCCCATAAAATGTAAGGCAAAAATTATCTAGTAATGTGTGCTAAACAATCTATGTTCTGCTCCAACAAGAAACCAAGAAAGGGATTTTCTGTGAGTCAGAAACGATCAGGTATTAATGTATTGCCAGTCTGCCATACACTCCAGTGTACCAAATAGCACTCCCAGAAACATTACAGCTTCAAATAAGCAAGCGAGCTTCTTTCTTACTTTCATACCTTTTTCTTTTTTTTTAACCTTTTACACCACATTTAATGCTGAACTCCATGTAGGTAAAAAGCACCAATTAATGCAGGTGTCTGTTTAATAAAAATAAATGTTGACTTACTGTAAAAATCCTTGCGTTGCGTTCATTAAGGGACACTGGGGTAGAGAAGTAATTCTGACACACTTGGTTATGCTGCTCCCTACAGAAAATTGGACACGGTCAAACAAAGCTGTAAGTCATGGCAGCATAACCCCTAATATTCCTATTATGCTCTAGTTTTGTAGAAAAACAATATTAGAAGTGGATCACAAGAAACTGGACCTATCTCTCTTAAAATGATTGTAAGGCTTCAGGTTTTTTTAACTAAAACAACAGACATGTCATACCTGCTCTTGCACAGAGCAGCTCTGATCCTCCTCTTCTTGGGTCCCCCTTTTGGCGCTCCTGACTCCTCCTCTTCATCCAGTGCCCCCGTAGGAAGCTGGTTCCTACAGGAGCACTTGTGCAGGCTCACTCCCGAGCCCCGCAGCCTGCATCCCTAGAAACAGCCCCGCCCCCCATCAGAGTTTGATTGACAGCTGTGAGGAGGGACAGAGCAGAGAGACCTGGATTGCGATGGGACTCAGGTTAGTATAAGGGGGGAATCCCAGGCACAGAAGATTTTTAACCTTAATGCATAGAATGCATTAAGGTAAGAAACCTTATGGCTTTAGAACCACTTTAATGAACTGAAATTCATGAAATGGCCTTTTCTTTCTACTTCATTGAGGGACACAGGCTAGAAGTAATTCTCAGATACTATGTTATAATAAAATCACACTATGTTCCTCCACCAAAAGATTTTTTTGGTATCCTAAATTACAAAACTACTACTAACGACAGCAGCTACAATCAGGGTCAAGGCCCATTTGACATACATAAAGTATAATGCAGCTCTATCAATCACAAAGTATATACAGTATATTGTCAAAAGTATTAGGACACCCCTCCAAATCATTGGATTCAGGTGTTCCAATCACATCCATGGCCACATGTGCATAAAATCAAGCACCTAGGCATGCAGACTGTTTCTACAAACATTTGTGAAAGAATGGGTCGCTCTCAGGAGCTCAGTGAATTCAAGATTGGTACTGCGATAGGTTGCCACCTTAGCAATAAGTCCATCTGTTACATTTCCTTGCTACTAAATATTCCACAGTCAACTGTTAGTGGTATTATAACAAAGTAGAAGCAACTGGGAACAACAGTAACTCAGTCACAAAGTGGTAGGCCACGAGAAATGAATGAGTGGAGTCAGCGCATGCTGAAGCACACAGTGTGCAGAAGTCACCAACTGTCTGCAGAGTCAATAGCTAAAAAACCTCCAAACTTTGTGTTGCCTTCATATTAGGACAACAGTGTGTAGAGAGCTTCATGGAATGGGTTTCCATGGCTGAGCAGCTACCTACAAGCCTTACAGCACTGGATGCAGTGGTGTAAAGCACACTGCCACTGGACTCTAGAGCAGTGGAGACATGTTCTCTGGAATGACAAATCACACTTCTCTGTCTGGCAATCTGATGGACATGTCTGGGTTTGGTGGTTGCCAGGAGAACGGTACTTACCTGACTGCATTGTGCCAAGTGTAAAGTTTAGTGGAGATAGGATTATGGGTGTGGGGTTGTTTTTCAGGGGTTGGGCTTGGTCCCTTAGTTCCAGTGAAGGAAACTATTTAGGTATCAGCATACCAAGACATTTTGAACAATTTCATGCTCCCAACTTTGTGGGAACAGTTTGGGGATGGCCCCTTCCTGTTATAAACATGACTGCGCACCAGTGCACAAAGCAAGGACCATAAAGACAAGGATGAGTGAGTTTGGGGTGGAGGAACTTGGCTGGCCTGCACAGAGTCCTGACCTCAACCCGATAGAACACCTTTGGATGAATTAGAGCAGACACTGCGAGCCAGGCTTTTTCTTTTTTTTTTAATCATCTTTTTATTTCATAATTATACAAACATCATTAAAACATTTTCTCATACAGCATATACTTTTCTCATTTTCCCGTGTTATAAACACTTCCAATTGACCCACCCCTTCCCTCCCCCCCTCCCCCCCAAACATCCCAATCTTCTCTCTATCTATATCCTTTCCCGTCCCTTTTATTTCATCTAACTTTCCTATAACATCTTAGGCTACCTCTTTTGCTCTAATTAATTGTGCATAACTTTCTCAGTTTTTAAATTGCCTCCAAACATTCCATACTTTTTTAAACGTTCCCATCTTATCCTCATCTACACATCTCAGTTCTTCCATCCTATAAATGCCTTCCACTCTATCCCTCCAATCCACCATCTTGGGAACATTTACTACTAACCAGAACTTTGGTATTAAACCTTTTGCTGCACTAATTAGATGATATAGTACTTTATTCATACTTGTTCCTACATTGGGCTCAGAATAATAGAATAAACATTTCAGATGGTCTCCCTGGATATTTACCCCGCACATCTCTTGAATATAATATGCTATTTCCTTCTAGTAGTCCTGTATCTTCGGGCAGCTCCACCAAATTTGTCCCATATTACCCTTTTCTCCACATCCCCTTCAGCACCATGGGGAACAATCCCCCAGCTGCTTATGGGCAATACTTGGTGTTATATACCATCTTGCCAAACACTTAAAATTCATCTCCACAATACGCATGTTTGTTACTTTATGCGTTAAATTACATATGCCTTTTTTTTGCTGGGGGTTAATTTTTATTCCTAATTCCTTTTCCCATTTATCCCAATACCCAGGGGACTCTACTTCCTCTAAATTCATGAGCATCCTATATATCTTTGAGGTGATATGTTTTGGACTTACATCTATATTCATTAATTTTTCAAGTGGATTCATATCTTCTCCCTCCCTCAGTGGTTGTGGTAAATTTGTAAAAAATGTGATAACTGATTATAGCTCCACTCATCAAACCTAACAAACAAATCCTCATTTTCCTTTAAATTCTGAAACGTGTTCAATCTCCCCCCTTTTATAATATCTTTCAACCGTGCATTTTTATTTTTAATCCATCTCCCACTAATTTTAACATTTCCAGGTGCAAAAAAATCTGTCCCAACTAACGGTATCAAAAATGAATTAAATTTCCATTTTTCCTTATTGTGTAATTTATCCCATGTATCCAGTACTATCCACGTCAATCTACTTGTCTCTACATCCAGGGCATGAAACCCATGAGGTATCCAAATCACTTTGTCTAAATGTGCTTTACTTAATTCTTCTTCTATTCTTACCCAACGTTTCCTCTGTGTATTAAAAAAACCAATCTATCACCCGTGATAAAATTACCGCTGTGTAATAATTCTTTATATTTGGTAACCCTAAACCTCCATTTGCTTTTACTCTACATGACACTTTATAACTAATCCTAGGCCTCTTAATTGCCCATATGAACTTACTAATCATCTTTCGGATTATTGCAAAAAAAAACTCCAGGTAATGATATCGGAAGCATTTGAAATTTATACAAGATTTTAGGGAGTATCACCATCTTAACTAAGTTAATTCTTCCAATCCAAGAGACCCCTCCTTTTATTAGTCTTTTCAGCTCATCTTTTATCTCGTTTATCAGGGGAATATAGTTCGTTTGATATAAACTTTTTACCGATGTTAATTTATTCCAAGTTATCCAATTTAATTTTTCTTCCAGGAAAAAGTGAACATTCCTTACAGCCTTCTCTTTTCTAGGTCTATAAGATTGATGTTTAGGATTTCCAATTTGACTGGATAAATCTTCCCCCCATATTTTTTAAGTTCTTTCATTAAGTTGGGTAATGATATACTAGGGTTGGCCACATAGAACATCAAGTCATCTGCATATGCAGCGACTTTGTGCTCCTTGTCTCCTATTTCTATCCCTCTTATATCCTTACTTCTCCTTACTCTCTCCAACAATGGTTCTAATGATAACACAAACAGCATGGGGGACAGGGGGCAACCCTGCCTGGTTCCATTCAACATCTCAAAAAACTGAGAGAAGGTTCCATTGACTTTTACCGCCGCAGATATATAATCCTTTTATCCAATTCAACATTCTAGGTCCCATTCCCAATTTCCCTATTACATCAATCATGAACCCCCAATTAACCCTGTCAAATGCCTTTTCTGTGTCTATCGACAACAGAATCACAGGTGTTTTTCCTTTCTTAGCTTTTTGAACCAACAACAAAGATCTCAAACCATTGTCCCTCCCCTCTCTACCGGGTACAAACCCCACCTGATCCATATGCACCCAATCAGACATCAAGTCTTTCAATCTCGCTGCCAGTACCTTTGCATACAATTTAGTATCTACATTTAACATCGGTCTATAACTTGCACATTGGGAGCCATCCTTCCCCTCCTTCAAAATGAGGCTGATATGAGCCTTGAGGGATTCTTCCCTCATTCCCAATCCCTCTCCTATTGCATTCATATATTTACAGATTTTGTGAACCAATATATCTTTAAATTTCTTCAAGCATCTTACTGTATACCCATCTGGCCCAGGGCTTTTACCTACTTTCATAATTTTTAAGGCTTCATTAATTTCCCTTGGGGTAATGGGACTTTCAAGATTTTCTAACTTCTCCTTTGCCGCGTGTGTAAGGTCCACCGCACTTAGGTAGTCCTGTCTTCTTTTCCTCTCCTCCTCACTTCCCCCTGCTTTACCTTTTCTTACATTATATAGGTCCCTGTAATAGTTTTGAAACCGCCTTGCTATATCTGATGTTTTATACAAATTCTCTCCCTTTCCATCACTAATTTTTCCGATAAAGTTCTTTGTTTGTTTATTCCTAAGTCCTCTCATCAAATATTTTCCCGGTTTATTTCCCCATTGATATCTTTCTTTTGCCATTTTATTAATTATCCTCCTGGAGTCCTGTTCCATCAAATCTTTTAACTTATCTCTTTTTTGTATAATCCTCTGATACTTATCTATCCCCTTTTCCTTTGTGTGCGTTTGTTTAAATTTTTGTAGTTCTTCTATAACCTGTTTTATTTTTTTTCCCTCTTTCCTTCTTCTTCTCTATACCTATGGCAATCAGTAATCCTCTAATATAGGCTTTATGTGACTCCCAAACAGTTGCCTCAGACATTCCCTCGGTCTCATTTATCTAAAAAAATAGTTAAATTTCCTTTTTTATCCTCTTCTTAACTTCCGGATCCTGTAGAAGCGAATCGTTCGCTTCTACAATCCCTCAAAAAAACCCTCCCCCCCACCCAAAGGAGGGTATATAAATAACTCCTCCACCATCCCTCCTCTCCGTCCATTGCCCCCCCATTCTCCACTTCTAAGATCTACCTCCTGCCTACTTATTGCCTTTCACCTGGAACCCAAGTGTCTCTTTCTCTAATCCCCTCCCACCACCCTTCTATATTCACTTTCTGCAAGTCTAATTTCCCACAGAAATCATTATAATCTTCTGGAAATCTCAATCTTGCCGATCTTCCATCTTTCCACCCAACCAAACCAGACGGAAATCTCCAAATTTTATCTAACATTTCTCTCTCTCATGGGAATTAGTGAACACTGTGAATGTTTACATGTTATGTGCAATTAAACCATGGCAACATCTAATGTTTGTGTAGTATTATGTTCAGCAGACTGTGTTCTTCTATTGTTGTGACTTAGATGACGTTCAGAGCACATTTTATGCCCAATTCATGCAAAACTCCACGTAATCCCAAGGGGTTCACATACTTTTTCTTGCAACTGTATGTAGTGCTTATCAGGAGTCCACTGTATAAAGCTTGGTGCAGATCTGCTGTACACAATTTGGTGTGAGTCTGCCGTTTGAAATTTTATTGCGGGACTGCTGTACAGTACTTGACACACCTCGGCTATATAGCCAGTATTAACCTTTCCCACCGCTGACTTTAAACATGTACACAATAACCGCCAGCACTGACCCTGGGTTCTCTTAATTCCAGTCACCAGTCCTTACCCAGCCAGATTCAATCATCCACCGCACATCTTCATGATGTATCCAATATGCTGGAAAGTGTCCTCTACACACCCTCAGAAAAACTACTCTCCAGGGAATCTGCACCAGCCATTACACCAACAACACGTATATCAGGAGAGAGACACAATCTCTGGGGACTAACCTTAGATCCCCATACTCCGGACCCAGCAACTGCTCCTTTCCCCTTCTGACCTGTGGCTGCCACTCCACCATCTTCAGGCAGTATCCGGGGCACCTACGGGTCCTTTCACTCTTCTCCGGGTCCTCTCTTTGTCTCTCTCCTTCCTTCCTCCACCGCTTTTCCTCTTCACACCAGCTCCGACCTCTCACATGAGCGGCCTCTCCGTCCGCTCCCACGCTGCACCGACACCACTCCCACACAGCGCTACAAGCCTCCACCGCTCCGGCCCAGAAGGCACCCGGGCCCAACCTTCTCTCACTCCAGGGCAAGGTAGGCTCCCTACAGGGTTAGGGAATCGCTCTTCTCTCACATCTCCTCAGCAGACCGGCGTCCGTAGCTTCCCAGCCATGCTGCTAAGGCGTCATGCTGCGGCTCCACCCCGGGAGCCAGGCTTTTTCATCTGACATCAATGCCTGACCTCACAAATGCGCTTCTGGAAGAATGGTTAAACCTTCCCATAGACACACTCCTAAACCTTGTGGACAGCCTTCCCAGAAGAGATGAAGCTGTTATAGCATCTGGATATGACTCTGAACATGTGCACTCAACTTCTTTGGTCGACCATGGCAAGGCTTGTTCTGAGTGAAACCTGTTCTGTTAAACCGCTGTATGGTCTTGGCCACTGTGCTGCAGCTCAGTTTCAGGGTCTTGGCAATCTTCTTATAGCCTAGGCCATCTTTATATAGAGCAACAAATCTTTTATTCAGATCTTCAGAGGTGAACGTGAACTTCCAGTGACCAGTATGAAAGAGTGAAAGAGTGAGCGCAATAATACCAAATTTAACACACCTGTTCCCCATTCACACCTGAGACCTTGTAACACTCACAAGTCACATGATACTGGGGAGGGAAAATGGCCCCAATTTGGACATTTTCACTTAGGGGTGTACTCCTGAATTTTCCATTTCTTAATAAGGGATTGAACAGTACTGACTGGCATATTCAAAGCTTTGGACATCTTTTTATATCACAACCATCTTTATAACGTTCCTTTACCTTGTTACACAGGTCTTTTGACAGTTCTTTTCTACTCCCCTTGGCTCAGTATCTAGCCTGCTCAGTGCATCCATGTGAGAGCTAACACACTGACAATTTATACACAAACACTAATTGTAATTTAAGAAGCCACAGATGTGGGAAATTAACCTTTGATTGCCATTTTAACCTGTGTGTGTGTCACCTTGTGTGCCTGTACCAAGGCATGTAAACTTTTGATCAGGGACATATGGGTGATTTCTGTTATCATTATTATTTAAAAAGGAGTCCAAAAACCATGTGATAGTAAATGGCTTCATCTTATCACTATCCTTAAACAAAAGACAGTTTATTGGCATGATCAGTCATATTTTCCATATCAATGCCAAAATTTCACGATTTCTACCAGTGTATGCACATTTTTTTTTTTTAGCACAACTGTACATATTGTGACATTTATTAATTGAGGTCTGGAGTAGGGGACCTATATATAGACTTTAATTTGTGAAGTAAGAGAGAGTGTCAGTGCTGCATAATACTTTCTTTTGTGACAGCAAATGAAACACTACCAGCTCACAAGTAAACAAAAGGTTACAGACCTGCCTGATTAACCATATGATCAAACCTGATCAGATCTGGCCTAAATATCCACCTGGTAAAACCTAGAATGATGTGAATAGAAGTCCAGGTGGCAGCCTTGCAAATGTGATAAACAGTGCTTCTTGGGCTTTTCAGCATCGGACATCTAATTAATCTAGTGAAGTCTGCTTTGATAGGAGGAACCCCATCCCTGAGTCTGTAGACTTGAATGCTGAGCTGATGAATCAACCTAGAGATGGTGGATCAAGAATGAAGCTGTTCTGGAATTTTAAAAAGATAGTCTAAAAGAACCTGTAGCTGAGAGAACATCACTTACCACATCCAGACAATGGAGGGAAATCTCAGGATTTCTCAGAGCAGAAGAGAGAGATGTTATAATTAAGGTGAAAGGCAGAAACCACCATTAAAAGAAAAGAGACCTGAGGCCTCAAGACTACCTTGTCTTTGTGTAACACATAAAAGGGTTATTTTTACAGGTTAAAGATGGCCATAGGTAAATCAAAATTAAGCCAGTTCAGTGAGGACCAGTCAAACTTCAATCTATTTATGGTCATTCCCACTCAACAAAAGTCCATCTAATGATTGGCTTCTGTAGAACAGGATGGTTGGAATACTTTTATTTGTTTAGCAGCTGCAGCTCTGATCCGTGCATTTTGACAACGCTGTCATTGCACAATAGCATAACGAGAAGGATTCCTCACTTGTGTAGATGGAGGAACCTGTTTTTTTTTCTTATCAGCTCACTCGCAGATTGAAAAAAAAAAAAGAATCATCTATGGCAAGCCTTAGGTTGCCAACTCAGAAACTTGTCTCGCAGAGTAATGAGGCAACCTTGTGAGTTGGAGTAGACAGGACTAGCAGAATCAGGATGACAACCTACAGCCTTACTGGGGAACGCACAGGGGGAACAACATGAGCAACATCCTGTTCCAAGGCTTTCACTAAGGGATGAGAGGCAAGAGGTCTCTGAAATGGAATCACCAGGGCTGAAATTTGACCCTTGGTAGTACTCAAAACCTAATGGTCAAGGCCAGACTTATTAAGGGTGCTGCTGTATTTCATCCAGGCCAGGATCGGATCTGCCTGCCTGTTTTTCAGGCAAACCTGATCAGAACCTCTATTCTCCTCTATGGAGCAGTGGGTGGAAGTGGACATGCGTCTGTTTACATCTGCCAACATCCAATTTGATCCACCAAAACGAGACAGATGGGGATCCATTCCCCTTCTGTCCTTTGGATTGGATGGGATGGCAGTCGGATGGAAATGGACAGGTGGTCTGTTCCATCCAACTGCCCATAGCGGGCTGTGTCTGCTCTGTGGCAGCAGAGTGGACACAAACCTGTCATTCACTTGCTCAGCAGGGATCAGCGGAGAGTTTCCCCGCTGAGCAAGTGGATCCGCTGGCGTGTCTGCCGCGTGTGAAAGAGGCTAAAAGTTATGCAATAAAAACCTTGAATCTTTACCCTTCCAGGGATCAAGCATAACTCACTGGGGAATGAGTGGTAAAAAATAATTATTTTATGTGGCTACCATTTAAGGTTCTTCCAAGTGTTTCACAGAGCCTGAAGAAGTGGGATGTTAGGACCCATGAAACACTATGCGTAATGATTCACAAAAAAACCCACCTTCCTCCTCCCAATATTATAATGTTGTTTTAGAACCAGGATTGGCAACCTGTCGATTACAATCTACCTGTCAACCACGGGCCCCTGCAAGGTAGATCTCAAAGATGGCTTTGCTGGTCCTTCCCCTTAGCCTCCGCCGCTCACACTTCACAGCAGAGCGGTGAGTGGGAGGCAACACAGTGGACAGAGGGTGGGATTGGGAACTGCTGCAGTTAACCAGCAGGTGATTGGTTATAGGAAGCTGGGGGGTCCTAGCAACCAATCACCAGCTTGTTGATATGAAACATTAACACTGGCAGCTCCTGACCTCCATCCAGTACTGTGCTGCCTCCCACTCTCCGCTCCAGTGCTGTACACCTAACAACAGGTAGGAGAATGCTACCTGCATACACCTGTTTGTGTCTGAGGGTTGATGTGAAGGGTGGAAAAGAACACTGCTGGGGGATCCCACCTGGGGATCTTTGATTTCCTCCATATTGTTCAGGTAGTTTTCAACCTCTGAAAGGTTGCCTACCCCTGTTTTAGAAGAATCCAAATAAATGCATGGAATTTTAATTGTGAGGTATATTGCATATGTATTTGGGCACCTTCAAAGGGATTGTAAACTCATTATTCTTTTTATTTTAATAGCATGTCATGCTTACCTGCTCCGTGCATTGGTTTTGCACAGAGCAGCGCCGATTCTTCTCCTATTTTCAGGTCCTTCTCGCCCCCCCCCCCCTTCACTGAGTGCCCACCATTTCAAAGCCACTTGCTCGTGCGGGTTCGCTCCTAAGCCAACTCTGTGTGTTCATAGACACACAGAGCATGGCTTGGGCCCCACACTCCACTCCCTCTTCAGTGGCTGTGATTGACAACAGCAAGAGCAAGAAGTTGATTTTTTTAGCTTTAAGAAGAGTAACTACAACAGAATCAGGTAATCCCCTGTATTTTAGGACAACCAGGTACAGCTAGCGACCAAGAAGTTGGGTGGTTACCAGTAATTTGGACAGAAGACCGGGGTGAGCTGGGAGAGCCCAAAGGAAGTACACTAAGTATCTGGTGAGGTTCAAGTACCATAAATCCACCTTTGCCAGTTTGGTGAGATGAGTATCATTGAGTTGCCCTCCACCTTGATCCTGCAGAGCAAATGAGAAAGGAGCTTCAGGGGAGGAAAATAGTAGATCATATTGAACTAATCCCATGGAATTATCAGAGCATCTGCCATAGCTAGAAGATCCCTCAACCTAGAGAGAAACTTTCTCAGTTTGGTGTAGAACCTAGAAGCATGGAGATCTACAGTATGGCTAGCATCCCCCACTACCTAGGTCCATACATTGTTGACTATGGAAGTAGGCTGCCAATTTTCCACACTCGAAATGTGCATGGCAAACGGCTAGAATGTGAAATTGTGACAAAGCCAGAATTTTGTCATCTTCTATTTGAGCTGCAAGACTTTTGGTTTTCCCGATTGATGTCAAAAACCACAGCTGTGGCACTGTCCAGTTGAGTACAGGGTGGATGACTGCGTTTGAGAAATCTGGCAGTGAAGGCATGTCAGTCATTTGTAGCTCCAGAATGTTAATCAAGAGTTGAGCTTCTTCTAATTACTACATCCCTTGCACCAAGAGGGTGACCAGGACTCCTCTCCAGCCTATCTGCTTGACATTTATCATGAGAACCTTCCAGACTAGTGGGATTCATGGGTCAGCATTTGCCACAAGGCATATGGAAATTTTCATAGAATGTGTCTTCTTGTCCCACACAACTTGAATGTTAAGTTGCACAGGTCCAGAGTGAAATTGGGAATCCAGAAATGCCTTGAGCCCAGAACCCTCATGAAAAAGCAGAGGACTGGGCTTCCTGAAATTCCTTTGGATTCCTGAAATTTCAGAATTCTTTTGAACCTCATCATAGTTTGAACAGTTTGTAGGACTTTGACAGAGACTGTGCAACTATAGGTCATCTAATTATCCCACTGCAGAGCAAACACAAGCCCCCTCTTGATCCAGCAATGTGCACTGGAGTCCCAGTTATCCTGGGATTCCCTCTCCTCATTGGCTGAGACAGCAGCGGGAACCAATGGCTCCCACTGCTGTCAATCACATCCAGTGAGCTTATGAGAAGTGGGGGGGGGCTGAACCATGGCTTCATGTGTGAGGACACACAGAGCAGCAGCTGGGGAGTGTGCATGCTCAGGTACCCCCGTAACAAGCTATTTGCTGTGAGGGCACCTAACAGGAGGGAGGGGCCAGGAGCGCCAGCAGGGGACCCAAGAAGGGGATCCGGGCTGCTCTGTGCAAAACCATTGCACAGGAGGTAAGTATAGACATGTTTGTTGTTTTTTTTTTAATAAACCTTTAAAATAACAAAGAAAAATGAAATTTTAAATATCAACAAGTGCAAGTGCCTGAATTTGATTAGGTATTAGCCCCTTGCAGCCCCCCGTACAGCAGAACTCAGAATTGGAGGACTAGCAGCAAAAGAAACCAATCAGCTCTGCTGAAGTGTTCATGTGCTAACAAAGAATATGCCAATAGGAGTAAAGGGCTCATCCTTCACTGTCCAGTGACTAGTGACAGGGACAAGACCTAGTTGTATGAATAGAGACAGAGTTTGAGAATGAAGGGTCGTGGAGGTACAAATCCTTTGGCAGATAAAATTGCTCCCATATATGCATTATATCTGTGTATTTAGCTCTTTGCTGGGGGCATAGCTATAAGCCCCCCAGTCTACAGTTTCCCCTTTCCCTTTACCTGTTTTCTTCCATAAAAGTTTAATGCTTACAACAATCCTCGGGGTACAGCCAATCTATGATGTATACTACACACAGGCCCCCTCCTTTGAGACCATAGGTTTCACGCTGTCATCTCTACTAGGTACCATCAATACAGGGTTCCTTTTCAGTTCTATTATTCTTAAAAAGTTATAATATTACTGCATGTTAAAATAATATAGATATATTTGAAAGCACCGATTGGCTTTCCATTTGAAATGGATTTAATTTTATATATTTATTTGCCTGTAATTCATTGCCCTTGCTTTAAAAATCAATACGAAGCACTGAAATGTCAAAATGAGCAAGAGAGGTACCTGAAAGGATCTAGATAACCTCCATTTTGTTAATGTACGCCATTTTTAGCATTAAGTTAGGTTTTTGCAGGTATATTAGAAGTTTAATGAAACTGTTTTAGTTTGCTCAAGGATTTATCAACAAAAGATAACATGACCCTGAAGCTTTCTCTGTTCGACTAATTCTCAGAAATCTAGCAAAAACAATTTATACCAAGAAATGTATATGTCATATTTCATGTAGTTAGCTCATGATGGAAACTTGCAAGTTACAGTTTTAGAACTCGCTCCCCCCTCCCTTATTTTTTCTGTATCCTATATAATCTTAGTAATGTCTAATAAATTTTGAACATCTCTGAACATAAGCTGCCATTATTTCCGTGTTCAAAGGGTGTTCCCAGAATTCTGCTGATAAACCAGGAATCTTTCCACAGACCGGGGGTCTCTGAGGGGATAAGAAAATCATCCTTTCAACTGGGGGCTCGGCCCGGGATGACCACCGACCGCACTTGGTAAGTAAACCTTTTGTCTTTTTCTGACTAAAAGCTCTTTCTTGCCCTGTGTTGAGGGAAGGTCTTGAATCATTCTGTATTGTCTATATAGACCCGTGATAACCTGTAGCTGCTTTTGGTAAGCAGACTTAACTTTTTGGTAGAGTTACAAAATAGTGCACTATAAAAAAGTGTTTTTGGTAAAACATGGATTGTTCTCTGGTAGAACAAAAGAAATTGTTCTTTGGTAGAACACACTGTCCTTTGGTAGAACAGTGAAGAGATAACTTTTGGGAAGTTATCAAAAGGTTAATAAATCTGTGGAGCAGATTCTGGTTTATCTGTCTTTTGCTTTTTCTTTTTGTTCCGTAGAAGTATAAGATAATTTGTTGTGTGGAACAAAATAAGATTATAAGGTAAGATAGTCTTATCCACTGTTTAAATATGGGTCAAGGAGGTAGTTACCCACCAGGTCCCCCAGAAAAGGGAGAACAGTGTAAAGGAGTATGTGGGACAGACTACTATTTAATAAATCCCTGGGTGGATTGTATGGCTGGTTGGACAGAAGCCATGGGAAGTACAGACCCATTCACGAGAGAGAGGAAGGGATTATTCCTCTAGTGGAAAGATTTTTAGAGACAGGTATTTTAGAAGAAACTGTTTCTCCTTACAACACACCTATCAATCTTGTTAAGAAGCCGGATGGCTCTTACAGGTTTGTGCAAGATTTGAGGGCCATAAATAATTTTGTGGTTCCAATAGCCCCAATAGTGCCTGATGTGCCATCACTTTACGCCTCCATTCCATCCGATGCAGAATATTTTACAGTGATTGACTTAACAAATGCATTTTTTTCGGTTCTTGTGGACCACCAGACGAGGGCGCTATTTGCATTTACGTTCCGCAACCGCCAGATGTCCTGGTGTAGAATGTCCCAGGGTTTTGTAGATTCGCCTGCAGTCTACTCACTTGCCCTCCAGACCACACTGAGGTCCTGGACCTCTCCCAATGGTTCGGTCCTCCTACAATATGTGGATGACCTATTGACTTGTAGTTCAAGTCAGGCGGCCAGTCAGGAGGATAGTTGATCTCTGTTAGAATGGTTGTCAGGGAATGGTCACAAAGCATCTAAAAAGAAACTGCAATGGTGCAAAAACAGGTTGAATACCTTGGTTTAATCTAAGTCATGGTGAGAGGAATGTCAGTCACAAAAGAGCTGCGGCTCTCGTGGGTCTGCCCCGCCCACAAACAAAGGACATGCTAACTTTTCTTGGTATGATTGGTTACTGCCGCCAATGGATACCTAATTGTTCATTCTATGATCACACTCTGAGGTCTGCCACACTTTCAGAATCACCTGATATTCTCATATGGTCAAATGAAATGGTTGATGCTTTTGTGTACCTGAAGAATGCTATGGTAACAGCCCCTGGTCTTGGACTACCTGACTATAAGAAAATGTTTCATCTGTATGCTAGGGAAAATTGTACAACCATGGCGGGGGTCCTGGCTCTGGAACATGGAGGCAAGCTCCGCCCTGCAACTTTTTTTTCCATAGTAGTTCAGGGCATGCCTGCTTGTCTGAGAGCAACACATGTCAGCACACAGGTTGAGTGGCTATGAAGTGATTCTTCTATCTGATCCCAACTTGATTATTAAATATTCTTCAGCAAATTCAGGCTCTGCTCCAATTTAAATGCCCTATTGGGTCTAAAGGGGGAACAGGATGAAGTTGCACCAGAACACAATTGTATAACCCACATACAGCAAGACACTTCCCCTAGGTCCAACATGTCAGCTGTGGCTCTTGATGGGGCCCCAGATGTGTTTGTAGATGGCTCAAGCTCTAGGCCAAATGATAATACTTACCATGCAGGATATGCCATTGTGCAACTTCCTGACAAAATACTCGAGGCAAAGTCAATTCCATATCAGTCAGCTCAAGCACCCGAACTGATTGTCCTTACAAGAGCATGTTAATTATTTGCAGGACAGGATGTCAACATTTACACAGACTTCAAGTAGGCCCATGGTGCTGTACACAATTTTGGGGTCATTTGGGAGAGAAGAGGATTTATTGCTGCTAATGGCAAAACCATATCTCACTCTTCCTTGATATCTGATCTACTCAAAGCCATACAGTTACCAAAAACATTAGCCATTCTTCCTTGCAGGGCACATGCAAATTGCAGAGATCATATTGCTAAACGAAATGCATTAGTAGATAAGGTAGCAAAGGAAGCTGCATTACAACAGGTGGCCAGTGAACAGATGCCTATGCTCAATTCAGGCGTCACAACCACACCACATGACCAGATGTATGCAGATTTACAAAAGTTTGCTACAAAAGTCGATCTAGCAGACTGGAATGGTTCTGGAGCACAACTAGATCCAGCTTCTGGTCTAGTGTGCTTAGAGGGGAAACCATGCATTCCCATGTCAAGCGCCCCACGGTTCATTGCACAGTACCATGTTCTAGGACATAGAGGATGGAAAACGACATGTGAAATATTATTGCAAGATTTTTACATTACAGGCTTATCTAGGTTGGTGAAAGAATATGTTTCCAGGTGCATTACATGTAAAAGGAACAATCCACAGAACCCAAAGAAATCACAACACCAACATCTAGTGTACCCAACTACACCTTTCACCCGTTTACAAATAGATTTTACCCACATGCCAAAAACAGGACAGAGACAAGAGTTTTTGTTGGTAATGGTGGAAACATTTGTCACTAATAAAGAAGACGCGCAGACTGTAGTCAGAATTCTTACACAGGAGATAATACCCAGATGGGGATGTCCACTGCACATAAATTCTGATAACGGACCAGCCTTTGTGGCCAAGGTATGTCAAGACCTGGTAAAAGTATTTAAGATAGATTGGAAATTTCATATTCCCTATCATCCTCAAAGTTCGGATATAGTAGAAAGGATAAACAGGACAATTAAGGATAAGTTGAGGAAGGCCACTGGAGGAACCTATACCCACTGGAAGAAGATGTTACCTGAAATTCTAGCAGAGGTAAGAATGACACCTAATTAGACTACTGGGTTATCTCCTTTTGAAATATTAATGGGAAGACCGTTCCCCACTCCTTGGGCTAGACAGCCACTTATGTTAGAAAGAGGGGACCTTGACCTGGTACAACAAGAATATGTGAGAAAATTGATTCAAACTTTAGATCAGATTGAAAGAAATGTTTCTCGCACCTCTCCTTTATTTTCTCAGGAACCAACACACCCTTTCCAAGTGGGAGATGTCGTAGTGGTCCGCCAACTTGCTAAAGACAAGAAGCAAGGCTACCCCTTTGGACCACCTACTACGGTGATAGTGGTTACCAGAACGGCTGTTCTGGTGGAGAATTCCCAGTCCTGGATCCATGCTAGTCGAGTGAAGAAGGTGAACCAAACACCTGAGAAACACGAGACGGAAAAAGGAGGTGAAGTATGAGAGGAAAATCCTTGAAGAGCGGGTGAAGTGGGTGAAAAAGACCCTGAAGATACATTCCTTACTGCCCCTCATTGTGCTTTGAAGATCTGGGTCCTATTGGTCACACTGACTGTGCTCTTTTTCCTACCAGTATGGATCATAACTAACTGTATTTATCACCCTGAGGACTTGGGCCTAATAAAAGGTATCTGTGGTCAAGGACTAGATTTAAATGAGACCCAGATAACCAAAAGTGAAAAAGTAAAAAAGAAGTTTTGAAGAGAACAATCCTTTTTCAGGAAAAATGTTAAATGCAGTTTAAATATGCTTATGCTCAAAAGTCAGGTTATGATAAAGGTTGGATATGTAGTAAGTTACATCCTAGCACATATGAAATTCCTTTTCTGGCCGCTCCAGTCAAAATATTTTTGTTAATAACAGGGAATGTAAGTATTGGTTTGACCAATATTACTTCTAATGCCACCATATCTTTTCCAACTCTGGGAGTCACTCAACTTCCCGATTGGTGTTTTAGACTGGGGAATACTTCCCACAAGGGAAAGGGAATGTGCTCTCAGTCCATATTAAATATATCTGATCCTGGAAGGAGGGATGGAACTTCTTCTGTGAAACTCTGGCAAGTAAATGGTAGAGCCCTGAATGAAAGTTTAGAAGGGATACAAGACAATGTGGGGAAAACTATGTTTGGAAAATTTCTTTTTTATTTCACACTCGTCACCCCTGAATTTTGCTCTGCAATACAAAAATTGCCGATCTCCTTGGGAAACAATACCTATATCTGTTACCCTTGGATACCGAGTAATGTCCAGGGCTGGTGCTATGTAGCCCAATTAGTGCCAATCATGGCAGCTATAGACCAGAAGGAACACCAGGTAAAAGCCAGTACATACCCAAAACACCAACTAACTCTGAGACAGAGAAGGGAAACCAAACAAGAAAAGGTAGATCTATTCTCTACAGGTGATAAGATTTGGTCATGGTTCCCTACCTACACAGGATGGGGAATAACACTCATGAACAAAATAAATAATTACACAAACATTATTGATGATATACTGGAGAGGAACTCTAAGGACATAGGGTTGCTAAATACCGAGACCAGAGCTATTAGAAAACAGCTGGAGTTGCAAGAATTAGCTATTGAAAGCATGAGTGCTGCTCTGACAGGTTTGTGCAAGATGACAGAGGATTATGAATGTTGTACTTGGATATATAATACCACAATGACTGTTCCAGATTATTATGAAATAATAAAGCAACACAGGGAACAGGTAGATGGTTTATTGGAAGAAGCTAGAGCTATAGGAAAAGATGGATGGACTCCTTTTGATTGGCTAAGATCAGGATTTGGTTCTGTCTTTTCATGGATGAAAGGTATCGCTGTAAGCATCGTCATGATATTGCTTTTTGTTTTATTTTTATATCTATGTTTTAAATGCTTATTATATTGCATTACTAGAGTTACCAAGCCGCAAAATACAAATGAAGGTTATCTGGCTATGTACAAAAAGATGAATTAGGTAAAGAATTGAGATCATGTTCATGATCTAAGAGGGGATTGAAAGGATCTAGATAACCTCCATTTTGTTAATGTACGCCATTTTAAGTATTAAGTTAGGTTTTTGCAAATATATTAGAAGCTTAATGAAACTGTTTTAGTTTGCTCAAGGATTTATCAACAAAAGATAACATGACCCTGAAGCTTTCTCTGTTCGACTAATTCTCAGAAAGCTAGCAAAAACAATTTATACCAAGAAATGTATATGTCATGTTTCATGTAGTTAGCTCATGATGGAAACTTACAAGTTACAGTTTTAGAACTCGCTCCCCCCTCCCTTATTTCTTCTGTATCCTATATAATCTTAGTAATGCCTAATAAATTTTGAACATCTCTGAACATAAGCTGCCGTTATTTCCGTGTTCAAGGGGTGTTCCCAGAATTCTGCTGATAAACCAGGAATCTCTCCACATACTGGGGGTCTCTGAGGGAATAAGAAAATCATCCTTTCAGTACCAGACTTCATCAATCTGATGAACAGTGAAGAGGACAGATTGACCTCGCTGTTTTGCTACTAGACCTCCACCCTGACATTAAATAGTCTGTGATTTCAAGTCAATTATTGGCTTAGAAAATAATTGTTCATATTTAATAAAGCTATCCCAATCAGAAAAAGA
The DNA here is from genome assembly GCF_062004578.1 of Staurois parvus. Classification (NCBI taxonomy): domain Eukaryota; kingdom Metazoa; phylum Chordata; class Amphibia; order Anura; family Ranidae; genus Staurois; species Staurois parvus. Next base: position 3,418,085 of record NW_028317817.1, on the reverse strand, counting down.
CAAATTCTGCCAGGAAAAAAAAAAAGCTCATCTATGATTTTAGGATAATTTGTGTGCTTTCTGCTGTGTGACTGATCTTTTACTTCTGTTATTCCATTATGAAAGAATCTAATCACATTCAATAAGCATGTAAGCATAATTATAGTACTTCCCATACCAGGAAGCTTTGTGATGATATCTGGCAGGATCACATGCGTTACAAATATCTGTGTCAGTAGAGAAAGCTGTTTGTTGTTTATTGGAGAACCTTTCATACTAAACTCTATAAAGAAGCACTGTCTGTGGGTGGTGTTATTGTGACAAAGTGTCCCTGTCGAAGCATTTCTGCCATTGCTGCTTTTGTAACTTTTTATAGATGCACTATTTGTTTATGGTGTGTTTTTATTGCATTATGAAAGCAATAGGTTTGTGACTGGCAGTTTGCTACCATGAATAACTATTCTATTGTTTAATATACGAAGTCTGTCTGTTGCTCTATAAGGGTTCATGTACACTGCAGCTGATAAACGGACGTTCAGGAGCTGTTCAGTGTTTTTTCAGCAACCCCTGAACTCTCCCTAATGTTTTCCTATGTGTCCATGTACACATAGTAATTTACAACCCTTTACAGGCAGTTGAGTTTACAGTCGTTTTTTTTAACGCACCAACATTGCGCTCAGGAGTAGATTTTACCGGCGTTTCAAACACCAAATGCTTGTAAATGCGGTTAACTGCGTTTACATTTAAATACGGTTTTTGACAGGTCCATATCCAGATGCTGTCCAGAGCCTTTTTCTTCATCAAAAATGCATGCAAAGCCTTTTCCATGTATTCAAATGAACCCGGTACACCAGTGCAGTCAGTTCCAGATTTCGCATGAAGGAAAAAATGGTAGAACGTGCTGCATTATGCTCATGATGGGATCCATAGTGAATACAACCAGAAAAGATAGGTAATCTCAACACATACTGCTCTCTCTGCTTCTGCTCTCTCTATTTCTCTCAAAATGTCTGAAATAGTAAACTTTTTACTATTTTGCAGTGCATTCTGGGCATTTGGGAAGGTCTCCTGAGGTTATCTTTTAAAAACGCTTCTAAACGCAAACGCACATAAATGTGGTATGCAAACGAGGCTAAACTGATGTTTTTTTAACAGTTTTACATAAAGGAATGAAATCTGATTGTTGTAAGCAGCCCTGTCAGCATTAAATGGTTTCTCTAACTGTTACTTTGTCTGGACAGCTTAGTCTGTTAAAGGACGTTGAAAAATAACAGATTTACCAGCTGAATCACCAGGTGAAAAAAGTCGAACAGCCTAAAAAAGAAAACTAATGTAGCCACCACATCTAAGGATTGGTAAATTTATATAAGTTTAGAATAGTAGTCCACATAATACTGGCTCACTTTAAATAAAGCAGTTGATAACTATGACTGTTAGAACAGAAGCTATTGGGCATCATATCTACTCATTGTATTGTGCAGTGTGTGCATTACCTTGTAACACACTTCATAGACACATACTGGTCACAATCTATCACAGGTAATATTCTGTTAGGCTGCTGCATGAAGATGTGCCCACATACAGTACGTGAAGGGATGTAAACCAAAAGCATACTAAAGCTATAAATTAAATACCAGTAATTTTTCTCGTTCAAGGTGGGATATGAAAGCTAAGATCTGATTGGTTGATTAACATTTTTTTTTCTGCATATCCCCCCAAAACTAACATTTGTATTCACAGCAGTGCAACAGAAATCTGTTCAGTGACTGTACTAATAAAGTATTATTAATAAAGTATTGGTACCAAAAGTATAGTTTTGAAGTTCACATCAAACTCATATACTTATTTTTAATAACTTCTTATGGGCACTGTCACTGATGCACAGCTGTATTTTGGTGCCTTATCTCAAGGTAGTAGAAAAGCAGCTGATCCAAAATAAGTAGCCAGAGATAATATACCACAACGTTTGATTAGAAATATTGATTTTGGCCTTGGGACAGATCCCATTTTTCTCTCTAAGGTATTTATTTCTCTCTGAGCCTCTAATTCTATTGTTAGTCTCTAAATCAATGCTTTAGATGACTGTAGCTATTTATATTCTTTGAAGATATACAGTATCTGAATAGTTCAGCTAGTGTAAAGGAATTTCAGTTTCAGTAAATACTCCATGAGAGAGACACCTAGACTTGTATCACTCCTGCCCTTTGAAAAGATCACAATGTATCCACCAAATGAAAAAGTCTGCTTTGTTAAAAATGAATACAACATGTATAACAACTATAGAATAAAATATACAGTAAGCGCTCATCAGTATTGGCAGCAGCTGAACATACAGGAAAAACGCATATAAAGTCCCACAAATTGTATATATATAAAAATGCAGCGCTTGAAAAAAGTAAATATAAAACACAGTTCAGTGAAAAAAGGTGCTCCGTATATCCTAGTGCAGATGGTAAGGATTTACACTAACCAGATAGCGTAAAATAATACGCATGTATATATGTATCCTGTGGAGTCCCCTTCTCCCCTCAGATCTGGTCAGATAAATAGCCAGGAAAGGTAGAAATGGTCAGATGAATAGCCAGGAAGGTAGATATCCTACGCCCTCTTGTGGTGAAACAGCAATCCAGCAGATCAAACGGAATAAACCTTCCTTCTCAAGAGTTGATAAGGAAATCCTTTGGGGCTGTGAAAGATGAGGAAGCTCCTCACAGGGGACACAGGATAATACTCATAGTGTAGTAGGTAAGGTTTTTAATAAGTAAAGCATCAATACACAATGAACATAGGGTACAGACAGGTGTAGGTGAATACACTGACCCCCTGGATTTAAAGATGGCCGCCGGGCCTCCTCGTGGCACCGGCGGCTTAGTGTCAACGGCGTCCTAGGTCCACCTGACGCGTTTCGTGCGCACGCACTTCTTCAGAGGTGGAAGAAGTGCGTGCGCACGAAACGCGTCAGGTGGACCTAGGACGCCGTTGACACTAAGCCGCCGGTGCCACGAGGAGGCCCGGCGGCCATCTTTAAATCCAGGGGGTCAGTGTATTCACCTACACCTGTCTGTACCCTATGTTCATTGTGTATTGATGCTTTACTTATTAAAAACCTTACCTACTACACTATGAGTATTATCCTGTGTCCCCTGTGAGGAGCTTCCTCATCTTTCACAGCCCCAAAGGATTTCCTTATCAACTCTTGAGAAGGAAGGTTTATTCCGTTTGATCTGCTGGATTGCTGTTTCACCACAAGAGGGCGTAGGATATCTACCTTCCTGGCTATTCATCTGACCATTTCTACCTTTCCTGGCTATTTATCTGACCAGATCTGAGGGGAGAAGGGGACTCCACAGGATACATATATACATGCGTATTATTTTACGCTATCTGGTTAGTGTAAATCCTTACCATCTGCACTAGGATATACGGAGCACCTTTTTTCACTGAACTGTGTTTTATATTTACTTTTTTCAAGCGCTGCATTTTTATATATGTATAACAACTAGGCAAGCCATTCTGTAATCTAAAACATATATCAAGTTAAAAAAACAAAACAAATGCAGTACACCTTTGCAATACATGCACATTCCCCATGGTTTATCCAATTAAAGACCCTGCAAGTACAGATAAACACCTGTTCATCTGCCAGCAATACACCCAGCTCTTAAGCCCTGTAATGAGCTAACAACACAAAGCAATTTGTAGACTTTATTAAACTGAGATAGGCCATGATAGTCACTATCGCAACTTATCTCCGCTATGCAGTGGTTTATGTAGCTGCACGAAAGTTTCAGTGGTAGCAGCGCAAATGAATAGTTTCATAAGGTGAGAAAAGAGAACCTGCCTCTTTGTGTAGACAATCAAAGCAATCAAATCTAGCAACCAAAGAAGCAGGGTGGTAAACTGGTCCTTGAGATAAAAGGTCTGACCTGGGAGAGCCAATTGAGAGTCCATGTGCAGCCTGACGAGGTATGACTACCATGTCCTCCTGGACCAGTTTGGTGCAATGAGAATCACCAGAATTCTCTCCTCCTCAATCCCATGTAGCAGGAAAGGAAGAAGATTCTGAGGAGAAAGGTATGGATCAGACTGAAATGATCATACGGAGTCACCCGAGTATCCACTACAAAGGAGAGTGCATCCTTGGACATGGACATAAGCCTGCTCCATTTGTTGTTGAACGTGGAGACCAGGAGGTCCATGTATGCTGTCACCTGTGACAGAGGTCTCAAAACAACTACTGGTTAGAAACCATTATCCAGAGTCCAAATGATGAAGAATGATGAAATCTGTAAATTCTCCATGCATCGCATATGCAGTGGTCAGAGCTGGAGGTTTAGACCAAGTCAAAATCAGATCCACTTCTCTTTGAGCCGCAAGACTTCTGTTTCCTCCATGATGATTGATGTAAGCCATCACCATGGCATTGTCTGTCTGTATCCTGGTCTGATGACCCTGTGAATGAGAGGTCCAGCGATAGATGGATAACTGAATTGTCTTGAGCTCCAGTACATTGATTGTAAGGTGAGCTTCCTGCAATGACCAAATCCCTTGTACTGAGAAGGTAACTAGAACACCTCCTTAGCTCAGCAGCCTGCCATTCATCCTGAGTACATTCCAGAACACTGGGAGAAAGAATTTTTTAAATTCAAGCATCAAACTATTGACCTACCACCATTCCAGGACAAGTCAGGTCCTGTTGGTTAGGTGTATGGGACAACTGAATTGCGAATAAAGAACTGCTTTGAAGGAGGACACCATGAGGCCCAAGACCCAGGGCAATAATGGATGGTCGGATGGCTCCTGGAGTGTGGAGCCTGAATGTGGGAGTCTGCACCATCTATGAACATTGTCTAACAGGGCCCAGGCCAACTGTTCCCCCAGAAGAAAGTCATCCAGACATCTCATTATTAAGATGCCCTGCTTGTGACACAGAGTAAGAACAGGGGCTAGCACCTTGGTGAAGACCTGAGGTACAGTGGACAGACCAAAGGGAAGGGTCAAAAACTTGTGCCCACAACAAGTAGCATTGATGTGACGGGAAGCTGGGGATATCCAAGTAAGCATTCCTGATGTCCACAGAGGTCAGAAAGTCCACCGGATAGAAGGAAACAATTACTGACCCAGTGGATTCCATGTGGAACATTTTTATCCAGAGAAAGGTATTGAGATTAAGTATGGGGAAGTATCCCTTTTGATTTGAGGACTGTAAACAGGTTTGAATAGAAACCCTGGGATGACAGCTATGACCCATTGACAGAAGAGCAACTCTAGAGCAGCATGTAGGTTTGCCAGCCTTTACGGAGATGTTGGCAATTTTGACAACATGAAGTGGGGAGGAGATAAGGTTCTAGTCCTTGTATACAACGTTCCAAACCTATGTATCTAAAATGTCCTGGGACCAGATGCATGTGAAGATGTCCTTTACTTTTGACAAGTGGGGGAACCCCTTAATTGACAGGAATATTTGCATACAGACTCAATTTCCTTAATAATGGTGATGAAGAATTCACCAAAAAAGGTGTTCCCCTACAAAAGGCAACTGCAAGAGGCGCTTATTGTACCGTAGCTCTGCAGACCAACATTTTGGTCAAAGGGTCCTCTACATATATGCACTGAAAGGAGGCTCATTCTGGATATTTTTTGAAGGTCAGAAGGACACATCAGTATACGTCCTCTTTAGGGAAAGTTAAGGTCAAGACAGGTAATAGCTGGATCTACAATAGGGACAGCCCACTTGGAACTGGACAAGGTACGGTCCTCATCTTCTTCATCAAAATGTGCAGAAATAGCTGCAGCTGGAGAAGAGGATGAGGGAGGACGCTTGTAGTCCCTGCAGCCTGAATCCTCCAATATAGCCAAAATCTTCCCATTAAATTTAGACATTGTAGCAGGAAACCCTTCTCCTGATAACAGAAGAAGTGCGGCACCCCTGAAAGGAGGCCTCTGAAGAGGGCAGTGACTCCAGGCTTTCAGTGTCAGGATTCTTACGGGAAACACTTCAGGTTCCCCCTGTGCTGAAAGCCAATCATAAGCCATCAGGGCCTTCCAAGCCACCCCCTTTGTGCCTATGATCTGCCATGGTAAGCTTGCACAAGAGAAAGCTCCACAAGGAGTAATCAAACAATCCCACCCCGAGCAGGAAAGAACATCCTCGACAGTGACAAGTCACTGGAGGCAGCAGGGAGCCTGACCATGTCCTAAAGCAGTGGTTCTTAACCTGGGTTCGATCGAACCCCAGGGGTTCGGTGAGTCAGTCTCGGGGGTTCGGCGGAGGTGACCCACACCCGACTCATATGATTTGTGATGACATGCCCCGCTTGTCCATCATTGGCTGCAGGTGGTCACGCAACATCGCTTAGCCCAGTGGTCGGCAAGCCGCGGCTCTTGTGTGCCGGGCGCCCGCTCCCCTCCCTCCTCTCAGGCGGCAGGGACTCAAATGCAATGATTGGCCAGTCTCGCTGCCACTCACATCCTGATAGCCAGTGATTGGCTGTCAGGATGTGTGTAGGCGGGGCAGCGTGACGAATATGAGAGGAGCTAGGCTCCTCTCACAGTCCGCCCTGAAGACCAGAACGGCGCGGGAATACAGCGAGAGGAACGCGCGGAGCAAAGGTAAGTGAATTGACACAGGGGGGACTTAATATGGGGGATGAATTAATATGGGGAATGAATTACTATAGGGGGGATGAATTACTATATGGGGGATGAATTACTATATGGGAGATGTATTACTATATGGGGGATGTATTACTATATGGGGGATGTATTACTATATGGGGGATGAATTACTATATGGGGGATGAATTACTATATGGGGGATGAATTACTATGAGGGATGAATTACCATATGGGGGATGAATTACTATATGGGGGATGAATTACTATGGGGGATGAATTTTCATACCGTTTGTTACAACATATCTTTGCGAGCAATCCTTTTCGAGGATGCTGGACATAAAGACGAAGAAAAGGAACAGACTTTGTTGCGAAAATGACACGAGAGTGGCACTTGCCAAGGTAATGCCGCGCATTTCTGAACTGGCCTCTGAAAGACAACAGCAGAAGTCACACTGATTTGCGGTAAATATTCATTATTTTGTTTTTGTGTGAAAATCATGTTTTAATGGTTTTGTTCTTTGTTCTTAATGGTTTTGTTCATTTTGTGCACCTATGTATAAATATATACCTATGTTTTGAATTTTAAAAATCATATTTTATTTTTCCAATTAAGAAGGGTTCGGTGAATGCGCATATGAAACTGGTGGGGTTCAGTACCTCCAAAAAGGTTAAGAACCACTGTCCTAAAGGATTTCAGAGTGGCTAAGCAGAACAGGAGAAATTAAGCTCGTCCACGCATGAAACCCAAAATGGTACGAGCTTACGCAAATAAACCAACCCATAAGGAGCTGTGCACCCCAGGAAGTGTGCCCCTGTCAATTTCAAAAGAAAAAAATTTGCCAGTGCAGTGCCGTTCTCCTGTGCCAAAGGGAGGCTCTTTCTCTGCTCTGGTCATATGACACAGCGGAGGGGAGGACTTCCCTCATTCTGAACTTCCACTGCATCTGGAAGATGTACTGAGTGCTTCTGGGTGGAGGGAAGGAAAGGGGAAGTGTGTATTGAAGGGTCTGTGCTGGGGAAGAAATCTGTACTGAGGGGTATGTGCTGGGATAAAGCTGTACTAAGGGGTCTGTGCTGTATGAGGGAGTGGGAGGAAGGAGTCTACTGAGGGGTTTGTACCGAGAAGTCCATGCTGAGGGAGGAGTCTGTACTGAGGGGTCTGTGCTGGGTGGGGGATAAGGGGGGTCTATACTAAAATGTCTCTGCTGGATGGGAGGGTCTTTACTGAAAGGTCCTTTCCTTGTTGGGGTATTTATGGCTGATGGGAATCTGTACTGTGGGCGATATGGACTGGGGGATTTGTACTGGGAAAAATGGGAAATTTTGGGTTGTACTTGGTACAGTGTCTTGTGCGTTATGCACTCCTGACCCCTGCATTCTCTGCATTATGCACTTCTGCGTTACCCACTTACTACTGCAAACTCTATGTTACCCTGACCCCTGCGCTATTTGCAATATGTACTCCTAAGCCCTGCACTCCCTGCATTACACACTCCTGACCCCTGCACTCTCTGCATTATCCCCCTCTGACCCTTGAACTCTGTTACACCCTTCTGGACCCTGGCGCTGCATTACCCACCCAGCCCTTGCACTCTCTGCATTGCCCACTCCTGACCCATGCATGCGCTACATGACACACTCCTGACACCTGCACTCTGTGTTACCTACTTCTGACCCTGTATGCTTTGCCTTACACACTACTGATCCCTGCACTCTCTTCGTTACACACTCCTAGCCATGCGTTATGCACTCCTGACCCTGCGCTCTGTGCAATTATGTACTGCTGACCCCTGCTCTGTTACAACTGATGATCACTGCACTCTGCATTACACACACGTCTAAGTGCTGCTTTCATTGCATCCCACTGGCCCCTTCACTCTCTCTGCTATACACCCCTTGCACTACAGACACATTGTTGTACATTTTATACTCCTGACTTCTACACTCTGTACACTGGGTTGTAAATGACTACTGAACTCTAAGTACATTATATACACCTAAAGTTCTTCTTTACAATAGCATAAACCCCTATGTATTTTGTAGTTTAACACATTCAGCACAATGAAATAAACATTCCCTAATAAATTATTTGTTAAAAGTCTTACTTAAAAATGATTGTGTTGAGGTTTGCATGTGTCTTTTACACTCTTGCTTACAGAATAGTAATTAAAGCATACTTTGTAGGTAATATGTGCTATTCGTACTGAAGTAGGTTCAGGTTTTATTTAACCATGCTCCTTTAAGCCCCTCCCACTGTTAACAAAATTTGTCCACACCCAAAATTAAGTGCTGTGCTGTTTTGCTTGTATCTTTTCGGCTACTTTGCAGTAAAGCAAGGAAAAGATAAACCCTGTAGTATATTATTGTGCTTTTTACGGAATAAGAATGTTGCATATACAAACCACCTATGATAGTATGAAAACAATACAAGACATTACAGAGTACTACCAATATGCATACAACACACATGCACAGGCTATCAGGTCACTTAGCTTGCATTATAGCTGGTCCCCTCTGGCAGAGCCGTTCCTCAGTCTTGTGGAGTCCTCTCTGGCAGAACTCTTCCTTGGTCAAGTAGAGTACCACTTTCAGGCTGCTGGTCTTTAACCCCTTGACGCCGACATAACACAAATATGCGGCCTCACAGAACTGAGCTTTTTTCCGTGGGGCTGCATATTTGCGTACCTGTCTTTCTGCTGGGAGCGCGCTACACAGCGCACTCCCAGCACAAAGACCGCGGAGGCACTGAGAGCACCGGGTCTCGTTCTAATGTTCAGGACCCGGAACTCTTGATTCCGGGTCACATGACAGCTGTGATAGCCTCTGATTGGCTATCACAGTGATTAGTCACTGTGCAGCCCGGCCCCCCTTGTTTTTTTATCTTTCTATGAATGGATGAGAGAGATACATTGTATCTCCTGGCATAGAGAAAAAAAATGTTTAAAAAAAAAAACATAAATATTAAAAAATAAGAAAAAATACCTAGATCAAGGTTTGATCTAGTTCAGTGCCAGGGTTAGTGTTTGGGTCAAGGTCAGGCTCAAAGGTCAAGGTCAGGATTTAGAAAAAAATTGGTATCAGTGTCAGTTAGTGTTAATGTCAGTTGTCAGTGTGCTTTAGGCAAAAAAATAACAAAATGTGTACTATTGTTTCTGGGCTGTACTACGGGTACAAACAACAAATAACATACACATATATGGTATCGCTGCGATCATCAAGAGCTGGAGAATTTATTTTGGGTTATTCTTTGGTGGTAGGTTATGGTAGTAACAAGAAAAACACAGCTAAATAAAATACATTTTTTTTTACTATTTTGGGCCAGTTTTCCTTTGATAATAAAAAAGAAACAGGAGATATCCATTACCATTTACCATCAAATGAAAGCCCAATTTGTCCTGAAAAAAAACCAAGGTATAATTCACCTGGATGTACAAAGTAGTTGTGATGATATGTACGGTTTTACTAACACAGGTCAATGTTGCAAAATTGTGCTTAGGCATTTAGATTTGTTTTACTCTTAGGCGTGAAGGGGTTAATTTAGTTGTGGTAACTATTCCCACATGGGTGTACTGTATCTCTTTCTACCTCTTATAGTATCATACATGCCATGGGTCAAATATGTCAAAAGGTCAAGTTACTGTTAACCTTTTTGAGGTAGTTTGGGTAAAATGTTTGTAAAAGCTCCTCTAAATTCATGTCGATAGCTATAAATGTGTAAATTTCCTTTATATACAATAATAGTATCTATTTCCCCATTGTATTAGAAGACAGCAAAACTAGTGATATGCAAACATTGTTCCAATGGCATTTGTTTGAGAGATGTTCCAACCATAAAACTGATGTTTACTCCTAAAAACAACAAATATGTTTATGTAAGTCTGGAAAATCACAGAACCTATAACACAGGTGCATAATTTATTACTTCAAATAATATTTTTATGTGGTGGTGGTTAAAAAATGATTGGCCCCAGTTACAAGATATGCTAGGTACACCACTGATAACTCCTGATGGGTCTTCAAGGCCAGGGCTTTCCTAGACCAGTGAACCTCAGCTCTAAGACCTGTACAGCACATCGACGCTAACTTGACACATTTCACCAAGTACCTAGGTGAGTGCCTAACATAGTCCAATGCCCAGAAGGCAACATTACAGTCCAGTCCCGCTTCCTCCAAACAGGGTTCGGGTACAGCCCCCCATGGCAAAGTCAATGAGTAGCAAATCAGCAAGCTGCATCTATGAGCCTAAGTTGCTCTGCAGCAAATGCTCTTGCTAAAAAGAGAAATAGGAAATTGTTTACTTTTCTCAGAGCAGAGAGATGTCCATTCTCCTAGAGACACTAGCATAAACTTGAAGCTTGCTGGGAGTGATAGGGGTTATACTAGGGTGTCCTTTTCCAGTGTCCATTTCCTTGAAGGCAGCAGCATAACCCAGTATTCCTGAATACTCTGTGTTCCGTAATGTACAATTAAGGAAATGTATATTAAATTACCTGGAGGGGAGTCCTGTTATCTTGCAACAAAATTGTAGTTTAACAGATGCACAGATTATGTTGTAAACAATTTTTCAGACACGTATAATGTTCTCAGGGGGCTAATTATCAAAGTCTAATCAAAGTCTGTATCTGGTCGGTAAAGCAGCAGTAAAAGATTATTAAAATTAAAAAAAAAAACAGCACAATTTAAGGCATTAAAACCCTATAAGATTATCAACAATAAAATACTCTCTTGAAACTAACAATAGTGTCTCAAAGGAGATAAACTCAGTTCTGCCCTGAGAACAATAAGTAGTACAGTGTCCACAATACATACTGAGAGACCTTACATAAGGATTATTAAAATAGTAAATCTAGAAAGTAGAAAATGGGGAAAACTGGGCTGAAAAATGGTAAAATTAGCACTGATTGTCTTTGTCATGCACCTCAGTGGAGTTGCATCCATTTGAAGGGAAGACTTCTTTATTCAATTATCAGATTCTTCATATGATAGGATGGAGGAACCTCACTTTTTGCATTTCCCTGATTAACATGAAATCATAAACCACATACATGTGAAGGGTTGTGAGACAAACAAGCTTGTTAAGGTAGGCGATGTAAAAAGCACTAATAATGGACAAATAAAAGTAACTCATTATGCTTTAGAACGGGAGCAAGCTGTTTACTTTAACCACTTTACTACCGTGCTATAGCCAGATGATTGCTACAGCGCGGTAGTCCAGTTCTTATGACGTCCTCCCAGAATACATCCCCCCAAGGCGTGCACCCGGTGCTGTCTGTGAACGCTGTGTCCTTTGGACACAGCTGATCACATGACATGGTAAAGGCCAATCACAGCAGCATTTTACCACGTGACCAGCTGTGTCCAATCACGGCTGACCACTATGTAAATATACTTGCCGGTTATCATCAGTTCTTTCCTCATGCTGTTAAAAAAAAAAAAATTTTAAATAAAATAAATTTTTAAAAAAAGTTAAAGCGCCCCTGTGCTCATGTGCAAATGTGAACTCAGACTTAAGTCCCGCATTCATATGTAAATGGTGATCGCACCACACATGTGATGTATAGTCACGAATGTCAAAGCAAAAGCAATAATTTTAGGCCTCCTGTGTAACCCTATACTGGTAATCTGTAAAGGCATCTAAAGCGTCACCTATGGCGCTTTTTAGGTGCAGTGGTTTGGTGCCGTTCCATTGGCGTACACAATTTTAAAGCATTACATGTTAGGTATCTATTTACCTGGCATAACATCATCTTTTATATTTTACAAAAAAATTGGGTATTATCTAGTGTGCATGTGCGATAAGATTAATTAAAATGTATTTTTTCCAAAGAAAGCAGTACAAATACCGTGTGGCCTAAAGACACCCACCATTTTGATCTCTAGGGCCTCTGCAAAAAAAATAAAATGTGTGTGGGGGCAGGGGGGGTGTCTAAGTAATTTTATAGCAAATAAAAATGTAGAATTTTACATATGTGTGAGACGTGTCAGAATTGGGCAGGTTTTGATGTGGTTAAAAAGAGTACTGATACATGGACATTCACCCCAGGAAGACTTGTCCTACGCCACAGTCAATTCTATTTACTTACATTAGACACAGTCAAGGGTTTAAGTTTTAATACATTTGACTAAGTTAGGTACTCATGTATTGGGTTGCTGCATTGTCTCTTTGTATTATATTGATAACTGGGCCATGGTTGTTTTTTATCTCCTATCTATAGCTCCCACGACCACCTGTGTGATAGGAATTTCAGCAGCTGGGGCTTAGTGTGGTTAGCTGCTAATTTATAAACTGAGGACTAAAATCAGCAATGACTAAGCTGCTAGATATAGCCTTCAGGGTAGCCATCTGCTAACTGACAAGAAGGACATGCTAAACCATGATGACTTTGCTAATAGACGTCATCACATCATACTGTAGTCCAGCAAAGCACGCCTGAAGTAAGGGTGACAACGCTGCTCTGAACTCAAAATTGATGGATCAGCCTATGCAAGAAAATGTTGCAGGAAATGTTTGGCTGGCAGGACCATCAGGCCATTGTGGCACACTTGCGGTTATTAGAAGCAATCAGAAAGGGCTATGTTAATTATCTCTGAATGCTCTATTACAATTTTTTGACTTTTTGCCCATAGTTCTACAGTGCATAGTTTTTAAAAGATTTGAATAAGTATAAGAAAGTAAAGGGAATCACACACTGATACATGCATTATAGCAGATGAAGTGTACATTATTTATGCTCAGAGAAAACTGTCCCTCTCTTCATAAGAATCACGTTGTGTTTCTGTTATGTAAATACTCCAGCGATAAATTATGCAGATATGTGATGCCAGAACAGATTAAACTTTGTAGTTTTCCCATTACTTTCTCCATATGCTGCTACTGGAAGGAAACCAGTGAAAACATCTGGCAGTGTAAGGAAAACAGCCCAGTCTGACATGGACTATATGTGGATTGTCCTGACAACAGTATCCAGCCTAGGTTTGATCTGATGCTTCACTTATGGTCATTTCAATTACTTAACATGTGGAAAGCCAAAAAAAAAATAGGAAAAAAAAAAACACTCTGACTGATCATGCTGTATAATCATTCAGACAGTGATGCAAATGATGGATCTATGAAAACTGAAAACATTTAACAATATTACCCAATAATAAAAACCCAATGCAATAGGAGTGGACTTCATAAGGGCCTGTGTCAGTTTTTTTTTCAGTAGAGCTTCCCCCTCCAAACAAGTCAATAGGAATGCAAAAACAGATTTCAGCAAGTTGAAGCTCTTAGAGAAAGGTCAATTGCACCTGTCAATATCTCAGAAGCACCCCAGACTGATCTCTGATACAAGATGAATGCATCTAAAGGCAAGCTGCATTTGCAAATCAACACAAGCCCAAAGCTTGTTGATACAGACCCTAAACAAGTTATATATTTTCAAACTGACTGTTACTTTAAAGTACATCTGTATTCAAGCTATAGACATTCAATCATTAACAAATAGTAAACATTCCTAATAAACAGTAAAGACGCTATAAAACAAGCCCTGATTACTCTTTGTAGCCGAAGGTACTGTGAAGAAATTCATCCTAAAACTCTACGGCAGAGGCACTGAAATTAAGCTTAGTTCTCTCCTTACCCACTTCTACAGCAACTGCTGTTCATGTTAGATATTGGAAGGCTGCTGAGTGAGGATAAGGCCACTTTCACACGAGCGGACAGATCGGGTCCACCTGTCAGTTTTTCAGGTGGACCCGATCACACCCTCCATTGTCCTCTATGCAGCGGGTGTAAATGGATATATGTCTGTTTACACCCCCCCACACACACACATCTGATCCGCTAAAAACAAATGGATGGGGATTTGTTTCCCTTCCATCTAGCAGATCGGATTGAATGGCAGTCAGGTTTAAATGGGCAGGTGATCCGTTTACATCCGACTGACCATAGAGGAGAGCGAGCTGCATGTGTGTCCGCTCTGCATAAGTGGAGCAGACATGCACTAGCCATCCACTCAAGGTGGGGTCTAAAGATAACTGAGGATTGCTGAGTAGGATGGGTTTTTCTGGGCTGTCCTTAGAGCTTTGCTTTACCAGTGTCCAATCTCCTGAAGGTGGACGTGTAACCCAGTTTGGATACAAAATGGTTTCTAGGTCCTGAGTGCTGAGACATCCCAAACAGTATTGGGGGGGGGGGGGATCCCTCCCCCCCCCCCCCCCAATACTGCAGCCAGAATTAAACCAGCTGATGGTGTCATGGTGCCTTGTGGATTCAAATGTAGAATAAACAAACTTGGGAGACCATGTGGACAGCAACAACTTTATTATGGTCTTCTGCAAGTGGAAAGAGAAACTATTGTGGAAAGCAAAAGGCACTGCTCAATACATTATTATATAAAGCTAGTCATCTCATATAGACTTATTTGGTGGAATTATATATTCTTTCTTTTGGCATCTTATTTGCATTTTCATTAGCTTTTACTGGCTTGAAAGTTCTTGGGTTGCATACTATTATAACAAAAAAACGAGCTTGTTGAAGTTAAAATGATCCTTTTACAGAATGAGTAACTAAAAGAAGCAAGTCTTCAAAACTCAGGATGGCTTCCATAAGAAAAAGCTTTAAATAGTTTCTTAACTGTCAAAACTTATTTAACAAACAGTTTCTCAATACAGTGAAAATTTGAGCTTAAAATTTGTACCTGTCAATTCTTGTGTTTTCTTTGATTTGAAAAGTGAAATAATTTTATCACGAAGATAAAATGATATTCATGCCATACTTGAATATAAAAGCACAACTGTTCTACAGGCATAGAACCTGCTATATGAATAGTCTGGAACTTGGATTTATCTGGATAACAGATGTTAACTGTAATTTAAAGCACTAATATTAATATACACTATATTTCCAAAAATATTGGGACTCCTGCCCCACTCACATGAACTTTAATGACATCCCAGTCTTAGTCCGTAGGGTTCAAGATTCAGTTGGCCCATCCTTTGCAGCTATAACAGCTTCAACTCTTCTTTCAAGGATGTCCACAAGGTTTAGGAGTGTGTCTATGGGAATGTTTGACCATTCTTCCAAAATCGCATTTGTGAGGTCAGGCACCGATATCAGACGAGAAAGCCTAACTCGCAGTCTCCGCTCTAATTCATCCCAAAGGTGTTCTTTGGGGTTAAGGTCAGGACTCTGTGCAGGCCAGTTAAGTTCCTCCACCCCAAACTCGCTCATCCATGTCTTTATGGACCTTGATTTGCGCACTGGCGCGCAGTCATGTTGGAACAGGAAGAGGCCATCCCCAAACTGTTCCCACAAAGTTGGGAGCATAAAATTGTCCAAAATGTCTTGGTATGCTGACACCTTAAGAATTCCCTTCACTGAAACTAAGCGGCCAATCCCAAAACCTGAAAAACAACCCCACACCATAATCCCCCCTTCACCAAAATGTACACTTGGTGCAATGCAGTCAGGCAAGTGCCATTCTGCTGGCAACCCCAGACCAAACCCAGACATGTCAATCAGATTGCCGGACAGAGAAGCGTGATTCATCACTCCAGAGAACATGTCTCCACTGTTCTAAAGTCCAGTGGCGGCGTGCTTTACACCAATGCATCCAATGCTTTGCATTGCATTTGGTGATGTAAGGCTTGGATGGAGTTGCTCAGCCATGGAATCCCATTCCATGAAGGTCTCTACGCACTCTTGTGCTAATCTGAAGGACACATGAAGTTTGGAGGTCTTTAGTAGAGATGAGCGAATCGAACCAGGCGAACCGGAATTCGATACGAATTTCAGGAAAAATTCGATTCGCGTCGAATCTGAATATTTGCCTACTTCGGGTGCGCGAATCGGATTTTTCCCGATCAGCCGGCAAAAGTGTCCCTGCAGAGAGCTCCGCTATTTCTGACATTTCTCTGACAGTTCCTTCACATGTACAGCGGTTGAAACATTGTATCTATTAGTTTCCATTTAGGATACAGATGTTTCAACCGCTGTACATGTGAAGAAGCTGTCAGAGAACTGTCAGAAATAGAGGAACTCTGCACATACACTTTTTGCCGGTTTGGAATTCTTATTTTCATCCTACTTCTTCTTCTTCATCCTCATCCTCAGAAGAAGAAGAAGAGGATGAGGATGAAGAAGAAGAAGAAGAAGTAGGATGAAAATAAGAAGAATTCCAAGCCGGCAAAAAGTGTATCTGCAGAGCTCCTCTATTCTGCAGATACACTTAGAGGAGCTCTGCAGATACACTTAGAGGAGCTCTGCAGATACACTTAGAGGAGCTCTGCAGATACACTTTTTGCCGGCTTGGAATTAATCTTATTTTCATCCTACTTCTTCTTCATCCTCATCCTCAGAAGAAGAAGAGGATGAGGATGAAGAAGAAGAAGTATGATGAAAATAAGAATAATTCCAAGCCGGCAAAAAGTGTATCTGCAGAGCTCCTCTAAGTGTATCTGCAGAATAGAGGAGCTCTGCAGATACACTTTTTGCCGGCTTGGAATTATTCTTATTTTCATCCTACTTCTTCTTCTTCTTCCTCTTCATCCTCATCCTCTTCTTCTTCTTCTGAGGATGAAGAAGAAGAAGAAGAAGTAGGATGAAAATAAGAATAATTCCAAGCCGGCAAAAAGTGTATCTGCAGAGCTCCTCTATTCTGCAGATACACTTAGAGGAGCTCTGCAGATACACTTAGAGGAGCTCTGCAGATACACTTTTTGCCGGCTTGGAATTAATCTTATTTTCATCCTACTTCTTCTTCTTCATCCTCATCCTCAGAAGAAGAGGATGAGGATGACGAAGAAGAAGAAGAAGTAGGATGAAAATAAGAAGAATTCCAAGCCGGCAAAAAGTGTATCTGCAGAGCTCCTCTATTCTGCAGATACACTTAGAGGAGCTCTGCAGATACACTTAGAGGAGCTCTGCAGATACACTTTTTGCCGGCTTGGAATTAATCTTATTTTCATCCTACTTCTTCTTCTTCTTCATCCTCATCCTCAGAAGAAGAAGAAGAGGATGAAGAAGAAGTATGATGAAAATAAGAATAATTCCAAGCCGGCAAAAAGTGTATCTGCAGAGCTCCTCTATTCTGCAGATACACTTAGAGGAGCTCTGCAGATACACTTAGAGGAGCTCTGCAGATACACTTTTTGCCGGCTTGGAATTAATCTTATTTTCATCCTACTTCTTCTTCTTCATCCTCATCCTCATAAGAAGAGGATGAGGATGAAGAAGAAGAAGTAGGATGAAAATAAGAATAATTCCAAGCCGGCAAAAAGTGTATCTGCAGAGCTCTATTCTGCAGATACACTTAGAGGAGCTCTGCAGATACACTTAGAGGAGCTCTGCAGATACACTTTTTGCCGGCTTGGAATTAATCTTATTTTCATCCTACTTCTTCTTCTTCTTCATCCTCATCCTCAGAAGAAGAAGAAGAGGATGAGGATGAAGAAGAAGAAGAAGGATGAAAATAAGAATAATTCCAAGCCGGCAAAAAGTGTATCTGCAGAGCTCCTCTATTCTGCAGATACACTTAGAGGAGCTCTGCAGATACACTTAGAGGAGCTCTGCAGATACACTTTTTGCCGGCTTGGAATTAATCTTATTTTCATCCTACTTCTTCTTCTTCTTCATCCTCAGAAGAAGAGGATGAGGATGAAGAAGAAGAAGTAGGATGAAAATAAGAATAATTCCAAGCCGGCAAAAAGTGTATCTGCAGAGCTCCTCTATTCTGCAGATACACAGTTCTGGGACACTCACTCCATACAGCGGTTGAAACCGCTGTATGGAGTGAATGTCACAGAACTGTCAGAAATAGCCTATTTCTGACAGTTCTGTGACATTCACTCCATACAGCGGTTGAAACATTGTATCTATTTGTTTCCATAAATGGATCCATTTATGGAAACAAATAGATACAATGTTTCAACCGCTGTATGGAGTGAATGTCCCAGAACTGTCAGAAATAGCCTATTTCTGACAGTTCTTTGACATTCACTCCATACAGCGGTTGAAACCGCTGTATGGAGTGAATGTCACAGAACTGTCAGAAATAGACAGAAACTGTCACAGAACTGTCCTTCTTCTCATCCTTCTCCTTCTTCTCATCCTTCTTCTCATCCTTCTCCTTCTTCTCATCCTTCTCCTTCTTCTCATTCTTCTCCTTCTCCTTCTTCTCATCCTTCTCCTTCTTCTCATCCTTCTTCTTCTCATCCTTCTCCTTCTTCTCATCCTTCTCCTTCTTCTCATCCTTCTCCTTCTCCTTCCTCATCTCCAAGGGCATTTAAATTAAAGGTACAGTGTTCTGCACTAATTTAAAGGCTCTCTGAAGCCTAGAAACCCTTTTTATAAGTTAACTTCGTAGTGAATTAATTCGCATCGAATCGAAATTTCTTCCTGAAATTCGGCGAATCAGCAGAATCGAATTTTTGAATAATTCGCTCATCTCTAGTCTTTAGCTATTGACTCTGCAAACAGTTGACGACTTCTGTGCACTGTGCGCTTCAGCAAGGACATTTCAGGGATGGACTTATTGCACAGGTGGCAACTTATCATGGTACCCATTTTTTCACAAATGTTTATAGGCACAGTCTGCATGCCTACGTGCTTGCATTTTATACACCTGTAGCTATGGAGGTGATTGGAACACCTGAATGCAATGATTTGGAGGGGTGTCCCAATACTTTTGGCAATATAGTATATATTAGCCTACACCACTCTTTAGTCAGTGACAAAATACTATTTTTCTGGCATCGGCTGATTAAGATAGCTATACGCACCTTCAGACATCTGCAGGCACACCTGGTGAGTGTGGGAATCTATTACCCAGGTTTACTTACATCTGGTGCCTAACATTTTTCAACTAGCATGCTAAGCTCCATGTCCATTATAAAAAGGCCACCCCAGAACTACAGAAATCACTGAACAAACGGAACTAAAATTTTATGGCAAACTATTACATACTATTTAATTTTTTGATCAGAAAGTATAATTCAACAAAATTCAACAACTACAATGTAACTGCACATACAATGTCATTAAAATCCAAAGTGTAAGTGCATATCCAATTTGCAATGTCATAAATTGCACATTATTAACAACAATAATGAATAACCACAAGTTGAAATGTATGTGTGCAACAAATAAGATGCAAAAGCTTAAAGCAAACCAGCCAAGCATAATCCTTCCCTTTTCTGTCTCCTAGTTGCAAATCAGGTATCATTCAGTGGTACATCTTACTATTAATGTATCTTTTCAGCACCCTTTTCAGTAGCCCTTTTATATTTCTAAGCATGGTACCATACATACTGTAAGCATTTATCCAAGCTTTCCCAAAATGGTACCCAAGTGGCCAATGGGAAGGCTTGTACATTGTACTGGGGATTGTTTGGGGGGGGAGTAGGCGAAGGCATTGCTCCAGATAATACCGTCATTTAGTAGAAGTAAAGTGTTTCTGCTCCTTTTTCAGGGCTTAGATTTCTTGTGCAAGAGAAATTTTGGTGGGTGGTGGTTAACCTTGCATTCTAATTCTTTGTAAGCTGTAGACAGAAGCTCATTCAGTTGTCAGACAAGATACCTAATAGAGCTTCTAACCACAGCTTACAAATTACAACATAGGATAACCACCCATGCAGAGTCCTCTTGCACAGTAAATCTAAGTGCTAATGAAGAGGCAATCGTGCATACCCCCAGAAACATGTTGGCTGTCAACTCTTTATAGACCCTTTTATTGTTACAAATAAAGGTTATATATGGACTGATCCTTACAGCTTGGCACTTTGATTTTCTCACTTGATACAACAGATGTGGAAAGAGGTCTGCCTGCTAAGTAGGGTCTTTTTTTAGTTTTCAATGACCAGATGACAAGTGCTTTTTATGGAGTCCACACTGTCTAATTTAACACTTATACTTAGTGTCCACAGTATCTGCTCTGTTAGTGCATAGAACATAACTCCTCTGTGCATTACTCTCAGTCAACTATCCACAATTTGCTTAAAAAAAGAAAGATGAACAGAAAGCTTGTCTCTTATGCCATACCCAACACTGCCTTTTTTTATATCATTGTAAACTCAGTGGTAGGCTGCACAATGATAAAAGCAATAAAGAATATATGGCAGAAAATGTGTAGCTTTGCTTTGTCCTCAGTCAGGACAACAGCATGTGACATGACATCGCATTCACACACATGCAGAGTTCCTGAGGTCACCCAATTCCACTATAAAGCAGTACAGAATAACCATTACCAAGAAAAAACCGTCACTTCTCCACAACTAAAACTCTGTTCATTGATTATGATGAGTACATTCACAATGATAATTGTTGATGCATATTTAAAGTGGCAGATCTTTACACATCTGTCTGAGATTTGATTTGCTATGAGGACCAGTGAATCATGCCATACTTAAAACATCTGCTGGATGGTTTAGGAAGACTATTAAACTGTCAACGTGAAACTGTTTAAAATGCACACACGATGAAAACATGGCTGTTTCTAATATTGTCATGAAACCACTCTCTAGACATCCGCCCTTCCCATGGAACACACTGGGATTGTACCAGAAAATGAGTCTGCTCTGAGATATGCCCTATTGTCATTTACAGGCTGTCTACTCTCCAACACTCTTCATTCTTTGTTCTAAAGCCTTAAGATTTTTTGTACCCTAATGCATTCTATGTAGTAAAGTAAAAAAGGGTAAAAAAAAAAAAAAAAGGATCCCCTCATCATCCCCTAATACTTACTTGAGCCTGATCTTGGCTTACCATTGGGGCACTAGCCGCAGAGGAAGAGCCAGGTGCGATGGCGGGGGACCCCAGAAGAAGAAGATTGGGGTTGGTCTGTGCAAAACCATTGCACAGAGCAGGTAAGTATCATGTTTTATTATTTTAATAAAAAAATTAAAGCTATACAATCACTTTAAGGCCTATGCCACAGGTACACATAGCCAAAAGTGGCTCCAGGTACCTTTGTCTCCAAATTTATTAACACTAATTCAGTATACAAAAATAAATCTTTTATTTATAAGCCTGAACAATTCTAATAATCTAAACCACGGGTGTCAGACTGGCGGCCCTCCAGCTGTTGCCAAACTCCAAGTCCCATGAGGCATTTCAAGATTGACAGTTACAAGCATGACTCCCAAAGACAGAGGCATGATGGGACTTGTCGTTTCACAACAGCTGGAGTGCTTCCAGTTTGACATCCCTGACCTAAACCGTGTATTCAGATTATTTTATAAACTCTGCCATGATCTACATATCTACATTTTCCATTGATCAAAAACAGGAGGTGTTATTGTGCTTCTGTCAACTGTGATCGAAGTGGAGTGAATCAACGTTTTATGTGAATAACTTGTTAGAGTTCATTTTTAAAGGAAATAAAATTCTTTTAAAGCTGTCGAGTTTAACACTTTTATGCCTTGTCACCTACCATAGAAATAACAGAGAAATGTTACTCAAAGCCAAGAAACTGAAAAGGAAACCAAAGCCTATCCTATTACTGTGTTACAACACTGAAAAAAAATCAGCAGAGACTTTGATGAGTTATATAGCACAAGGCACTTTCTATTCTAGCCATTCTTTAGTGCAGGTTCAGTGATGTCGGTTGTTAACATATCGCCTGCAGAATACAGAGGTAACCTATCGCCACATGGGCTTATTCTTTCCTGCCTATCTCAACCACACTACAGTCCACCTTTACAGTTTATCAAAAGGCAGAGTCAAGTCTTCCATGAACCTGGCTATGCAGGTGCCATCTTGCCTGATGTTATGGGGAGGATAAAGTCAGGTTTATTAACATTCACCACATTATAACTATATAGTTTCAAAATGCATCATTTTTGAAGGTGCATTATAGATTTGAATCATAAGACATCACAGCATAATGAATTTAAAATTATGGTAATGCAGTTCCCCTGTTATTTAATGCCAAGTCGCTGAATTTTATTCTTAAAAAGTATAATCATTTTGCCGTTGAAGTGATACCTCTGTTGGTTCTTACTCAACCCAGCCTATGAAAATGGGCTCATTGAATTTTTATATTCACTCACACTTTTTCTAAAAATAAATTCATGCAGAATGTTTTGCCTAAGCTTCTTTTAATATGCCACCATAAATTAAAATATTTGTTATGGGATTTCCTCTAAATCTTTTAACTATTTTTTCTTAAAGAGATGAGAAGAAGAATTTTTATTTGTCTATGTGCAGTCTCACTTTCTGTCCCAGTGACTAGGAAAGTAAGTGATGGAAAATCTAAACAGATTATTAAAATCAGTTCTTTCAATACTAACAAAAATTTCCGATCATTGGAGGAGAAATTACCACTCAGTGTCAGCAAATCAATTCACTCTCTCACTGCTGCCACCTTAAGATAAATAAACACCTTGATAAAAAAAATTCAAATTCAAAATTTGAGGCGGCACTGTGATTTACACTCATTCCAAAATCGTTTCCATAAACCACACCATATGTGTCCACATGTGTAAATGATAATCAAAATGTCAACAGAAATAAAGTGATCCCACTGTTCACAATTTTCACTGCCAATTATCCAGACATCAAATTTGTGCTATAAATCTTTATAAAATCACCACGTGATCTGTGATACACCGCTCCCCTTTGGTTAAACAAACTCACAAAATTCCTATGCCTCTCATATCAATGATCAGCATAAAAGGGTTTTTATAGGAATGTGCTCCCATTATTTTCTTCAGGTTTCTACTGCCACTACCTCTTCCCACTTAAGGGGGCTTTCAGGCGTTAAACAATGGAAGAAAAAAAAACTCTGCTAGTGCAATACCGTAGCAAAAAAAAAAAAATAAAACCTTGCTAAAACTACTACTTACAAATTACAATAAAAATACAGGTCATGAACATTTCCAATGACAGTGTCACGGCCTGGAACTGAACCCAGGATCTCTGCTGGGTCTGGCAGTAACTCTTCTGGCTAAGCCAACTGGAATGCTGGACAGCTCCATAGACAATTCATTGAATGATTCTGCCTTGAACCTTGCTTGTCTTGAACCTTGAAATCTTTGCTCCTCCCATGAACTTCCTGATTTAAAGGATAAGTTTACCTTTTGACTAAAAATAATAAATGCACATTTTTCTGAAGGTAAAAAAATTTGCAATTATTATTTTTGGTTGCAGGAGCCTGATCACTGGTGCCATGCAAGTCTCCTGCAGACCTGTCAGTACATCTGCTTGACTGTATCAAGCAGATATTCTGACAGGAAGATTCAATTAACTACCATGGAACTGTGGTAGTTCATTGAGAACTACAAGCCAACAGCTGCTATGGGTGTCGGGGCTTGTAGTTCATTCATTCATTCACGAAACACTGTCAATAAATATCGTGAACATGTGGGCAGAGCCCTGCATACCTGCTCTGTTTTTAAATAGTGACAGCTAGTACCGGGAACTTCTCTCTGTACAACTGTCACGGGGGGGATCAGGCAGCGGCTTGAACATGTTACATGTTCCACCCTAAAAAAAGCCAATATCTCACTCTTGCAGCTCCTGCTGCCATCTGTATCTTTGCTGCTACTAATTACTGACCCTTGGCTTGTTCCTCAACTACGCTTCTGCTTGACTCCAACTTGCAACCACTCGTTACTGACCTTTGGCTTGTTTACTGGCTACACTTCTGCTTATCCCTGCCTGCTACATCTGCTACTGGACCCTGGCTCGCTCAGCTCCTGATGGGGCAATCCTGAGGACTGCAACTTGGTACCAACATGCATCTAAACCCATCTCCACCATTAGGAGCTCTGGTGAACACCGGTTAGTACTTAGAGTCTACCCCTGAGGTGAGCCTGTGCCATCCACCAGGGTGACCTGCTTGCATAATTTGCTGGTAATATCTTGCTGGTCAATGGCTGCCTTGCTACTGCTATAGCTACTGGCCTCTGAGCCTGACTCCAGATTGTGACAGACAGTAAAGGAAGCTCTTCGGCCAGACTTGCAACCATGAATATGCAAGCTGAGTAACCAGCGTTTCACCAGCATCTCTTCTAGATCAGCGTTTGATGTCACTTCTGGCCACTTCAGCCACGCCCTAATGCATTTCATCCTTGTGACTTTGTTAAAGTTGCAACTAACAGTGTTCTCAGATGCCAATCTGAGTTTTTTCTTCCATTGTTTAATGCCTGAGAGCCCTCTTAAATGGGAAGAAGTAGTGGAAATATGAAACCTGAGAACAGGAACACGAACCCTATGAAAAGCCTTTTATGCCGATCAATGATGAGAGACATAGGAATTTGGGGAGTGGTGAATCATGGATCACATGGTGATTTTACGAAGATTCATGTCACAAATCTGGCGCCTGGATAATTGGCAGTGAAAATTGTGGACAGCGGGATCACTCTTTTTTTCCGTGAACTTTATATTTTGATTATCATTTACACATTTGGACACATATGGTGTGGTTTATGGAAACAATTTAGCAATAAGTTAATCACATCGCCGCCTCAAATTTTGAATTTTATATCAAATTTGGTTTATTGAGGGAAATAATTTCTTGTTTTTATACATTTGTCTTTAAAAATATCAGCTGTCTTCATTTTACCATTGTGTAATTTCTGTATATTTTACCATTTGCATTGTGTCAACAATGTGTTCCTTGCTTTAAAGTTGTTTTATACCTCTGACATACAGTGGGGCAAAAAAGTATTTAGTCAGCCACCAATTGTGCAAGTTCTCCCACTTAAAAAAATGAGAGAGGCCTGTAATTGGCATCATAGATAGACCTCAACTATGAGAGACAAAATGAGAAAAAAAATGCAGACAATCACATTGGCTGATTTGGAAAGAATTTATTTGCAAATTATGGTGGAAAATAAGTATTTGGTCACCTACAAACAAGCAAGATTTCTGGCTCTCACAGACCTGTACCTTCTTTTTTAAGAGGCTCCTCTGTCCTGCACTCATTACCTGTATCAGTGGCACCTGTTTGAACTTGTTATCAGTATAAAAGACACCTGTCCACAACCTCAAACAGTCACACTCCAAACTCCACTATGGTGAAGACCAAAGAGCTGTCGAAGGACACCAGAAACAAAATTGTAGACCTGCACCAGGCTGGGAAGACTGAATCTGCAATAGGCAAGCAGCTTGGTGTGAACAAATCAACTGTGGGAGCAATAATTAGAAAATGGAAGACATACAAGACCACTGATAATCTCCCTCGATCTGGGGCTCCACGCAAGATCTCACCCCGTGGGGTCAAAATGATCACAAGAAGGGTGAGCAAAAATCCCAGGACCACACAGGGGGACCTAGTGAATGACCTGCAGAGAGCTGGGACCAACGTAACAAAGGCTACCATCAGTAACACACTACGCCGCCAGGGACTCAGATCCTGCAGTGCCAGATGTGTCCCCCTGCTTAAGCCAGTACATGTCCGGGCCCGCCTGAAGTTTGCTAGAGAGCATTTGGATGATCCAGAAGAGGATTGGGAGAATGTCATATGGTCAGATGAAACCAAAATAGAACTGTTTGGTAGAAACACAACTCGTCGTGTTTGGAGGAGAAAGAATGCTGAGTTGCATCCAAAGAACACCATACCTACTGTGAAGCATGGGGGTGGCAACATCATGCTTTGGGGCTGTTTCTCCGCAAAGGGACCAGGACGACTGATCCATGTACAGGACAGAATGAATGGGGCCATGTATCGTGAGATTTTGAGTGCAAACCTCCTTCCATCAGCAAGGGCATTGAGGATGAAACGTGGCTGGGTCTTCCAACATGACAATGATCCCAAACATACCGCCCGGGCAACGAAGGAGTGGCTTCGTAAGAAGCATTTCAAGGTCCTGGAGTGGTCTAGCCAGTCTCCAGATCTCAACCCTATAGAAAACCTTTGGAGGGAGTTGAAAGTCCGTGTTGCCCAGCGACAGCCCCAAAACATCACTGCTCTAGAGGAGATCTGCATGGAGGAATGGGCCAACATACCAGCAACAGTGTGTGCCAACCTTGTGAAGACTTACAGGAAACGTTTGACCTCTGTCATTGCCAACAAAGGATATATAACAAAGTATTCAGATGAACTTTTGATATTGACCAAATACTTATTTTCCACCATAATTTTCAAAGAAATTCTTTCCAAATCAGCCAATGTGATTGTCTGGATTTTTTTTCTCATTTTATCTCTCATAGTTGAGGTCTACCTATGAATCCAATTACAGGCCTCTCTCATCTTTTTAAGTGGGAGAACTTGCACAATTGGTGGCTGACTAAATACTTTTTTGCCCCACTGTACATAGGACACAGGAATATGAAGCATATCCCTCTATAGTGTGTACTGGTCTCAATCCAGAGCACTAACTGTCATTTCTGTCTGCTGCTTTGTTCCTTTGCTATCTGAATGAGTCACATCTGACAAGTTTTCCTGACACCAAGAGAAACATGGTGACAGGGGAGGGACCTCCAGCAGATTGACAGCTTCAGCTCTATTCCTGTGTGCTGTGTGATCAGCTCTCAGAGCTCTCCTCACTGAGTTTAACTTCGGCACCCCACCCCCTGCTTTTCAAGGTTGAGAAATTCTGCGTAAATTCTGCTATTTGAATGGATGTAGGGGACAGATGGCTATAGATAAACAGGTACAACTTATGTAGAAGGATTTGTTTCATCTCTTTGTATCACCCAAGGCTAATCACTTCACTGGGTATATGTAAGGGTTTACAACCACTTTAATTAAAATAATTTATTGATACCAAGTTTGGGCCGATGTTAAAGTTGTATTGCAGCTCTTAAATGTTAGGCACTGTTCCTCATTCTAAAGTGCTACTCTTGCTAATATAATTGTACACTCACCTTAACCCCTTTGCGCCGGTGCCTCCCGGTTCTTTAAGAGTTTCAAAAGCAAGGAAGCGGGTCATGTGGATTTTAGGGTCATGTGACTGCCGTGATTCGCTGTCACGGCAGTCACATGATCGGGAAAGGTCCCGATCGCAAGGGGAGATCGAGACCTTTCCGTGAGTCAAGGACACATGTGCTGGGAGTGTGCTGGGCGTGCACTCTCAGCACATATGTATTTTGTAATGGTACGCAAATATGCAGCCGCTCGGCGTCAAGGCCCAGACGCCGAGAGGCCACATATTTGTGAACGCTCGACGTCTAGGGGTTAAGATATACATCTCTACATTCTGAAGAGAACAGCTTTGAACTCTACAAAAATTACCTGTTTGGTTGGCATCCTCAATTCTTGCAATGGTAGCAATAGCAAAAGGAGAAACCCAACAGAGGTTCTAAGCCCTTTCTGCTCTTTTCAAAACAAGAAAAAAACTTAGCTGGAGTTGCACTTACCAATTTCTGACAGGACTGAAGAGAAAAACCTATTGCACATCTGTCATTGAAAAACCACAAATACAAAACAACTGTAAAATTAGAAAAAGATGCCAGAAAGCCAAAAAAAAGGAAGTTTCTCATTTTACTTCAAATCATGTAAGGACAAACATCAAAGTAAATATCAACATTGCAGAGACAAGACCCATTTCTCAAGTTGACATAGAACACTAACAAATACTAAAATATTTTAAACTGAACAAAACCTGAGTACGTAGAATTCTGTCAAAGGTGCGTGTTCTGAAAGCAAGGCTTGAGGTTTTTGAAATCATAAAGTAACTTATTTTCAAGATTACATACCTACACTTAAAATAACTGGATACATTGTATTATCAACAGCCTTACTGTCAACTGTTATACTGTTTTATGACTCATAAATGTTTTTGTTTTTTTCAATGTAGAAATAACTTTTCTGAGCTGAGCCTTGGTAGGTGCCATTTACTGGACAGCAGTAGGCAAAGCTTTCCCCTGAGCATGACATTGAAACAGGAACTGACACCGTCCACACTGCTCCCAAAATCAAAGTGAGGGACATAGGAGCAGTATGAGGCAGAGCATGCGCACTGATTGAAGTGCCCGACTTGATCAGTGCTGTATGCATTCATAAGGAAATGACTTGTCTTTTGGGCACTGAGAATGCTGGGGAAGGGGGGGGGGTTCAGCCATCTGAGTGAAGGCTAAATGGTGTTGTCAGCCCAGGAGAGGAAACACAGTGATATTCTGGGGAACGGAAGGGTCTTCAGCTATTTTTCTTATAATAACTGGGGCTGTAAACATGGTGAATATTGTCATTGTGTTTAAACTATGGGAACACTGCAGAAGAGACTTCATCAATTTTGCCAGGATAGTCACTTTAAAGGGTTAGTTCTCTTTTACCAAAAATTGTCTATGTGGGTAAGGGTCACCTGTAGATAAAATCAAACTGTGCAGCTTTGATCAAAGTTGAATAAAGTTGCATAGTTGTATAGGTGTAAGCCATTTACGTTTTTCCAGAGGCCTGGGTGGCATCCCCTGTCCGAACCTGTTGCTAGGTTGGTAAATACTCCCAAATGTTACTGCTCGCCACCACTACCATAGGAACAAACTCTTTCTCTGATTCAAAACCTCTTGCAAGCACTTTCTCTTTCCTGATGTAATAGCTCTGAGCTCAGCGATGATGCAACAGAGATTATGAACCACGCATGTGTGGGGGTTTGAGAGCTCGCTCCTGTGATAGGGGGGAAGAGAAGTAACAGCTGGGAGTGTCTTAGCAATGTCCTAGTGACAGGGCAGGACAAGGGGATGCCATCAGTCATTGTTTGAGCATTCGGGCAACTGCAAGTGCTGCAGCTGCCTAAACACAATAGGGGGCAGTGGAGAGTCCTCCTATGCTGTTTAGAGTGGATGGAATATTGATTTTCAGCAGGCTGAAAAATAATACAGCTAGGCAGGACAAGTAGTCTATCTCTAATCAGAAAAATTTGTTAAAATTGTTTATTTCTGGCCCTCCCCAGGGGATAAAGGATCCCATGCTAATGTTTCTCAAGGATGGAAAAACAGATTAATACTTACCTTGACCTGTGGTCTTACGACAGCCAGCATTCTAGTCCTCTTCTCTCCAATGCTTGAATGTAGACTAGCCCTCCTACCAGCAACCATGTCCCATCCTGATGGTGAAGCTGCTGGTTCTGCACTGTCATGTGAAAAATTTGGTCAAAGGTGTGGAAACAAGACTGGTCGGAGACTGGCAAAAAAATGGCGTTGAGGGACAGGTCAGGAAACCGGAACCAGTGTCGAGGAAGATTGGGAAACCAATGTGTATTTATTTTATTTATTTATTTATCGAGTTTATATAGCGCCAAAGGGTTTGCTCAGCGCTGTACAATAGAGGGGGGACAATACATGAAACAGTACAGTAACATCAAACAGCACACAAGGGGTAAGAGGGCCCTACTCTTTCGAGCTTACAATCTAGGAGGGAGGGGGTAGAGGTACAGGAGGAAATGGCTGTGGGGGATGGAGTGGAAGGAGGAGGGAAGGGCAGCGGCTGTTAGGTGAGGGTGGGGTAGGCTTCCCTGAAGAGGTGGGTTTTCAGGGAGCGCCTGAAGGTGAGGAGGGAAGGTGACAGTCTGATGGGTTGGGGTAGTGAGTTCCAGAGGATGGGGGAGGACCTGGAGAAGTCTTGCAGTCGTGCGTGGGAGGAGGAGACCAGGGAGCAAGATAGAAGGAGGTCCTGTGAAGAGCGAAGGGTACGGGTAGGGTGGTATCTGGGAATCAGGTCGGTGAGGTAGTTAGGGGCAGTGTTGTGAATGGCTTTATAGGTCAGAGTGAGCAGTTTGAATTTAATGCGTTGGGCAATGGGGAGCCAGTGGAGGGAGAGGCAGAGGGGGGTGGCAGAGGTGGAGCGGGTGGTGAGGTGGATGAGTCTGGCAGCTGAGTTCAGGATGGTCTGAAGCGGGGTGAGTTTGCACTGGGGTAGGCCGGTGAGGAGGGAGTTGCAGTAGTCAAGGCGTGAGATAATCAGGGAGTGAACGAGTAGTTTAGTGGTGTCTGGGGTAAGGAAGGAGCGTATCTTGGAGATGTTCCGGAGGTGGAGCCTGCATGAGTATGTGAGAGATTTGATATGAGGTTGAAAGGAAAGGTTTGAGTCCAGAATGACGCCAAGGACCTTGGCTTGCGGGGCGGGATTGATGGTGGTGTTGTTGGTAGTGATGGAAAGGATGGGGGGGGGGGAGTGTAAGATGTTAGTTTGTGATATCCTAGAGTGACCCTATAAAAAGATTAGCACTGAATCTTTCATCTGATGTGGGAGGGTGTGGGGCAAAAGTGTAATAATTTTTTAACAACCTGAAGTTAGGTTTTAATATCACCAAGCTCTGCCCTATATGCCAGTCAAAAAATATATATCTCACTACAAGCACTTCTCGCTCCTGTATCCCACTGTATGTTTTGCGTCTGAGTCTCAAAAGCCCCTCATAGAAATCTATGGGGGAATCTTCATGGCATACCTCAGCTGATAAAGGAAATACTTAGCCAAAATTTTACAAAGGGTACATTGAATGACTTTCCAGCAATAGTTTTCATGGCATTACGTGAGGCTGGAAGGGCTTGTCAAAAGCAATGTTCCTTGTCTAAATATGATGAAGTTATAGGCGGAGTTTAGGCAAATTAGGAGAGTTTATTTTGTCCTGTTTTAGTATAAGAGGTTGGTAGAGAAATACTTTTGAATCCTGAGTCATAATATGCTACAGATATCTACAAATGGTCTTTGAAAAAAACATTAGCAATAACAAAGTTTCTGTCCCTTTATGCTGTTGAAATGTGATCATACCTTATATTAGACTGAAATGTAATTAGATGGCTACTTTGTTTCACCTAAAGAGTGGAAAATATTTGGCAAATAAATTTTCAAAGGGTTTATAAAAAACTTAATTATCTTATTTATAATTTGTATATATACATATATTTATATCAGTTTTGATACACAGAGTGCATACCTATATATATATATATTTATATATGTACACATCAAGTGGAATATATAATGGCTTTTGAATACAGTGGTTAACATTGCAGCTGCAGAAATATATTATTCCTTGGCAGGATTTCACTTCACACGGCGGGTTGCTAGGAGTACTTGAACCATCATTGTGCTTTCCATAGTGGGTTTGCATATACCCAGGCTTCACCCTAAAAAAAAATGAAGCACATGTTTAAAAGCCAATTTTAACGATCTCAAAACCACATGGGGTTGATTTACTAAAGGCAAATAGTCTGAAGTGTACTTGCAAGCGTACTGTAAATAACTACTGTAGATGCAGTTGCACTAGATCTGAGGGGAAGCTCTGAAATGAGAGAAACCTGTGCTGATTTCTATCATCCAATTATGTGCAAGCAAAAATGCTTTTTTTTAATTTTCCTTGCATGTTCCCCTCAGATCTAGAGCAACTGCACAGACTATTTGCCTTTAGTAAATCAACCCCATTGTGTCTTTCCACGGTACACTGATCACACATTTTTTTACCTTGGATTTACAAGTCAAATCACTAAACATTTTTGAAAAAATGACATACAGATTTGGAACCTACGGGAAAGTATGTCTATCAAAAATTAAAGGCAACGTTGGAAATATTTGTCTGTGACAGAAGGCAGCTACCAAATAACTGAAGAGCATTACACAGATGAGAGTCTGCAGGCAACAAAGTTGCTTGCAGGTTTAGGGTTCTGCATTTCCGCACATGAAGTTGAAGATTTGGTTAGAATATATGGTCTCCTCAGTGCTGAAAGTTACAGGAAGATAACTCATCCATCATGCAGGACAACAGGCTCACTTCAGAAGGCTAAAAACACCAAGATAAAAAATACTTATTTTCAGAAAAGTTAAATTTTTTCTGAGCCCAATGAAATTTAAAAATTACAGTCACATAACTAAAAATAAAGATTCTTATCTTTGGGTAAAGCTTTGTAAATCGAGTCCATTGATCCCAGATGTACAGCCAAATTAAAATGCTCTGTCTTTAGTGAAAAGAAGGAGTCCTGGAAGAGAAGGTACGGTCCCCACAGCACTCTGATGTCAACATCCTTGAGTCTGTCTGGGATTACATAAAGCAACTGGGACTTTATCCATAGAAGAACTTTGTTTAGTCCTCCTAGGTATTTGAAACAACCTTATTAAGGCGTTCCTTAAAAAACCTGTGTGCAAATAATGTATACCTAGGGGAACTGATGCCATTTTAAAAGCAAGTTTAAAGGGTAGACACACAAAATATTGATTTGATTTCCTTTTTTTCCACTTTTTACCATTTTTAAGTTGTTAATTGATAAATACATTATTATTCATTGCATTATTTATATTTTATACACAATATAGTGTGTGTATGTATGTATGTATGTATGTATGTTTGTGTGTATATAGGCATGCTCCTAATGAGACAACGAATGGTGTCCTGGAGTATTTCCTCCCAAATCTGGACCAGGACATCGCTGAGCTCCTGGACAGTCTGAGGTGCAAACTGGCGTCGTTGGATGGACCGGAACATGATACCCCAGAGGTGTTCTATTGGATTTAGGTCAGGCAAGCATGGGGGCCATTCAATGGTATCAATTCCTTCATTCTCCAGGAACTGCCTGCATACTCTCGCCACATGAGGCCGCATTGTCGTGCAACAGGAGGAACCCAGGAGCCAGTGCACCAGCGTAGGGTCTGACAATGCATCCAAGAATTTCATCCCAATATTTAATGGCAGTCAGGGTACCATTGTCTAGCCTGTAGAGGTCTGTGTGTCCCTCCATGGATATGCCTCCCTATACCATCACTGACCCACCACCAAAACGGTCATGCTGAATGATGTTATAGGCAGCATAACGTTCTCCATGGCTTCTCCAGACCCTTTCACGTCTGTCACATGTGTTCAGGGTGAACCTGCTCTCATCTGTGAAAAGCACAGGGCGCCAGTGGCTGACCTGCCAATTCTGTTGTTCAAAGGCAAATGCCAGTCGAGCTCTATGGTGCCGGGCAGTGAAAGCAGGGCCCACTAGAGGACATCGGGCCCTCAGGCCACCCCCAGGAAGTTTGTTTCTGATTGTTTGGTCAGAGACATTCACACCAGTGGCCTGCTGCAGGTAATTTTGTAGGGCTCTGGCAGTGCTCATCCTGTTCCTCCTTGCACAAAACAACAGATACCGGTCCTGCTGATGGGTTAAGGACCTTCTACGGCCCTGTCCAGTTCTCCTAGAGTAACTGCCTGTCTCCTGGAATCTCCTCCATGCTCTTGAGGCTGTGTTGGGAGACACAGCAAACCTTCTGGCAATGGCATGTATTGATGTGCCATCCTGGAGGAGTTGGGCTGCCTGTGCAACCTCTGAAGGTTCCAGTTATCACCTCATGCTACCAGTAGTGACAATGACCCTAACCAAATGCAAAATTAGTGAACAACAGTCAGAAAAGATAAGTAGGGAAAAATATAGCAGTGGCCTCTACCTGTAAAACCATTCCGTTTCCTAATAACTTACTTGGTAGCCAGACATAGCTATCGCAGATGTACACAGCCCTTTATGTATGTGAGTTGACTGATGCTTAAGGCTCTCTCTTTCTGGTGTGGGAGCCTACTGCTATGTGAAAAGGCTGACTGTTGACATAAAACTCAAGGTACAAGGGCTGCCTTTCTGTTTTGGAGAACATTTTAGAGAACATCCTGCAAGTTAGGGACTGACCTGAGTTTAGTTACTAGCTCAGACCATGCTTTGTGCCTGTCCACCTTTATATATATATTCATTGTGGAGATTAGCCACTTAAGAAAATTGAAAATGTGTTTTGATCATGAAAGCACATTCAGTTTTTCATCAACAGGATAGCCAATCCTCCCTGCAGTTTACTGTTTACAAGTTACAAAAGTCTGTCAGTAACCGATCACATGTAAGACAAGCCTACTGGAAACTGCTAACATTTTGAAAAATGCTTCACTGATTACATGTTAAAGCATATGTTGACACCAATGGAGAAATTAATCCTCTCTATTTGTCCTGGGGACCACTGTTGCTTGGACAAAATGTAATGGGAAATCAAAAAGTCTACAACATAATGCAAGTGAGGGTAAGGGCTCATGTACACTGCAGCTGCTAAACTGAAGTTTAGGAGCAGTTGTGCGTTTTTTTCAGCAGCCCCTGAACTCTCCTTTATATTTTCCTATGTGTCCATGTACACATAGTCATTTACAGTAGTTTACGGGCAGTTGAGGTTACAGGCATTTTTTTTGAAAGCACAAAAATCGTGTTCAGGAGTAGTTTACCAGCGTTTCAAACGCCAAAAGCTTGTAACCGCGTTTGTGTGCATTTGCGTTTAGATGCATTTTTGGGCTGGTCCGTCTCCAGATGCTGTCCAGTGCCTTTTTTCTTCATCAGAAAAGCAATATACAACGTTTTCCATGTGTTCAAATGGACCTAGTACACCAGTGCAGTCAGTTCCAGGTTTTACATGCAGGAAAAAATGATAGAACGTGCTGCATTATTTCTGCACAGAACTGTACTGGAACACATCAAAACACAGCAAAAAAGCACAAGGAGTGTTGTGTGCACTCTGGAATGCATCCAGAGGCATTACAGGGATTACAGCACTATGTAACTCTTCCTACAGTGCCAAGCATGTTTCAGGAGCCACTTTAGGTACAGTTGCAACACCCATCAGAAAGTAGTGCTCTCTCTGCTTCTGCTCTATTTCTCACAAAATGTCTGAAACAGTTAATTATTTACTAATATACCTTAATGTGCCGTGCTTCACTTAAAATTGTATATCCAATTACTATTAATTATACAGCTACAAATAAACAATTAAATGGAATATGAAAAGATGAATGAAGACGATTTCTCCCTGATGAAGCCACATTATCGGTGGGGAGGGGCTCTGATGTCATGACGCTCAATGGTACCATACTGTCACCAGCTGGCAATTTTAGATTTTTCACCATAAGAAAAGTTCTGGAGGACACATTTGTGAACAAAGCAGTTTTATATACAGACTATATGTGAGTGCATTGCTTTTATGAATAAAATGTTTTTTTAAAGGATAATACACTAACAGCACAAGGACCCCAAACAGCAAGATATCATCTCATCCATACTCTGGCCCATTTAAAAGGACACAAGCGTTATATGACCTTACTTACGGTTTGGTCATACACTTGAGGTGAGAGCACAACCGGAGGGGGAGCACGTCCATGAAAGTTTTTTGCACAAAATATTTTATTTCAGAAGCACGGGTTATTATATTTTAAAGTGAACTATGCAAGTTTGAAGAAATCTTATTATGGACTTTCTTGATAATTATATGGACACTGTTATTGGAAATTGACACTGGTTTAATATATATATTTTTTTATTTTATTTTCATTTTTATTTACTTTTATTCATCTTCATTCATCTTTTCATATTTCATTTAATTGTTTATTTATGGTGGTATGCAATATAATTAATAGCAATTGGATATATAATTATATAAGTGAAGCGCGGCACATTAAGGTATATTATTGATTTAGCACACTAGTATGAGTATGTGTTAGGTGCAGGCGATTCACAATTAGCACTTAAATAGGTTTCAATATTCACATAGCAGCTCACAAGCCTTCACTTTTCAGTTAATTATTTACTATTTTTCAGTGCATTCTGGGCATTTCGGAGAGTCTTTTGAGGTTATCTATTAAAAACGCTTTTAAATGCAAACGCGCATAAACGCAGTAGGTAAACGCGCCTAAACTGACATTTTTAACCTACGTTTTCTAGCAGTCAGTTTCCAGCAATCATAAAAGTTTTTCAAACACCCTGTGTACATGAGCCCTAAGTCTTTCTAAAGATCCTCTTGCTTTGACAACTTTCTAAAGCTGACCATACACTGAGATTTTTTTTCATTTAACCCTGCTGGGTGAAGAAATGAAATCTACTGATTCCCTCATCCAAGCTAACAGCCTGGTTGGAGGAATCTCCCCTGCCAGCCATTGTATTCTGACAGATGGCACCTGCAGCTGTCAGAATACCCGCCAGTGGCTAGACATAAAAACATAAAAGTAAGCTTTTAACAAAGTTTAAAACAAATGGTCCTATTTAAAAAAACAAAATTCTTCCATTACATGTGCCTTACTGTTTAAAGAAGATGTAACATTTTGCCCGCAACTACTGTAAAGAGCAACCTAATTAAAATAGCTGTAGGCTACGTATTAACCAGTAAACTTTTGAGACAATAAACACTTTGGTCAGAAGTATATTATATAGAACAGCTTCCAAAGTACAGTAGGTAGAACTATGTAATGTAAAACATTGCGTAAAAAGTGTTTTAGAGTATTGTAAAGTACAACAGCATACAGAGTTCATCAGTCAGGAGTATGTAATCTATAGCACAGCGTACAGAATACAATAATCAGAGTTTGTAATGCATGGCATATTTTACAGGGTTCGGAGGTCAGAAGTATGTAAAATACATTACAGTTTGCAAAGTGCAGTAATACAGAAAACATAAGGTACAGGGTCTACTTACACTGGGGGTTAGTAGGAGGAGGACTGCATTTTATATTTGTGATCAGTGCAGGTAGGAATTGCCCTCATATTGGTAACAGTGGGAGGGAGACTGCCTTTTGTATCTTTTTCAATGGAGGGAAGACTGGACTGGAAAAAACATATCAGTGGGATGAAGCCTGTCCCTTACATTGGTTCAGCGACACTTCTACAAGGTGGTGGAAGCCTGCCCCTTACGTTGATGTCAATGCAAGGAAGACTGACCTTTATAATGGAGTCAGTGTGAGGAAGACTACTCCTTACATTTGTGGTCAATGGAAGACTGCTCTTTACATTGATGGTAGATGGGAGGAAGCATGTCCCTTGCATTGGTGGTTGGTGGAATGAGGGTGTTCCTTACATTGGTAGTCAGTGGGAGGAAGAGTGCCCCTTACACTAAAGTCAGTGGATTGATCAGCCCACTGGCTGAAATAAAAACTGTCCATCTATGGCTAGCTTTACACTTTAAACACGATATGATCCACAGCATATTTGAATAGCTAAAAACATGACAGTAAATTTGATTGGTTGCTGTGGAATATACCAGAATGTTTCCTCTTTTTTTAATTTTAATTTTATTTTTAAGAAAGGCCACTTTTTGACTTCTTCCAATTTAGCAATATACACTTCAATATTCATAACATATTCTTTTTTACTGTGCACTTTAACCTAAGATACTATTTTGTGGGATTCAATCAATAATGGTCAGAGAGTGAAAGGCTGGCATTGGCGAATTCATGAATAAATCACATATTGGTGTTCTCAGTAATATTTAATTTATTTCTCTCCAACTACATACTGCAGAATGAAAGGATTCTTTAGTGGCTTGACAGTGAGTGGATATTACAATTTACCTAGAGCATCAATTGATTTCCCTTTTGCAAACTGTGCCTATGGGAACGCAATAACTTAAAGATGGTATCGACATAGATACATCCATGCATGATAACTATTAGAACAAATAATACTACTACTACAAGACTCATAAAAACTACCCTTTTTACTAAATTTTGAACAGGAAAAACAGTTCCTGATGAACATAAGTTTCATGAAAGACAGTAATAATTGCTCTCCTAGCTATGAAACACCAAGGGTTACTCTTAATTACAGTTGGCAATTCATAATCAACAAAGCTAGCAGCATAATTAAAAAAATCTTGCATCTCCTGGTGCTATTTTTTTTAATCTCACAAACTAAAACGTGTAATCATGAAAGTCTCCTCTACCTGATTAAACACACTGATGACCCTTTACTGAAGCAGTCTAAGAAGAAAGAGAAAGGCAGGCATTAATCTAGAACTGGGCATTAGGACACATGGAAAGGATTGCAGTTAACTTTGCTCAGATCCACCATCAGGACCAGTAGCATTAGTAGAACCAGAGCAACCCATGTAGCTTCTATGGGGCCTAGGGGTGGGGGGAGTAGGGAGGCAGTTGATGCAAGATAAACAAAGAAAATTTGTGTTCATATGAGGATAACACAGATCCAATATCATTAAGGATTGGAGAGCTTTCAGTTGACTCTAACCCTGTGAAGCCTTCACTAAGGAAGAGCTGACATCAGGCATACAGTAGAAAGCTTTGGAATCATCACTAGTCACAGCTCCCCTCGCCTTCTCTGTGTACTAAGCTGCATTTCTGTAGCTGCTGTAAAGGCTGCTGTGAACAGCAGCCTCCCCATCTAGGAGTGAAATTATTGTCCCCAGAGCTTCTGTAGCAGCCATTCTGACACTTTTAAACTAACCCTGCATGACTAATACAGGGAATCTCTTCAAAGATTAACTTTACATTTGTTGGAAAAAAAACCTTCCCTTCTGGATGATCAATGTACATTGCAAGGATTTTAACAAATTTTGTTGCAGATTCCTACCTTTTGTTATTCTGAAGAAAGAGTGTTTGTTTGTTTCTCTGTGTCACATGTGCAGAGTGAATGTCTATGAAAGAGATTTCATGATGATCAATCAGCTACTGCACCTGCAGGACTCTAATGAGGAAAGTGGCAGGGTCTGCATCCCTTTAAATGGGATTGGCCTTTGGGAGTATCTCACCAAAAATTAAATTTTTTTTTTGCAGGGGATGCTCAAAATCTGACTTTTATCTTAGTACAGACTTCTGAGAAAATCAGTGAGCCAATCACATAAGCAGGAAATGTTTCTGGAGGGGGGTGTTCTGTAGTCAGTAGTCTGGTAGCCATGTTGCCTTACACTTGCTGCAGTTTGAAAAGGAAAGGTAATTTTTAATAACATTCAATTACAATATAACTATCACAATTGTTTACACTATATTTTTTATTTTCTATTTTCTTCCCATGAAAGTGGAGTTACCCTTTAACTAAAAACTGACATGACAGCTGAGAGTTGTAGTTCTACCAAAAAGCCACAGTTTAAAGAAATGTATGGTATGGCTGCAGGAACGTCGGCAAGAAAGGGCCAATCCAAGTTCCAGGCCAACATGAGTGTTGCCCCGGGTTCCGCTCCAATCTACTTCTCCAATTGGGAATCGAGGTCAGGAAGTGGCTGATGGGCCTGAACCGATGCAGATCGGATTAATGCGGCCCTCTCTAACCAGAACGCCAGAGGTGCAGGATGAATAATTTATGTCTATATTGCGGAGCAGCTGGCCATATAGTCCGTTCTTGTCCTGAGAAGATGAGTAAGTGCGCATCTGTTGCTTCTGCTGTGTCTCCTACTTGCCTAAACAACGCAACTCACCTAGCTGTGCCTATTTCTTTCCAGCTCCCCGGAAGAATCGTACCGGTGACAGCCATTATTGATTCGGGAGCCTGTAGCTGCTTTATTGACCTTGGCTTTGCAGCTCATCAGCAGATTCTGTTGCATACCAAAGAGCGGGGCCTGAATATCTTTTTGGCGGACGGGTCTCGGCTAAAGTCCGGGTTGGTAGATCGAGAGACCCCCTCCGATCCACACTACAAGAGCTGGGCACCATCAGGAGCTCCTCCGTTTGGACGCCATCGTGTCTCCCGTTTCCGATTATCCTGGGACTTTCATGGCTACGTGCCCATGACCCTCACATTGACTGGAAGACAGGCGCAATTCAGTTTATGTCTCCTTATTGCCAGGAACACTGTTGCCTCAAGACACCAGTAGGCACTCAGTCCCTGTGCTGTGTGACCACGGATGAAGAATTAATCCAAGCTATTCCGCCGGCCTACCACTCATATCTTGGCGTTTTCAGCCCATGGGGAGCGGACATCCTTCCCCCACATCAGGCATATTATTGCCCAATTGATCTCCTTCCAGGCTCGGAGATTCCTTTTGGCCGAATTTTCCCTCTATCAGAGCGGGAGTTGGGAGCATTGAAAGAGTACATCAAGGAGAGCCTCAAAAAGGGATTTATCCGCCCGTCCACATCACCAGCGGGTGCCGGAATCTTTTTCGTAGAAAAGAAAGATCAGTCGCTGAGACCCTGTGTGGATTACCGGGAATTGAACAAAATTACTGTCAAGAATCGCTATCCTCTCCCCTTAGTTCCCGAATTATTCCAGAGATTAAAGGCGGCTTCTATTTTTACAAAGCTGGATCTCAGGGGCGCCTATAACTTGGTCCATATCCGCGAAGGGGATGAGTGGAAGACAGCCTTTCGCACCCGATTTGGGCACTTCGAGTACCTGGTTATGCCATTCGGGTTGTGCAATGCCCCGGCCACCTTTCAACACTTCATAAATTACATCTTCAAGGATTATCTGGATATCTTCGTGGTAGTCTATCTTGATGATATACTAATTTTTTCCCCATCCTTGGAGGCACATCAAGGTCACGCAGGAGCGTGCTGGAGCGGCTTCGCCAGCACGGACTTTATGCCAAGGCAGAGAAGTGCAGCTTCGGGCAAGACAGTATCCAGTTCTTGGGGTTAATAATCCCCACCTCGGGAATTGCCATGGACCCCCAGAAAATCTCCGCAATTCTGGAATGGCCAGTCCCCGCAGATAAAAGAGGAGTTCAGTGATTTATTGGCTTCGCAAACGTTTACCGAAAATTCATTAAGAATTTCTCAGGCCTGGTCTCTCCTATCACCCAACTTACTAAATCGGGGATACGTTTTCATTGGACACCAGAAGCGCAGGTTGCCTTCGAGACCCTGAAAAAGTTGTTCACGGCAGCCCCCATCTTAAGTCACCCGGATGCATCCGTGCCATACATTCTGGAGGTAGACGCATCCGAAAATGCAGTAGGAGCTATCCTGTCGCAAAGAAGAGGCGTAAAGGAACTCATGCATCCAGTAGCCTTCTTTTCCAGGAAGCTCACCCCGGCGGAGAGGAACTACGATATCGGGGATCGGGAACTTCTGGCCAATAAAGCCGCGCTAGAAGAATGGAGATACTTACTGGAAGGAGCCCTGCACCCAGTCTTGGTCTACACGGATCACAAAAATTTGGAGTACCTAAGGACAGCCAAGTCCCTTAGACCACGGCAAGCCAGATGGGCGCTGTTTTTCTCGAGGTTCACCTTACACATAACCTACCGGCCTGGCTCCAAAAACACAAAACCCGACGCCCTGTCACGAATGTTCAAGGACTCCAAAAAAATTCCTAAACCTGATACCATTCTGCCAGCAGGTAACTTTTTGCTGTTACAGTCAGAACTTCTGTCCAAGTTGCAAGCTGCATCTATGAGGGCCCCCAATCCATCCGGAATCTCGGTGCAAAGCAGAGAAGGATTGCTATGGAAGGGGAAACAGATTGTGGTTCCTGAAGAAGCTTGAACCCTGGTCTTGGACTACTGTCACAACCATCCATTGGCAGGGCACTTTGGAATAGGCAAAATGTTAGAGCCACATTTTGGTGGCCAAGTATGACCAAGGACTGTGAAAGTTATGTCAAGACCTGTGCCATCTGTAACAGGAGTAAGCCTACATGGAGTAAGGCCTGGGGCCTACTACGACCCTTACCGGTACCTGACAGACCATGGAGTATGGTGTCTATAGATTTTATTGTGGAACTACCAACCTCCCAAGACCATACCGCAATATTCGTGGTCGTTGACCGCATATCCAAGATGGCTCACTTTCTGCCACTCAAGAACACACCCTCGGCTCCCGAGACCGCACAGCTCTTCATCAAAGAAGTAGTAAGGCTCCACGGAGTTCCTAGGAACATAGCATCAGCTCGAGGAGTCCAATTTACATCAAAGTTTTGGAGAGCTCTGTGCGAAATGCTGGAGATCAAGCTGTCATTTTCCTCGGCATACCACCCGCAGACAAATGGGCAGATGGAGTGGACCAACCAGACGTTGGAGCAGTACCTCAGGTGCTATACCTCTTTCCTTCAGGATGACTGGCTGCCACTCCTGCCCCTAGCGGAGTTCGCCTATAATAATGCAAACCATTCCGCTACCAAGCAATCGCCATTTTACGCCAACTATGGGTTCCATCCCACTTTCCTTCCAGATCTGATTCCAGAAAATTCAGTGCCGGCAGCTCAAGATGCCTTGAATTTTTTCACATCCAACAACAGGCTACTACAGGAAGCAGTAACAAAGGCCCAGGAGGAAAACAAAAGAGCATTTGACAAGAGGAGAAAGAGGGACTTGGTCATACACACAGGAGATCAGGTTTGGTTGGCAACGACCAATGTGAAGTTGGCATGTCCATCGAAGAAGCTGGCACCCAAGTTCATAGGCCCGTTTCCGGTAAAACAACAAATCAACGAAGTAGTTTTTGAATTGGCACTGCCCGAATCTTTCCGGATACACCCAGTGTTCCACGTATCCCTGTTGAAACTTGCAACTCCAGATCCTTTCCCAGATCGCAGATCAAGACCTCCGGTGCCCTTGGACATTGATGGAGAAGAAGAGTTTGAAGTGGAGGCAATCTTGGATTGCAGGAGGAGAGGAGGTCAGGTACAATACTTGATTAAATGGAAAGGCTATGGCCCAGAGGAAAATTCATGGGAACCAGCCCAAAATGTCCACACTCCCAGATTGATCCGACAGTTCTGTCACAACCACCCACAAAGGAGGGGTCAGTTAGGCATCCAGAGGTTGCCCGTAGGGGGGGGCAATGTCAGGGATCTCGGGTTCGCGCATGCGCAGATCGCCGATG
Organism: Staurois parvus; assembly: GCF_062004578.1. Classification (NCBI taxonomy): domain Eukaryota; kingdom Metazoa; phylum Chordata; class Amphibia; order Anura; family Ranidae; genus Staurois; species Staurois parvus. The sequence continues at coordinate 3,375,089 of NW_028317817.1, read as the reverse complement.
CGTACTAGCCGGCGAGCACTGGGACTTGGGCGATCGCAGCGGCGGTCACGCATGCGCACTCGTGATCGCGCGCCTGGCACCAATGAGAGCACAGGGCGCACTATTTAAACCAGCCCCGTGCATCTCCAAATTGCCTTATGGTCTTGTTCCTGTTTGTTCCTGTATTCCTGACTGCCTTGTTGCTGACCCAGCCTGATCCTGATACTGTTGTCCTCTCCTGCTCTGACCCTTGGCTCGTCCTGACTATTCTCTGTCTGATCCTGATTGCCTGACCTCCTGTTGCTGAACCTGGCTCGAGACCTGTTTATTCTTTGCCTGCCGCTCTGTACTGCCTGCTCCGCTGTTACCAACCCGGCCTGTCTGACTACATTATACCTCTTCACATCTGGCTCTTACCTGCTTTACGCCATTGGCGGCTGCCTTTACCACAGCTGGTGTTACTTGGGGGTCGCGACCTGGTCTCAGTCTGCTTCAAGTCCATCCCCACCATCAGGGGCTCTGGTGAACCAGCAGACTGAGGCTTAGACTCCGCGCCCTGAGGGACACCGGCCAGTGGGTCAATAGAGGCTACCACCAGTCGGCTCCTGACAGTTATGATCCCAAGTAAATGTACTATTGTTTTCCAGAATACTTTTTTAATTTTTGGACATTCCCACCAAATGTGATATACTGTACCCAGTTCTCCACACCCCAGCCAACACCATGGTGATTTTCCCCCACTTATCTTATGCTCAACACTCGGTGTAATGTGCCATCTTGTCAAACATTTATAATTTATTTCCACTTCTCTCATGCTTACATTCTCGTGAGTAAATCTATTTATTTTCTTCTGTTTGTCTTCATCTAAAACCACCCCCATATCTCTTTCCCATTTTACTATGTAAATTGGCTTTGTGTTTGTGTCTAATTCAGTGAGGATCCTATATATTTTAGCAGTGCCGTGTTTCCCATCCCCCCGATTCCAACAACCTCTCAGTTGGACATCTTCCTTTTTAAACCATTTACCTGTTAGCTCCTCTCTGCCTGGGGGAAAAAATTCCATGTTTCTTAATGGCATTAATATTGAATTAAAATCCCACTTCATATATTTGTGTAAATTATCCCACATCCTTAGTACATTTAAAGTAAATACGCTTAAATCCTCTTTTAATCCTCTATATTGTGCTCGAAACCATATAATTTTACTTAAATTAGTTCCACTAAGTGCATTTTCAATTTTTACCCAACTTTTCCCCTCTAGATTAAACGTCCAATTTAAAATTCTCCCTAAAATTACTGCTTTGTAATATCTCTTAATATCTGGAACTCCCAATCCACCCTTCTCTTTATTTCTACTTAATAGTTCATAAGATAATTCGGTTTTTTATTCCTCCATATGTATCTTGTTATCATTCCTTTAATTATCTTAAAAAAAGCTTCTGAAAGTTTAATTGGGATCATTTGAAATCTATATAAGATTTTAGGTACAATTATCATTTTTACCAGGTTTATGCATCCTATCCATGACGGGATTCCTCTTTTTAATATTTTTAATTCCTCCTTGATTTCGTTTAATAATGAAATATAGTTTAATTTATACAGATACTTAAATGAAGCAGTTAGTCTTACTCCTAGATATTTTATATCTCTTTCTTTCCAGATAAAAGGGAATTCTTTTTGTACTTTCTCTTTTTCACTTCTTGGAATATTTATATTTAAAATCTCAGTTTTTGTTGGATTAATTCTTAAATGTAATTGTTCCCCATATTCCTTAAATAACTTCATTAAATTTGGAAGCGTTATCCTCGGGTTTCCCACATAAAACAACAAATCATCTGCAAAGGCAGCCACTTTGTGTTCAATGGTTTCTATCTGAATTCCCTTTACATCTCTATTCTTCCTTATTGTAGACAACAAGGGTTCCAATGACATAACATACAACAAGGGGGACAATGGGCAGCCCTTGTTCCATTTCACATCCCAATAGGTTCTGTGCTTTCCCCGTTTACTATATTAATTGCAGAGGACTTCCTATATAACTTTCTTATCCATTCCCTCATTCTAACTCCCATCCCCAGGGCTTCTAATGTGTCCATCGTGAAACCCCAATCAACTCTATCAAAGGCCTTTTCAGCATCTATCGAAAGCACCGCCACCGATGTTTTCCCTTTTCTACTTTTCTGGATGAGCATCAGGGATCTCAACCCATTGTCCCTACCCTCCCTCCCGGGACAAAGCCCACCTGATCCCCATGTATCCATTCGGGCATAAACTCTTTCAGCCTATTTGCTATGACCTTTGCATATAACTTGGTATCTGAGTTCAATAATGAAATTGGTCTATAGCTAGAACACTGAGAAGCATCTTTTCCTTCCTTGTGGAGCAACACCACATGAGCCTGTAGTGATTCTCTCCTCATGTCCATCTCTCCTTCCAGAGCGTTCATATATCTCTCTAACTTGGGGATTAATAATTCACTAAATTTTTTATAGTATCTCACTATGTAGCTGTCTGGACCTGGACTTTTCCCCATCTCTGTATTTTTTAATGCTGCTTTTATTTCTTCATCTAAAGATTTTAATTGTGCTTCTTTTAATTTTGGTAGACCCGCATTTTTTAGATATATCCTTCTTTTTTCCCTATTTTCAGTTTCAGTATTGTTTACAGAATCATAGGGACTGATGTTATACAACTTTCTATAATATTCCATAAACACTTTAGCAATCTCCTTATTTGAGTGAACTATTTCTCCCTTGGAGCTTTTTATTTTTTCAATATAATTCCTATTTTTCTTTTTCCTTAGGGCTCTTATTAAATATTTTCCTGGTCTATCTGCCCATCTATATCTCTCACTTAACACTTTATTATAAACTCTCCTTCTCTCCTCCTCCATTAAAGTCTCTAGTTCTTCTTTCTTTTTTGTTATTTTCTGCTTTATTTCTTTTACTATACTATTTTTGTGTATCTGTTCCAGGTCAAATATTTCTTTTAAGAGCCCGCTAATTTTCTCTCTCCTTTCTCTTTTCTTTCTTGCCCTGATCGCGATCAAGATACCTCTTATATATACCTTATGAGACTCCCATACTGTAGCTATCGACACCTCCTCAGTCTCATTCTCTTTGAAAAATCTCTCAATTTCTTCCCCAATCTTCTGGGCAGTATCTTTCGCCAGGAGAAGTGTCTCATTCAACCTCCAACCAATACCACCTGTCTTCCCCCTTCCCCATCCCATTTTCACATAACGGGCATGATCCAAAAAAGACATTGCTCCTATTTCTAGTTTAACCAAAAACTCTATAAGTCGATGATCTATCAATATCCAACCTCGAATACATCTCATGTGCATTTGAGAAGAAATATAGTTTCTATCCTTCATATGCATAATTCTCCATGTATCCACCAATTGGAACTCATGGATCACTTTCTTTAGTAATCTCAGAGACCTACCCCCCTCTCTCTGCACAGAAGAGGTTGCATCCTTTTGTGGGTCCATACAAAAATTAAAATCTCCAGCCAGTATCAAACAACCCTTTTTAAAGTCCATCAATTTTTTTAACACACTTTTCAAGTATATCTCCGGCTTCTTGTTTGGGCAATATATATTAGCTACTGTACACTCCACCTCCTGCAATTTACCTTTCAAAAACAGATATCTCCCCTCTGGGTCTACTTTTCTATCCTCCAGCTCAAACCTTATATTTTTTGCAAACCCTACTGCCACCCCTTTTGCTCTCCTAATCGGGGAATCTGCATAATACCATGTTGGATAATGTCTAGATTTTAACTTGACCTTTGATTCTATCTCAAAATGTGTCTCTTGCAAGAAAATCACTGATGATGCTCTATAATGTAGCTCTTTAAATAGCCTAAATCTTTTCCCAGGACAATACAACCCATTTACATTATAAGTAATAATTTGTAACTCTTCCATCCTTCTTAAATCTCTCTTCTTCTCCTCCCTCCCCTCTCCTCTTTTTTCCTTGCTCTAGTACCTCCCTCAATCCTGCAGAGTGTTAACCCTAATCCCCTTCCCCTTCCTTTGATAGCGCTTTCCTATTCTCAAGACACCGTCCATTTTAATCAATTCTTATTCAGGTCTGTCCATTATGGAGTTTAAAATTTTACATATTAATTCTTGCAATGCTTCGTGTTTTGCAATCTCTGGTACTCCTCTCATCCTAAGATTGTTCCTTCTGTCCCTATTTTCCTGTACCTCTAATTTATACAACAATTTTTCCTGGGTTTTCCCCATATTATCTTCTTTTCTAGTTCAGAAATGTTTTGGGCCTGATGTTTAATTTTCTCCTCCGTTACTTCCACTCTCATTAGCACCTGCCCCAAATCATTTCGGATAGTTGCCATTTCATTCTTTATTGTTTTCCCTAAGTCTTTAAACATTTCTGCCATCTCTTTTTTATTCAGTACTTGTAATTCACTTTCAATTTCTCTCAACTCCATATTTCCAGTTATTTGTTGAATACTAACATTCAAGCCCATCGATAATCTACGACTATTTTCCAGACTGATATCTCTTTCACCATTTATACCTTGAAGCCTTTCTGGGGTCACGTTTCCTTGAGATGTATATTTTTTAATTGTACCCGCTTGGGACCCTTTAAGACCACTTCCTTTAGTACTTTTATTCTTCATGTTTTCTGTGGGTCTTATTCTCCTCTATGGTCTCATATAATAATATATGTTGCAAATATATGGTAGGGACCCAACTTTGCCTGACCAATTGTCCAGTTACTCTCCTTATTAGGTTGCTTAATCTTCTTCTTTTTACCACTGCTTCAAAGCCCCTGGGAATCCTCTCTTCTCTCCTTCATCCTTTGCTCTTATAAACAACACCATGAAACGCTTAAAAAGTATTAAGCTCAAACCGCACTCACTCACCCGCCTCTCTCCTCCTTTTCTGCAAAGCGGCTCCGGGTTGCAGACATCAGACTCCTTTCATCAAATCAATCTCCAGGGGGATTCCACAGGGTTGCTTCAATTCTATTTCCCTGGTTCTTCCCCAATAGGGGTCTATCCGTGGTTCACAGGAATGCCAGGACACACATCCTCTCTCTGGTCCGGGTGACAAGCCAGGGAATACACTGAGGAGCTGACAGTCCCTCTCCTCTCCTCTTGGGATGCCGGATGGCTTCCTCCCTTCCCAGCGCTCCTTTGCGGCTGGCCACATGGTCACGCCGCTCTCCTGTCTCCCAGCAACCCAGTTCTCTGACTTTCCGAGCTCCAGGTGGACCGATCTCCACCTACAGCTCCCAGTCCTCTGCGTCCCCGGACCTCCGCTCAGCCACCGAGGCCCCCTTAGCGAAGGCAGGTCTCACCCCGGCATACACCAGCATAGGGAGGATCCCTGGGGAGGTTGGATAGAGGAGTCTATCGGAGAGCTCCTACATCGAGCCCTCTGCAGCCGCCATGCTCAGGCTCCACCCTTCCCCCCCAACAAAGGATGTTGAGAACCATAATTGTAGGATTATGTGCAGATTCTGCACCTCTACTTTAAACGTTTAAACATGTGTATTCATACTTAAAGCAGAACTCCAGTTAAAATTTTTATTTTTCCATGGGTTAACTGCTTGTTTTGTCCAGGGGCTCACGGTAAAGCTATAATTACCCTGTCCTCCAATCCTCCAGAAAACTGCACTCCCCCATGTCCAGTGGTGGACTGTTCTTCCTGTCCTCACGTCCGGAGCTGGTCTATGGGCATGATGATGTCAGGAACAGCCCATTCACAAGACTGCTAGCGTGGGAGGGGGGTGGCGGCAGGAGTGATGGGGACCGGTCTTGTGCATGGACAATCGGTAGATTAAGTCAGTATATCTCCGCTTACCAAACCTCTAGACAAAAAAGAGCATTTAACCCATGCAGTGTGGTCATGCATGGGAAAATAACATTTTTGCCCGGTGTTCTTCTTTAACATTATGAAGTTCAGAAATCTACATAGATAAACAGATCAAATAGTGACTATAGAGGTGCATTATTGCAATATTCATACAAAGATTCCTGATGAAACAATTGCTATTTCTACAATTGCAATAAAGGTTCAGTTACATATCAGATAGTGAATTAGCTAAAAAAAACAGGAGGTTTGGTAAACTTGGTAAAACTAAAAGGAATAGACTTAGCGACTAACAAAGTGGAAGACAGGAAGAAATGTTGAAACATAGAAGAGTAAAGGCAGAAAATATTCTCCATTTATTTTTTTAAATTATATGTTTTTCTTTTGTTATCTTTTTGTATAGATCTCTGTTTGTCCCAAGCATGTTTGAATCCACTTGTTGTTGACTGACTCACTACCTCTGCTGGAAGTCTATTCCAAGCATCACCTACTCTTTTGGTAAAATAATACTTTCTAAGATTAGTTTTAAACTGCCCTCCTGCTAGTTTGAGGTCATGTCCCAGTGCTCTTGATCTTGGCTACATATTGAAAATACTACCCTCCTGAACCTTATGCACCCACTTGATGTATTTAAAGGTTTAAGTCATGTCTCCCTCCCCCCCCCTCCCCCCTTTCCCTTTTTTCTTCCAGACTGTACAAATTATGTTCTGGACATAGTACTCTAAATGAGGTCTCACTAAAGATCTACATAGAGGAATCAGGACTCCCTTTCTCCAGCTGGTGACCCCTCCAGTGATGCATCCTAGAATTCTATTCACTTTTCCCACTGCCAGGCCACACTGCTCATTTTACAGTCATCTGAAAGAAGTATTCCACAAATGTTTTTTCTTTCTTTGTAGGGCTTGCCAACACTGTACCCCCAATATTATACTCTGTCAAGGGATTCTTTTTCCCTATGTGAATTATTTTACATTTAGATACATTGAACTGTAGTTTCCATTGCTTCGACCAATTTTCCAGCAATGCCAAATCATGTTCCAAGTTAAAGACACCTTCAGGGATATCAGCCCTACTGCATACAGTACCTTTGTGTCATCAGCAAGCAGACATACCTTACCCAGCAACCCTTTAGTTATATCAGTAACACAAATAGAGTAAATAGAACAGGACCTAGTACAGAGCCTTGTGGTACACCACTAGTGACCGGTATGGACTGTTCTGAATGAACACCATTTACAACCACACTCTGATAGCTATCCTTCAGATAAATGCATATCCACTGAACCACCCAAGAGTTTAGACCTAGCTTGTACAACTTTTTTAATTAGATCATTATGTGGAACTGTATCAAATAATTTGCTAAAATAAAGATAAGTTATGTCTACAGTGTCACTCTGCCCCAAAACATTAGTGATATAATAAAAAAAATTAAGTCAGATTAGTCTGACATGCCCTCAGTAAAGCCATGCTGCTCTGGGCCTAGCATGGGCTTTGCTGCTTTGGGTACGAACGAAGTCAAGTGTTAGGCTTTTCGTAAGTTGAGCCTACAATTACCTTTCTATATAACAGAAAGGGGTCATAATTGTTCAATTTCCTGTAACATAGTCTGGTTGGAAAAAGACACAGGTTAATTTAGTTAAAAAAAAAAAAAAATATATATATATATATAACCCTATATACACAATCCTATACCCACAGTTGATCCAGAGGAGGGCAAAAAAATCGGATAAAGCTTAATCCAATTTGCTCAATCAGGGAAAAGAATTCCTTCTTGATCCCCCAAGAGCCAATTAGATATTCCTTGGATCAATTTTCTCTATAACTATTAGTATCCAGTTATATTGTGTACATTTAGGAAATAAATCAGGCCTTTTTTAAAACAATTTACTGAGCTGGCCAGAACCAGCTCATGAGGAAGTCTATTCCATATTTTCACCGCTCTTACTGTAAAGAAGCCTTTTTGTATTTGGAGATTAAATCTTTTCCTCCAGACGTAAAGAGTGCCCCCTTGTCCTCTTTAATGACCTTGTTAATAACTACACTGAGTTAACTTTATGGACCACCTACTAAATGCATTTATACATGTTGATCCTATCCCCCCTTAATCTCTCTCAATTCTCAGAAGAGAGAACTAATTCAGTTCCTTAAATCTTTCCTCATAGCTGAGCTATCAGTCTGGTTGCCCTTCTCCGCACTGTCTCCAGTTCCCCAATATCCTTTTTGTGAATTTGGCACCCAAAACTGAACTGCATATTCCAGATGAGGTCTTACTAATGATTTGTACAGGGGTAATATGATATTTTTCTCTCTCTCCCCTATACCTCTTTTAATACAAGGAAAGATTTTGCTCGCTTTGGAAACTGTAGCTTGGCATTGCATGTTATTATTAAGTATATGATCTACCAGAACTCTCAGATCCCTTTCCACCATTGATTCCCCCAGTTGTACTCCCCCTAGTATGTATGATGCATGCATATTTTTAGCCACAAAGTACATATCTTTACATTTATCAACATTAAACCTCATTTGCCACACAGTTGCCCAATTAAACAGTGCATTGAAGTCAGCTTGTAAGTTGTAGACATCCTGTAAGGACGTTATTCCACTGCACAGCTTGGAGTCATCTGCAAAGACTGAAATAGTACTTTTAATATTAGACTCTATATCATTTATAAATGTATTAAAAGTAAGGGTCCCAACACTGAACCCTGGGGTATACCACTGACAACCCTAGACCATTCAGAGTATGAATCATTAACCACTACTCTCTGAATACGATCTTTTAGCCAGTTTTCTATATATTTACAAACTGATTCCTCCAAGCTTGTAGACTTTACCTTACACATTAGCCGTGTGTGGGGAACTGTTTCAAACGCTTTGTCAAAATCCAAGTATACCACATCCAGTCACTCCTCTGCCCAAGGTTTTGCTTATCTCCTCATAAAAAGAAATCAGGTTTGCTTGACAACTTCTGTCTTTCGTGAATCCATGCTGTTTGTTACGTAAAATATTATTTTCTAGCAAGAACTCATCTATGTGGTCTTTTATTAAACTCCCCAGTATCTTGACTATAGAAGTTAAACTAACAGGTCTGTAGTTACTTGGTAAAGACTTTGACACCTTTTTAAATATAGGCACCACATTGGCCTTACGCCAGTCCAGTGGTACTATGCCAGTAATTAAAGAGTCCCTAAAAATGAGAAACAATGGCTTTAAAATGACAGAGCTCAATTCTTTTAGGATCCATGGGCATTTGTTACCTGGTCCAGGTGCTTTATTCACCTTTATTCTAAATGTTTTTGGACCATATCAATTTTGAGCCATTGTGGATCATTTGCGGCTGTATCAATATTATCCCCATTATGGACATGCGCACCCCCATGCTCCTTTGTATAGACAGAGCTGAAGAAAGTATTTACTAAATTTGCCTTCTCTTTGTCCCCAGTCACCCACTCTAGATTATTTTGTAAAGGGCCTACATGCTTAGACCTGACTTTTTTACTATTAATATATTTGAACTTTTGGGTTTGTTCTACTTTCTTTTGCAATCTGCTGTTCTGAATTTTTGTGTCCTTGATTTCCTTTCTACATATTGGCATATTTTTGATAATGATAATTTTCCTTCATTTTTATATTTTTTAAAATCGCTTTTCTCATTATTTATAGCTTTTGTAACACTGGACGTGAGCCACATAGGTTTTATTTTTTATTTATTTATTTGTATACTTATTACACATAGAAATATATTTTGCAGAATATTCGCATACAGTCTTTTTGAAGAATTACCATTCCTGTTCTGTGTTCTTCGATGCCAATATTTCCTGTCAAACTAAATCTTGAAGAGCAGCCCTCATCCTTAGAAAATTTGCTCTTAAAGTTAAATGTTTTTATCTTTCCAGTATGTGCTTGTTGTTTACAGCTAACAATAAATGAAATTATGTTATGGTCACTGCTACCCAGAGGTTCTTTTATATGAACATTAGTAATAAACTCTGCATGGTTTGAGATTACCAGGTCCAACAGAGCATCATTCCTAGTCTGGGCCTCTATGAACTTTACCATAAAATTGTCTTGTAATTGGTTTATAAATGTTTGCCCATCAACTGTTCCAGAAATGCTAATACTCCAGTCTCCACCTCCTCATTAACACTCGGTGGCTTGTAACAAATTCCAGTGATTAACTATGAGCTACACACATCCATATGTAGTTCCACCCATAACGCTTCAGCCTCATCACACTCTTCATCAACTAGGTCCTCTTTCACACTGGCTTTGAGATCACTTCTCACATAGAAACAGACACTGCCACCTTCAAGTTTTACCTTATCTCTCTGAAAGAAAGAGTATCAAAGAATATTAATAGCTCAGTCATGTGAGGAATGAAGCCAAGATTCAGAAATATAAATTAATTCAAAGTTCTCTTCTGCACCAAAGCCTCCAACTTACCTATTTTGATTGGCAGACTTTTGGTATTGGTGAACACACACTTTAATTCATTATCACATTTTGCTCTTGTGTTTTGCATATTTTTTTAGTAGTAAAAATAGTACTATAATTTCAAGTGGTTGTTTGTAACATGGGAACCTTATCACTTGCCATAACCTTCCCACATCTATCCCCATTCCACCCTCCATTATTGTCTGACCCTTAACCAGAGGCGTATGTACCACGAGGCAAACAAGGCATTTGCCTTGGGCAGCATTTTTCAAGGGCGCTGTATTTAATTGTATTTTATGTAATAGACCAACACAAAGTGCACATAATTGTGAAGTGGAAGGAAAATGATAAATGGTTTTCAAACTTTTTTACAAATAAATATCTGAAAAGTGTGGCGTGCATTTGTATTTAGCGCTTATTTACTCTGATACCCCTAATTAAAATCTAGTGGAACCAATTGCCTTCAGAAGTCACCTAATTAGTAAACACAGTCCACATGTGTGAAATTTAGTCACAGTATAAATACAGCGGTTCTGTGAAGCCCTCAGACGTTTGTTAGAGAACATTAGTGAACAAACAGCATCCGAAAATGGAAAGAGTATGGCACAACTGCAAACCTACCAAGACATGGCCATCCACATAAACGGACAGGCCGATCAAGGAGATCATTGATCAGAGAAGCAGCCAAGAGGCCTATGGTAACTCTGGAGGAGCTGCAGAGATCCACAGCTCAGGTGGGAGAACCTGTTCACAGGACAACTTTTAGTTGTGCACTCCACAAATCTGGCCTTTATGGAAGAGTGGCAAGAAGAAAGCCATTGTTGAAAAAAAGCCATAAGAAGTCCAGTTTGCAGTTTGCAAAAAGCCATGTGGGGGACAAAGCAAACGTGGAAGAAGGTGATCTGGTCAGATGAGACCAAAATTGAACTTTTTGGCCTAAAATCAAAACGTTATGTGTGGCAGAAAACTAACACTGCACATCACCTTGAACACACCATCCCCACCGTGAAACATGGTGGTGGCAGCATCATGTTGTAGGGATGCTTTTCTATAGCAGGGACAGGGAAGCTGGTCAGAGTTGTTGATGGGAAGATGGATAGAGCCAAATACTGGACTCTATTTAATAATTAAGTGACTTCTGAAGGCAATTGGTTCCACTAGATTTTAATTAGGAGTATCAGAGTAAATAGGGGTTAAATACAAATGCACGCCACACTTTTCAGATATTTATTTGTAAAAAAATTTGAAAACCATTTATCATTTTCCTTCCTTCCACTTCACAATTATCACTTTGTGTTGGTCTATCACATAAAATCCCAATAAAATAAATTTACGTTTTTGGTTGTAACATGACAAAATGTGCAAGATTTTAAGGGTTATGAATACTTTTCCAAGGCACTGTAAGTAAAGCTTTGCTGATCATTTTTGTAGCCATCACCTTTCTTGAGTAAAGAAATAATTTTCTTTCTTGTGACATTTCTCTTCCATGTGGTGCCATTGCTGACAGCAAAAAATGGGAAGGGATTTTCTTTGTTAAGTAACACCATTTTATAATCAGCTGTCTGCTGGATACCTGTTTAGTGAATAATTAGACTCACCTGTAGTTGAATTCTTTTTAATTAGGATTGTGTTTAGCTTTACTCTTAAGACTTTCATTTGGGGTGTATTCATTTTTGCATCATGGTTTTTAATTAATTTGTTAGGAAAAATACTTTTTTCTGTGTGCAAATTAACAAATCTTGTTTGCAATCAATGGCTCACATTTGTGGGAGTATTTTGTAGTATAGTGTCCTATAGAAAATGTTGATTCTGACAGGAAAGTAAAGGTTTTCTGACAAATCTGTTGGGGTGTACTCATTTAAAGTAGTATTTAAAGTACACACTTTAAAGCAGTGTAAGAGGAGTAACCATCCAATAAGTCAGTCAAACTAAGAAAACATACAACTATAGAATTGTCATCAGGGTATCTGACAGGCTAAGGCACTGAGATCATTAGCGGCATTAAAAGAAGGTACTGTATATGAAGGAAGGGAAGAAGGGCTTTCTACTTATCCATCCTGTCGTCCCCAAATATTATAGCATGTCCTAGTGTAAGCTACAGTGTAAAACCATTCCAGGGAGTAGAATTTCTGTATTTGCCAGCAGCCAGGTCTTGAAATAAAATTTTTTCCTTTTTTAGGGTCTTAAAGTGTATTGTGGCAGGGTATGCAGGGGTAAAGTGAACCTGCTGCCTTGAGACAGTAGCACAACCTTCACTAAAAACTTTACGCTTGAGGGTAATTTCCGCAGAGTAGATGCTCACAATAATAGTTTGTTGCCATTAAAGTGGTTCTAAATGGTTAAGGTTTTTTTTACCTTAATGCATTCTTCGCATTAAGGTGAAAAACCTTTCAGTATAAGCTCCCCCCCAGGGGCGGACTGACCATTTGGGAACTCGGGCACTGCCTGAGGGCCCGGGGTCAGTAGGGGGCCCCATGAGATGCCCCTGGTACCTTTCATAGGCTTCTTTGGGTGTGGTTTAAGTGTGGGCTAGGACACAGGGGCCCCATGATCCCCTATTGCCCGGGGGCCCCATGAGTTGTCAGTCCACCCCTGGCCCCCCCAAATACTTATCTGGCTCCTCTTTCAATCTAGTGCTGTGCACAAGAACAGCATTGCTGCTCTCACTCTCCTGGCAGGTACAGAAGTAGCAATGGGAACTGCATAGCAAGTAAGTGCTTGCTATGGGGGCAGACATAAATGAGGAGGAGCCAAGAGTGCCAGCGGGCCACCCCAGAAGAGGAGATTTGGGGCTATTCTGTGCAGTACCATTGCACAGAGCAGGTGAGTATGACATGTTTGTTTTTTTAATTAAAAAGTGGCCTTTAATAATGCTTTAAGATACAACTTATTAGATGCTTGAAAGTGCTGCAAAATGTTTGTGTGATTTTCAGAATTTAAATATTTGACTATTAATGATCATGGTGTCTTTCTATCGGGGGTTTGGGATCTCCAGTCTGTGCATCCTTTCCACAATATACTGTACACTATATTGCCAAAAGTATTGGGACACCTGCCCTATACACATGAACTTTAATGACATCCCAGTCTTAGTCCGTAGGGTTCAAGATTCAGTTGGCCCACCCTTTGCAGCTATAACAGCTTCAACTCTTCTGGGAAGGCTGTCCACAAGGTTAGGAGGGCATCTATGGGAATGTTTGACCACTCTTCCAGAAGCACATTTGTGAGGTCAGGCACTGATATCGGATGAGAAGGCCTGGCTTGCAGTCTCTGCTTGAATTCATCCCAAAAGTGTTCTATTGGGTTGAGGTCAGGACTCTGTGCAGGACAGTCAAGTTCCTCCACCCCAAACTCCCTTTTATTTGCGCACTGGCACGCAGTCATGTTGGAACAGGAAGGGGCCATCCCCAAACTCTGCCCACAAAGTTGGGAGTATAAAATTGTCCAAAATGTCTTGGTATGCTGACGCCTTAAGAGTTCCCTTTGCTGGAACTAAGGGGCCAAGCCCAACCCCTGCAAAGCAACCCTACACCTTAATCCTTCCTCCACCAAACTTTACACTTGGAACAATGCTATCAGGCAAGTGCCATTCTCCTGGCAGCCGCCAAACCCAGACACGTCCATCGGATTACCCGATAGAGAAGTGTGATTTGTCACTCCAAAAAAACACGTCTCCACTGCTCTAAAGTCCAGTGGTGGCATGCTTTACACCACTGCTTGCATTGCACTTGGTGATATAAGGCTTGCATGCACCTGCACGGCCATGGAAACCCATTCCATGAAGCTCTCTATGCACTGTTGTGCTAATCTGAAGGCCAACGAAGTTTGGAGGTCTTTAGCCATTGACTCTGCAGACAGCTGGTGACTTCTGCGCACTGTGCACTTCAGCATGCTCTGACCCTGCTCTGTCATTTTACGTGGCCTACCACTTTGTGGCTGAGTTCCTGTTGTTCCCATTTGCTTCCACTTTGTTATAATACCACTAACAGATGACCGTGGAATATTTAGTAGCAAGGGAATTTCACAGATGGACTTAATGCACAGGTGGCAACCTATCATGGTACCACGCTTGAATTCACAGAGCTTCTGAGAGTGACCCATTCTTTTACAAATGTTTGTAGAAGCAGTATGCATGCCTAGGTGCTTGATTTTATACACCTGTGGACATTGAGGTGATTGGAACACCTGAATCCAATGATTTGGAGGAGTGTCCCAATACTTTTGGCAATATAGTGCATGAACCTTACAGGAATGTTTTTAGGACAAATATCAGCAAAAGAACTTTATAACTTGCAATGTGATGATTCTGAAATTACTACATGGTGACCTATTCCTTATATTATCCATTTTAGGCAACAGGGTGGCTGTATATTTTGTAGTTAATGCAAATTAATTTTGTGTATGGAGGAGCATATTCTGCAGATCTGCTGCTCAACATCAGTGTGCCTGTTTTCTTGTGTACCAATTCCTGCTTCATCTGCTCTATCCCTGTTTTATAGCATTGCGGTCTCGATAGTGGGCTTAATGAGTTTAGCTACTTCAGTGGTGATTTTAACATGGTCCCTCTGAACATCTTCCTTAGAGGTGGCAGGAAAGTGCTTGCGGGTGCTGGCCAGGAATTGCTTGGTTGCCATCTTAGCACCATCCTCTGAACAGCACTGTGTGGGAAACCATAGAATTGACTGTAATCTCACCTGTTGCTTTGTTAGAAACTAGTATATAGACGTTCATGGATGTTCCAGGGAGGCATATGAGAAGATTATAGGTAACCACCCAGATTTGTATAAGGTTTTCCTCCAGGCAAGTTGGAGATCTTCTCTCCTGCTGCTGCTACAAGTGGTGTAATGCAACGAAGGATGTCAGGGATCTCCTCTTCACAACCTAGAGGCTAAATACTGAGCTCCATCTGAGGTCCTAAATAAAAGCCCAAGTACTGTCAATGTTATTTTTTTATTATGCAGAGTGTCCTGATCAGATTTCCCATCACTTTCTGATCAGGTAATGAGTGTCAGGCTAAATAGGAAGTGAGATGCAATTTCTTCAATGGGTAGATACACAGCATTTTATACATTGAGGGGACGCAAAAAGCATTTTAAACCTGACAGAGCTTCTAACCCTTTTTCACTGTATCTAAAACAAAAAAAAATCTGTAATTTGGTGTTTGGAGGCAGTGGGGGTAACATAATGACATAATATCAGCAAGCTCTCTCTCTACAGCCCAAGATTAATCAAACATGCCAACTCCAAAATACAACGTAGACAGGAAACATAGATCCTGTGTTGCAACTCTCATTATATTAATCCGTTGATGCTGACGGTACACATAAATGCGGCCCTGTAGAACTGGGCGTTTTTTTCCATGGGACCACATATATGTATACTTGTGTTTGTGCTGGGAACGTGCTGCACAGCACGCTCTCAGCACAGATACCGGGCTGTCACCAGGATGCCCGAGTTCCGTACAAACAATCGTGACCTGGGACTCCGGGTCACCTGATCATTGTGGTAGCCTCTGATTGGCTATCACAGTGAACAGTCACTGTGCAGCATGCCCGTGTTTCCACTTTTTGCTAAATGGGGGAGAGAAACAATGTTTCTCTCCCTCATGCTGGGAGAATGTAAACAAAAGTGTGTGTAAAAAATAAGTAGATAAAAAATAAGGAAAAGTTAAAGAAAAAAATAACTTCATCAATGTTAGATCTAGGTCAGTGTTAGGGTGAGTGTTGGGGTCAAGTAAATGTCAAAGGTCATGATCAGTACATTTTGGGCAGGATTTTTTTTTTTTTTTTAAAAAAGCATTTTTAAAAGTAGTATCAGTGTCAGCTACAGTTAGTGTCAGTGTGTTTTAGGTAGGATAAAAAAAGCAAAATGTGCATTATTTGTTCTGGGCCTTACTGTGGGTACAAACAACAACATAAACATATGTGGTATTGCTGCAATCATCAGGAGCAGGAGACTTTATTTTGGGTTGTTCTTTGGTGGTAGGTTATGGTAGTAGCATGAAATATACAGCTACATTTAAAAAAAATGTGGGTTTTTTTACTATTTTAGGCCAGTTTTCCTTTGATACTAGAAAAAAAAGCAAGAGATATCTGTTACCATTTACCACCAAAAGAAAGCCCAATTTGTCCTGAAAAAAACCAAGGTATAATCCACCTGGATACACAAAGTAGTTGTGATGATATGCACATCTTCACTAACACATTTCAAAGTTGCAAAATTGCGTTTCCTGGTCGCAAAGCCCGCTTTAACTGCTTGCCCACTGCCCTATAGTAGAAGTACTGCTACTTGGCAGTAGTGTTGCACAAAATCATGTATATATACGTGATTTGCATTTCCATGTAGGGGGCACGTATGCCACTACTGGTGGCTAGGTATGTCAAATGCTGGGTCCCGGCCGGCGACTAAAATTTTTTAATTTTTTTTAATGTTTTTATTGGATATATTTCAGAGCAAAAAGTCAAAAATATATATATATTTTCAAAATTGTCAGACTTGTTTGTTTATAGCGCAAAAAAAAATGCAGAGGTGATCAAATACTACCGAAAGAAAGCTCTATTTGTGGGAAAAAAAGACATAAATTTCATTTATGTACAGCATTGCATGACCGTGCAATTGTCAGTTAAAGTAACGCAGTGCCATAACACAGAAAATGGCCTGGTCAGGAAGGGGGGGGGGGGGGGGTAAATCTTCTGGAAGGCAAGTGATTAAAGCAAGCCTGTGACAAAACAGAAAATGAAACATTGAACATGCAAATCTAGCACATACTGACAGCATGCTTTGCTAATACATACTTCAAGTTTTCTTGTGGTCTTGTGGTTCTCAGTCTTTTCTCAAAGTGAAGATTACGCACACCCTAATGCAAGCATCCCACTGTGCAATGACTGGTGACTTAGCAACCTCAATCATTAGACCTGGACATTGCATATGGGGGACAAGCTAATGGCTATGCAATCATTTACCACAAGAAAGTTTCTATTTTCAGTGATTGATGATAACTAAAGAATTATGCTCGTTTTTTTTACTTTTCTCTTTATAGATTCACTGTGCTGTTGTGTATGGGTGACAGACCGCTCTCTGTCTTACTAACAGGTCTGTGATAGGTCACAAATTAAATAAAAATATATTTCTAAACTTATCTTTTAAATTACATCCATACTGTGCTGCTGTAATTATCTCCTCTTCTTTTCATTGTGACTCAGAACCTCTCACTGTTTTAGGTTAATTTGTGATCAGAAGTCTCACAGTTGAATTCAGAGAAAGCAAAATGGTGCGCACAGTAAAGGTGGTAAAATAGTTATGGATCAAACTTTAATAAAACAGGTCAGAGGCAAGTTCATTTCTGCCAGGCATTAACGTTGCACGGGTATATATATTCATATATATATATATATATATATATATATATATATATATATATATACAGTTGCAAGAAAAAAGTATGTGAACCCCTTGGGAATACGTGGAGTTTTGCATGAATTGGGCATAAAATGTGCTCTGAACGTCATCTAAGTCACAACAATAGAAGAACACAGTCTGCTGAACATAATACTACACAAACATTAGATGTTGCCATGGTTTAATTGCACATAACATGTAAACATTCCTACACCGTTCACCTGATTTGGATTTAAATACCCTCAAATTAAAGCTGACAGTCTGCAGTTAAAGCACATCTTGTTTGTTTCATTTCAAATCATCAATAAATTTTAAATGAAACGAACAAGATGTGCTTTAACTGCAGACTGTCAGCTTTAATTTGAGGGTATTTAAATCCAAATCAGGTGAACGTTGTAGGATACTGTAGTATACTGTAGGATCTGGGTGTGATCCAAAAGCATGATGACCTGTAGGGTCACTTATTGAAGGTGAGCAGGCATTTCAGCTATTTTGGGATCTCTTTGAAGTGTACACCACATGGCACCAGTTCCCTGTTGAGAGTGAAGCACTGTCTTTCTAGTGTGGAGGATTCCTACAGCACTATTATTGGACTCAAAAGGACATTTGCTGCTTTGTTATGATCAGTTTTTCACTATAATTGTTTTTTCACCGTATATTTAATATTTATTTGGCTCACTACACATATTTATTGGCTTTGTACTTTTCAGTGTGTGTATTGTGTATACACTTTGTATATTGTGATTTGGCACTTGTCACTTTAAGATTATCCCATTTTATGGGATTCACTTTGCTGACACAATTTGGTGTGCATCATCCCAATTTGGGAATGGTTTTTTTTTGTTTTTGCACGGCATATAGGGTCAGAATTTGTGACCCATCTTTAGACATTCACACAGTTGCACTTTATATATTTTTGCACTTTATTTCAGGATCCTTTTTTGGGAATTTTTAGTTTTTATTTATGTAATATTGTATCATTTAATTATTTGTATTTATTTTTAGCGCTGCACCATATGTACATTATTCATGATATTTATTCTTTTGAGGTAAAGGGTTGGGGTGCTAGCAGCTGTGTTTAGGTTGAGTTCATCTAGCACAGGAGGAACTATTACACTTATACCCTGTACGTTGCGCACTTCTGAACTCTACATCCTGTACGTTGCGCACTCCTGAACCCTGAACTTTGTACATAGTGCACTCCTGAACTCTACACCCTGTACATTGCGCACTCCTGAACCCTGAACTTTGTACATAGTGCACGCCTGAACTCTACACCCTGTACGTTGCGCACTCCTGAACCCTGAACTTTGTACATAGTTCACTCCTGAACTCTGCATCCTGTACGTAGCACACTCCTGGACCCTGAACTTTGTACATAGTACACTCCTGAATTCTACACCCTGTATGTTGCGCACTCCTGAACCCTGAACTTTGTACATAGTGCACTCCTGAACTCTACACCCTGTACGTTGCGCACTCCTGAACCCTGAACTTTGTACATAGTGAACTGCTGAACTCTACACCCTGTACGTTGCGCACTCATGAACCCTGAACTTTGTACATAGTGAACTCCTGCACTCTACTCCCTGTACGTTGCACACTCCTGAACCCTAAACTTTGTACAAAGTGAACTCCTGCACTCTACACCCTGTACGTTGCACACTCCTGAACCCTGAACTTTGTACATAGTGCACAACTGTACATTCCACACTCCTGAAATCTGCATACATAGTCTTACAGATACACCTGGCCCTTTGGTGGCAACCATAATGCTAATGTGGCCCGCAATGCAATGGAGTTTAAGAGGGCAATAGAGGGATATGCTTTCTTCATATTACATGTCAGAGGAGTACAACCGCTTTAATCAAACATGTTTGTGAGTGGCTTAATTGTGTTTCATATTTATTGCCCTCTTGGCAAAGTACTTTTTTTTAGGAGTTAAACTAATGTTACAACAGGTTTCTGGTGAAAAAAAAGTGTTGTTTAACCAAAGTAACTAAAAAGCTTAACGGCGCAATGATTAGGTTTCTCCTAGTGTGAGTGAAATAATGAAAACTAAGAAAAAAAATCAGCATTCCATCCTGCTTTGCCTTCCCAAGAGAAATCATAAAAATAATAATGAGGTCACAAAGGCCAAGAGTAAATTACTGTCTGTGATTAAACTACAGCAATAGCTGTCTATTATAAACCAGATTTCTCTGCAGAACAAAAATATAAAAAGGAAATATAGTGAAAAAGGTCTCGATTAAAAGGAAACTTTGGAACACTCTTGTTTTGCTGAAAAATCTATCCAAGTTCAGGGCTTCTCAATTTATACCAGGTTAGCGTTCCAGAAAGCAGCGTCTATTTCAAATGTTGCATAATTTAAACTATTTTTTTATTGAAAATAATATAATGCAGTAACTGCAAATCTAGAAACATAATTTTTAGCCCATTACACCCTACAAAAATGAATGCTGGAACCTGTCATTTATAAAGAAGCTTTCTGTAAATATTGGTTCAAACCACAGGTCAAATATTAATGAATCTCTGTAAAGTATCAAACTTCAGTGAATGCTTGCAGAGTGTCAAAACATGGAAAATCTCTATATATAACCTAAACTCAGTGAATCTCTGTAGAGTACCATTCTTTAGTGAGTATCTGCAGGGTATTAAAACTCATTGAATCTCTGTACCACACTGTATGTGCATGAGAACTAGCTCATCTCCCTGCAACGTAGAATCACCTCCATAACCTCTGTTATTTCAACCCTTACCATGTAATTTCAACAAAATTGGCAATCTGGCAAGTAATGCCCTTTTAACCAGTAGAAATGTATAGAATAATATGGTGCAGCGCTACCCCAAATAGTACCATTATGCCACTAGCTTATCCCAAAATAGCAGAAAAAACAATAAAAGATGTAATAAGTCAACAATAATAGAATAAATTGCCCCCCCCAGTGTAATATAGTGAATAAATAAACCAATCACTCACAGATCATAAAGTGAACTGATCCACTAAGGGATCCATAGTGGGACGAGAAAGTGAATAAATAATGTAAACATAAAGAAATGCCAGTGAAAGAAATAATAAGTAAAAAAGTCCTAATAGGACTGCAATATTATGAATAATAATAATAAATAATACAAAATTCTGAATCCCTAAATGTGGGATCAATTATCACGCTGATAACCAGTTGCCCTCCACCCTATAGCAGAAAAGTCTTGTATATATACGTGATTTGCATTTCCGGGTAGGGGTGCACGCGAGCCACCCTCCCCACGCCGCCATTGGTGGCTATGGATGTCAATCACCTGGCAATCATGGAGAAACAGTGACAGGGAAAGACCTGTGTGTAAACAACACAAGTCTCTATCCTGCCAGCAATAACATGCTGCTGTGTATTTCTCTGCACAGCAGCATGTTACACAGTTACACAGTAGCATTTTTCCGAAGTAAAACACACACAGCACACATAGAAAAATAGAACACAATTAACCCTTTGATCTCCCCAGATGTTAACCCCTTCCTGCCTAGTGTCAGTGCTTTTTATTAGTACTGATCACTATTAGTGTCATTGGGATGTCAGTGGCAGTTAGTTCTCACCCAGTGTCAGAATGCCCGCCATAGTCCCGCTATAAGTCGCTGATCTACGCCATTACAAGTATAATAAAAAAAATTCCAGTATACATACCGCCATTTGTAGACACTATATCTTTCACGTAAACTGATTAATTTACACATATTAAGATTTTTTTTGCAAAGACATGTAGCAGAATACATTTTGGACTAAATTTATGAAGAAATTAGATTTTTTTCTTTTTTTACTGGATATGTTTTATAGCAAAAAGCCAAAAACATTTTCAAAATTGTCGGTCTTTGTTTGTTTATAGCGTAAAAAATAAAACCGCAGTGGTGATCAAAGACCAATGACAGAAAGCTTGATTTGTGGGAAAAAAAGGACATAAATTTCATTTGGGACCATGTCAGTTAAAGTAACTAGAAATGAGCGAATTATTCAAAAATTCGATTCGGCTGATTCGCCGAATTTGCGGAATAAATTAGATTCGATGCGAATTTATTCGCTGCGAATTTAACTTATTAAAAGGGTTTCTAGGCTTCAGAGAGCCTTTATATTAGTGCAGAACACTGTACCTTTAATTTAAATGCCCTTGGAGTCTGCTGGGGAAGAGAAATAATACTGACAGTCAGTATGACATGCAGATGAGTGCCGTCGATCTTAGAATCACCGCACACTTCACTCATTTGGGCAGTCACGGGGCCAAAACCAGAGTGTGGAGCCACAGTGTGGCGGTGGAGGCAGCAGCAATGGGAGGCCATACAGCACCCTATGACAAAATGGAACCCACCAGCAGTGTGAGGAGACCTGAAAGTGGCACATGGCAGAGTGTGGCGATGGAGACAGCAGCAATGGGAGGCCGTACAGGGACCCATGACACACTCTGGACCTGGCAGCAGCATGAGGAGGCGGTACAGGGGCCCATGGCAGAGTGGCGAAGCGTAAGCAGCTTAAATTGAAGGCCATACAGAGGCCTATGTTAAAAAGTCCCCCCAGCAGCAGTGTGGGGAGACGACTATCAAGAGTCCAATGGCAGAGTGGCGGAGCAGAAGCAGCTTCAATTGAAGAAGAAGAGGATGAGGATGAAGAAGAAGAAGAAGAAGAGGATGAGGATGAAGAAGAAGAAGAAGAGGATGAAGAAGAAGAAGAAGAAGAGGATGAGGATGAAGAAGAAGAAGAGGATGAGGATGAGGAAGAAGAAGAAGAGGATGAGGATGGAGAATAAGAAGAAGAAGAGGATGAAGAAGAAGAAGAAGAAGAAGAAGAAGATGAGGATGAAGAAGAAGAAGAAGAAGAAGAGGATGAGGATGAAGAAGAAGAAGATGATGAGGAAGAAGAAGAAGAGGATGAGGATGAAGAAGAAGAGGATGAGGAAGAAGAAGAAGAAGAGGATGATGAAGAAGAAGAGGATGAGGATGAAGAAGAAGAAGAAGAAGAAGAGGAAGAGGATGATGAAGAAGAAGAAGAAGAAGAGGATGAGGAAGAAGAAGAAGAAGAAGAGGATGAGGATGAAGAAGAAGAAGAGGATGAGGATGATGAAGAAGAAGAAGATGAGGATGAAGAAGAAGAAGAAGAAGAAGAGGATGAGGATGAAGAAGAAGAAGATGAAGAAGAAGAAGAGGATGAGGATGAAGAAGAAGAAGAAGAAGAAGAGGATGAGGAAGAAGAAGAAGAAGAAGAAGAAGAGGATGATGATGAAGAAGAGGATGAGGATGAAGAAGAAGAAGAAGAAGAAGAGGATGAGGATGAAGAAGAAGAAGAAGAGGATGAGGAAGAAGAAGAAGAAGAAGAAGAAGAGGATGAGGATGAAGAAGAAGAGGATGAGGAAGAAGATGAGGATGAAGAAGAAGAAGAAGAAGAAGAGGATGAGGAAGAAGAAGAAGAAGAAGAGGATGAAGAAGAAGAAGAAGATGAGGATGAAGAAGAAGAAGAAGAAGAAGAGGATGAGGAAGAAGAAGAAGAGGATGAGGATGAAGAAGAAGAAGAAGAAGAAGAAGAGGATGAAGAAGAAGAAGAGGATGAAGAAGAAGAGGATGAGGATGAAGAAGAAGAGGATGAGGATGAGGAAGAAGAAGAAGAAGAGGATGAGGATGAAGAAGAAGAAGAGGATGAGGAAGAAGAAGAGGATGAAGAAGAAGAAGAAGAAGAAGAGGATGAGGATGAAGAAGAAGAGGATGAGGATGAGGAAGAAGAAGAAGAAGAAGAAGAAAAAGAGGATGAGGATGAAGAAGAAGAAGAGGATGAGGATGAAGAAGAAGAAGATGAGGATGAAGAAGAAGAAGAAGAGGATGAAGAAGAAGAGGATGAAGAAGAAGAAGAGGATGAGGATGAAGAAGAAGAAGAAGAGGATGAGGAAGAAGAAGAAGAAGAAGAGGATGAAGAAGAAGAAGAAGAAGAGGATGAGGATGAAGAAGAAGAAGAGGATGAAGAAGAAGAGGATGAGGATGAGGATGAAGAAGAGGATGAGGATGAAGAAGAAGAAGAAGAGGATGAGGAATAAGAAGAAGAAGAGGATGAGGATGAAGAAGAAGAAGAAGAGGATGAAGAAGAAGAAGATGAGGATGAAGAAGAAGAAGAGGACGATGAAGAAGAAGAGGATGAGGAAAAAGAAGAAGAGGATGAGGATGAATAATAAGAAGAAGAGGATGAAGAAGAGGATGAGGATGAAGAAGAAGAAGAGGATGATGGTGAGGAAGAAGAAGAAGAAGAAGAAGAAGAAGAAGAGGATGATGATGAAGAAGAAGACGAAGAGGAGGATGAGGATGATGAAGAAGAAGAGGATGAGGATGATGAAGAAGATGATGAGGATGAAGAAGAAGAGGATGAGGATGAAGAAGAGAATGAGGATGCAGAAGAGGATGAGGAAGAAGAAGAAGAAGAAGAGAAATAATACTGACAGTCAGTATGACATGCAGATGAGTGCCGTCGATCTTAGAATCACCGCACACTTCACTCATTTGGGCAGTCACGGGGCCAAAACCAGAGTGTGGAGCCACAGTGTGGCGGTGGAGGCAGCAGCAATGGGAGGCCATACAGCACCCTATGACAAAATGGAACCCACCAGCAGTGTGAGGAGACCTGAAAGTGGCACATGGCAGAGTGTGGCGATGGAGACAGCAGCAATGGGAGGCCGTACAGGGACCCATGACACACTCTGGACCTGGCAGCAGCATGAGGAGGCGGTACAGGGGCCCATGGCAGAGTGGCGAAGCGTAAGCAGCTTAAATTGAAGGCCATACAGAGGCCTATGTTAAAAAGTCCCCCCAGCAGCAGTGTGGGGAGACGACTATCAAGAGTCCAATGGCAGAGTGGCGGAGCAGAAGCAGCTTCAATTGAAGAAGAAGAGGATGAGGATGAAGAAGAAGAAGAAGAGGATGAGGATGAAGAAGAAGAAGAAGATGAGGATGAAGAAGAAGAAGAAGAAGAAGAGGATGAGGATGATGAAGAAGAAGAGGATGAGGAAGAAGAAGAAGAGGATGAGGATGGAGAATAAGAAGAAGAAGAGGATGAAGAAGAAGAAGAAGAAGATGAGGATGAAGAAGAAGAAGAAGAAGAGGATGAGGAAGAAGAAGAAGAAGAGGATGAGGAAGAAGAAGAAGAGGATGAGGATGAAGAAGAAGAGGATGAGGAAGAAGAAGAAGAAGAAGAAGAAGAGGATGATGAAGAAGAAGAAGAGGATGAGGATGAAGAAGAAGAAGAAGAAGAGGATGAGGAAGAAGAAGAAGAAGAGGATGAGGAAGAAGAAGAAGAAGAAGAAGAGGATGAGGATGAAGAAGAGGATGAGGATGAAGAAGAAGAAGAAGAAGATGAGGATGAAGAAGAAGAAGAAGAAGAGGATGAGGATGAAGAAGAAGAAGATGATGAAGAAGAAGAGGATGAGGATGAAGAAGAAGAAGAAGAAGAAGAGGATGAGGAAGAAGAAGAAGAGGATGATGATGAAGAAGAGGATGAGGATGAAGAAGAAGAAGAAGAGGATGAGGATGATGAAGAAGAAGAAGAGGACGAGGAAGAAGAAGAAGAAGAAGAAGAGGATGAGGATGAAGAAGAAGAGGATGAGGAAGAAGATGAGGATGAAGAAGAGGATGAGGATGAAGAAGAAGAAGAAGAAGAAGAGGATGAGGAAGAAGAAGAAGAAGAGGATGAAGAAGAAGAAGATGAGGATGAAGAAGAAGAAGAAGAAGAGGATGAGGAAGAAGAAGAAGAGGATGAGGATGAAGAAGAAGAAGAGGATGATGAAGAAGAAGAGGATGAAGAAGAAGAGGATGAGGATGAGGAAGAAGAAGAGGATGAGGATGAAGAAGAAGAAGATGAGGAAGAAGAAGAGGATGAGGATGAAGAAGAAGAGGATGAGGATGAAGAGGATGAGGATGAGGAAGAAGAAGAAGAAAAAGAGGATGAGGATGAAGAAGAAGAAGAGGATGAGGATGAAGAAGAAGAAGATGAGGATGAAGAAGAAGAGGATGAGGATGAAGAAGAAGAGGATGAAGAAGAAGAAGAGGATGAGGATGAAGAAGAAGAAGAAGAGGATGAGGAAGAAGAAGAAGAAGAAGAAGAGGATGAAGAAGAAGAAGAGGATGAAGAAGAAGAAGAAGAAGAGGATGAGGATGAAGAAGAAGAAGAGGATGAAGAAGATGAGGATGAAGAAGAAGAGGATGAGGATGAGGATGAAGAAGAGGATGAGGATGAAGAAGAAGAAGAAGAGGATGAGGAGGAAGAAGAAGAAGAAGAGGATGAGGATGAAGAAGAAGAAGAAGAAGAGGATGAAGAAGAAGAAGATGAGGATGATGAAGAAGAAGAGGACGATGAAGAAGAAGAGGATGAGGAAAAAGAAGAAGAAGAGGATGAATAATAAGAAGAGGATGAAGAAGAGGATGAGGATGAAGAAGAAGAAGAGGATGATGGTGAGGAAGAAGAAGAAGAAGAAGAAGAGGATGAGGATGATGATGAAGAAGAAGACGAAGAGGATGAGGATGATGAAGAAGAAGAGGATGAGGATGAGGAAGAAGAAGAAGAGGATGAGGATGGAGAATAAGAAGAAGAAGAGGATGAAGAAGAAGAAGAAGAAGATGAGGATGAAGAAGAAGAAGAAGAAGAGGATGAGGATGAAGAAGAAGAAGAGGATGAGGAAGAAGAAGAAGAGGATGAGGATGAAGAAGAAGAGGATGAGGAAGAAGAAGAAGAAGAAGAAGAAGAGGATGATGAAGAAAAAGAGGATGAGGATGAAGAAGAAGAAGAGGAAGAGGATGATGAAGAAGAAGAAGAAGAAGAAGAAGAGGATGAGGAAGAAGAAGAAGAAGAAGAGGATGAGGATGAAGAAGAGGATGAGGATGATGAAGAAGAAGAAGATGAGGATGAAGAAGAAGAAGAGGATGAGGATGAAGAAGAAGAAGATGAAGAAGAAGAGGATGAGGATGAAGAAGAAGAAGAAGAAGAAAAAGAGGATGAGGAAGAAGAAGAAGAGGATGATGATGAAGAAGAGGATGAGGATGAAGAAGAAGAAGAAGAGGATGAGGATGATGATGAAGAAGAAGAGGATGAGGAAGAAGAAGAAGAAGAAGAAGAAGAAGAGGATGAGGATGAAGAAGAAGAGGATGAGGAAGAAGATGAGGATGAAGAAGAGGATGAGGATGAAGAAGAAGAAGAAGAAGAAGAGGATGAAGAAGAAGAAGAAGAAGAAGAGGATGAAGAAGAAGAAGATGAGGATGAAGAAGAAGAAGAAGAAGAAGAGGATGAGGAGGAAGAAGAAGAAGAAGAAGAGGATGAGGATGAAGAAGAAGAAGAAGAAGAGGATGAAGAAGAAGAAGAGGATGAAGAAGAAGAAGAGGATGAAGAAGAAGAGGATGAGGATGAAGAAGAAGAGGATGAGGATGAGGAAGAAGAAGAGGATGAGGATGAAGAAGAAGAAGAAGATGAGGAAGAAGAAGAGGATGAGGATGAAGAAGAAGAGGATGAGGATGAAGAAGAAGAGGATGAGGATGAGGAAGAAGAAGAAGAAGAAGAAGAAAAAGAGGATGAGGATGAAGAAGAAGAGGATGAGGATGAAGAAGAAGAAGATGAGGATGAAGAAGAAGAAGAAGAGGATGAGGATGAAGAAGAAGAGGATGAAGAAGAAGAAGAGGATGAGGATGAAGAAGAAGAAGAAGAGGATGAGGAAGAAGAAGAAGAAGAAGAAGAGGATGAAGAAGAAGAAGAGGATGAAGAAGAAGAAGAGGATGAGGATGAAGAAGAAGAAGAGGATGAAGAAGATGAGGATGAAGAAGAAGAGGATGAGGATGAAGAAGAGGATGAGGATGAAGAAGAAGAAGAAGAGGATGAGGAAGAAGAAGAAGAAGAGGATGAGGATGAAGAAGAAGAAGAGGATGAAGAAGAAGATGAGGATGAAGAAGAAGAAGAGGACGATGAAGAAGAAGAGGATGAGGAAAAAGAAGAAGAAGAGGATGAGGATGAATAATAAGAAGAAGAGGATGAAGAAGAGGATGAGGATGAAGAAGAAGAGGATGATGGTGAGGAAGAAGAAGAAGAAGAAGAGGATGAGGATGATGAAGAAGAAGACGAAGAGGAGGATGAGGATGATGAAGAAGAAGAGGATGAGGATGATGAAGAAGATGATGAGGATGAAGAAGAGGATGAGGATGAAGAAGAGAATGAGGATGCAGAAGAGGATGAGGAAGAAGAAGAAGAAGAAGAAGAGGAAGAGGATGAAGAAGAAGAAGAGGATGAAGAAGAAGAAGAGGATGAGGATGAAGAAGAAGAAGAAGATGAGGATGAAGAAGAAGAAGAAGAGGATGAGGAAGAAGAAGAAGAAGAAGATGATGAGGATGAAGAAGAAGAAGAGGATGATGAAGAAGAAGAGGATGAAGAAGAAGAGGATGAGGATGAAGAAGAAGAGGATGAGGATGAGGAAGAAGAAGAAGAAGAGGATGAGGATGAAGAAGAAGAAGAAGAAGAGGATGAGGAAGAAGAAGAAGAGGATGAGGAAGAAGAAGAGGATGAGGATGAGGAAGAAGAAGAGGATGAGGATGAAGAAGAAGAGGATGAGGAAGAAGAAGAAGAAAAAGAGGATGAGGATGATGAAGAAGAAGAGGATGAGGATGAAGAAGAAGATGAGGATGAAGAAGAAGAAGAGGATGAGGATGAAGAAGAAGAGGATGAAGAAGAAGAAGAGGATGAGGATGAAGAAGAAGAAGATGAGGATGAGGAAGAAGAAGAAGAGGATGAAGAAGAAGAAGAGGATGAAGAAGAAGAAGAGGATGAGGATGAAGAAGAAGAAGAGGATGAAGAAGAAGATGAGGATGAAGAATAAGAGGATGAGGATGAGGATGAAGAAGAGGATGAGGATGAAGAAGAAGAAGAGGATGAGGAAGAAGAAGAAGAGGATGAGGATGAAGAAGAAGAAGAAGAAGAAGAAGAGGATGAAGAAGATGAGGATGAAGAAGAAGAAGAGGATGATGAAGAAGAAGAGGATGAGGAAAAAGAAGAAGAGGATGAGGATGAATAATAAGAAGAAGAGGATGAAGAAGAGGATGAGGATGAAGAAGAAGAGGATGATGGTGAGGAAGAAGAAGAAGAAGAAGAAGAAGAAGAAGAGGATGAGGATGATGATGAAGAAGAAGACGAAGAGGAGGATGAGGATGATGATGAAGAAGAGGATGAGGATGATGAAGAAGATGATGAGGATGAAGAAGAAGAGGATGAGGATGAAGAAGAGAATGAGGATGCAGAAGAGGATGAGGATGAAGAAGAAGAAGAAGAAGAAGAAGAGGAAGAGGATGAAGAAGAAGAAGAAGAAGAGGATGAAGAAGAAGAAGAAGAGGATGAAGAAGAAGTAGGATGAAAATAAGAAGAATTCCATTCCAGCAAAAAGTGTATCTGCAGAGAGCTCCGCTATTTCTGACAGTTCTCTGACAGTTCCTTCACATTTACAGCGGTTGAAACATTGTATCTATTTGTTTCCGAATAAAAACATCTGTATCCTAAATGGAAACAAATAGATACAATGTTTCAACCGCTGTAAATGTGAAGGAACTGTCAGAGAACTGTCAGAAATAGCGGAGCTCTCTGCAGGGACACTTTTTGCCGGCTGTAGAAGGGATGAAAATCGGCCGATCGGGGAAAATTCGATTCGCGCATCCGAAGTTTGCTAATATTCGGATTCGGCGCGAATCAAATTTTTCCTAATATTCTAAACGAATTCCACTTCGCCAAGTTCGATTCGCTCATCTCTAAAAGTAACACAGCACCGTATCGCAAAAAATGTCCTAGTCAGGAAGGGGGGTAAATCCTCTGGAGGGCAAGTGGTTAAAACGTTTACATAATATACTTTTGTAAAATAGGTCTCAGTTTGAACTAATGTGATTATGTGGGCTGGTGTTCATGCTTTTTTTTGGAAAGGAGCTTAGCATTTAGATTTACCTAGCACCTCAAACTGCCTTATGGTAACAATTTCATCGTGTACAATAAACAACAAACCAACACATACTTCATTACTAATTCTACAAATAAAATCTAAAGAAAAAGTTAGATTAGGACCACCAAGACCTCCAAACCCCATTAGTTAACTACTTCAGCTCTGGAAGAATTTACCCCCTTCATGACCAGGTCATTTTTTTTGCTATTCGGCACTGCGCTACTTAAAATGGCAATTCTGCAGTTATGTGATGCTGAATACACATTCAATTTATATAATTTTTTTCACGTAAATAGAGATTTCTTTTGGTGGTAGTTGATCACCACTGGGTTTTTGAAAAAACTTATTAATCTAGGTTATTTTGAAAAAAAAAATCAATTTTTTTGTAAATGTAGGCCAAAATGAATTCTGCTACATATCTTTGGTAAAAAATGTCCCAATAAGTGTATATTATTTAGTCTGTAGGAAAGTTATAGCGTCTTCAAACTATATGATATATATTTGAAAACTGATCAATCCTGATGTGCTGATGGCCAGTCTCATTTCTTGAGGCCCTTAAAATGTCAGGACAGTACCCCCAAATTACACCTTTTTTGGAAAGTAGACAGTCTAAGGTATTTAGAAAGAGGCATGGCAAGTTTTTGGATTTTGCCATTTTTCACATTTTTGTTTTGTTTTTTTACATACCGTCACAAGCACAGTACAGGGTCATGATATGACTGGTATGGCAGTGATTAGGGACACTGACTGGTGACAGCACGTAAAAAAAAAAAAACTAAAAAAAACTTTTATTTATCCAAAATTTTACAGTTTTTCAAACATTATTTGTTTATTTTTTTACTATTGTTCAAAATACTTTCAACAGAGTAGTTCAGTGTTATCATAGTAACATTGTACTACTCTGGGGGTGATCAGGGATTTTTTTTTTACACTTTGAGTGCTGGTACAATGAAGATCATTGTACCAGCAATGCATTGAACTGTCATGAATGGGTTAAGTTCATGACAGCTGTGAATACAAGTGATCTGTGATTGGCTACAACTAATCACATGGTACAGAGTACTGTGATTGGCCCAGGTACCATGTGATAGCTGTGGGACAATCACAGCTCACTAGTAAAGGAAGCAAAGCTGTTATGAATCACATTGATTCAAAACAGCTTTGCTGACATTGTGATCATGCGATCACATGATCACCGGTTCCCGAGTATCACGTAGCTCCCCCATGTCTGTACAGGCAAAATGACCTACGGGTAAGTTGCTTTGCCTGTACATGCTGCCCACCCATACTAAAAGTACTGTGGGCGGCCGGCCGGCAAGTGTTTAACCACTTGCCTACCAGGCACTTATACCCCCTGCCTGTCCAGGCCAATTTTCAGCCCTCAGCGCTGTCGCAGTTTGAATGACAATTGTGCGGTCATGCAGCATTGTACCCATATGAAATTTTTTATCATTTTTCACACAAATAGAGCTTTCTTTTGGTTGTATTTACTTGCTGCTGGGTGTTTTATTTTTTGCGCTAAAAATAAAAAAGAGCAAAGAATTTGAAAAAAAAAAAGGTTTTCTTTGTTTCTATTATAAAATTTTGCAAACAGGTAATTTTTCTCCATCACTTATGTGTGTTGATGAGTCTGCACTGATGGGCACTGATGAGATGGCACGGATAGGCAGCACTGATTGCTGGCACTGATGATGCTGCACTGATAGGCGGTACTGATGGGCGGAACTGCTGGGCACTGATGGGTGGCACTGATGGACAGCACTGATGGGCGGCACTGCTGGACACTGATGGGCGGCACTGCTCGGCAGTACTGATGGGTGGCACTGATGGGCACAGATGGGTGTCACTGATGGGCACAGGTGGGTGGCACTGCAGGGCACAGGTGGGTGGCACAGGTGGGTGGCACTGATGGGCACAGGTGGATGGCACTGCAGGGCACAGGTGAGTGGCACTGATCATCCGTACCCTGATGATCAGTGCTGATCCCTTTGCTGACAATTGCCAGTTCTCGGCAGTACTTTCCTCACGCTGTGACAGCATGAGCAGAGTGCAGCCGATAACCGGCAACTGCATTTACCCGGTGATCTGCTGTGTCCGTGATTGGGTGTTTACCGTATCATGTGATCAGCTGAGTTCGTAGGACACAGCGATCACTGGCGGCGCGCAGGGACGGGGGGCCTGTTCTAGAATGAAGTACATGGACATCATCCCAGAATTACACAACTGTGCTGTAGCCGTCCTTTGGCTATAACGCAGTTGGGAACTGGTTAAAGGGTAATTTCAAATTTGTGGAAAAAATACAGCAAATTAAAAAAAATGAATATAACACATACAATTGCTATACAAGCCATGTTGTCATTTATTATTAATTTTCAACATTGCAATTTTCTGTAAAATTCAATGCAATCTGGAAACCTGTAGATGTTCTGTACAGAGCTGGTGTGCAAAATGCCTCTAAAAAGGTAATTTTCTTCTTATGTGATTGCCTGGCCAATTTCCTCTGAAGTCTTCACTCTGATACAACTCAGACTTTAGGCCCCCCGCAATCAAAATGTAAGTTTTGGTGATATACTCCCCAAACATTAATCACTTCTACAGGTATACAGGCGTTTTTCATTAGAACACAGAAACTGCATCAGCTGATCGTTAAAGAAGCACACCCTCCCATTTTGATTGAGTATAGAATCAGTCTAGTGAAAAAAGAGCTATTTCTTCACAGCAACAAAAGGTAGGAATCAATTACAAAGTTTGTTAAAATTCCTGCAATGTACATTCACCACCCAAAGGGGTTTGTTTTTTTCTCAACACATGAGGAGTTACTATGTAATGGTTACTGTTAATAAAGCATTAACTGCGACAGACTATGCAGAAGGCTCTTGGCTATTTTCTGAAACAGGCCCCCATTCCCAAGCTATAGATGTAAATTATGTTTACCTTGTACAGTCTGTCATGAAATGTCTGCAGTCTCTGACAGTCTTCTGCTATATGGGATTGGTTTCAGTCTCTTGTAACATGACTTTTGTGATCTAGAAAGAACGTTATCCCTAGTGCTGATGAGGTCATATTCTGTATAGTAATAATGAATGCATGGTTTCCATTCCTATTTATTGGTTTTATTTTTTTGTTGCAGTAATATTGTTATGGGCAGGTGGGAGCAAAAGAAGTATGGTCAATAATTATCTATATGAAGAAGAGTCAAAATTTTCAACTGTACCTCAGGACAGTGGAAATGATCATTTAAGGGCTAAATACATGCACTGTGCAGATGGCCTGAACACGAATGGACAACATTAAGCACAACTGAAGTCACAGAACTAGACAGGCAGCCTGGCAGATATTATGATATGTATTATTATAGAATAGTTAAAGGCAATCTTTTTTTTT
The DNA here is from genome assembly GCF_062004578.1 of Staurois parvus. Lineage (NCBI taxonomy): Eukaryota > Metazoa > Chordata > Amphibia > Anura > Ranidae > Staurois > Staurois parvus. The sequence goes on along the minus strand of NW_028317817.1, from coordinate 3,342,070 downwards.
TTTTAGGATAGTATAGTAGTATAGTCTCTGTCAGTTTTGTCTGTTCCCCTATTAGAGAGATTTACTCTCCGTTTGCCCTTTTTCTGCTATGCCAGCATGGACCACCCAAGAAAGAGCGCAGCAAGCGGCTATGAGAGAAGAGTGTATTTTCAGGCATTTCCACACAAAAATTAGTCACATATAAAAGGAGTATAGGACAACAAAGAGATAAAAAGGTGTGAAAATTCAACTGGGCTTTGAAACAAAAGACAGTAAGGGCTCATTTACACTTGCTTTGAATTTAACACACTTTAAAGCGCTTACCGCTTCAACATGATTTTTTTATGTGTTTTTGATGCTTCTGTGATGCTTTAGTAATGCTTTTGTAATGCTTCAGTGGTGCTTTTTTGAAGCTTTTAACAAAGCTTGGCAAATGTCCTGTGTGTGTGTTGATTTTCTATTTGTTTTAAAGTTGCTCAGTAGTACCCAAGCTCAGTAGTACTCCCACTCAGCAGATCCCCAGCTCATTAGTACCCCTTTTCAGCAGATCCCCAGCTCATTGGTACCCTCGTTCAGCAAATATCCAGCTTACTAGTACCCTTGTTCAGCAGATCACCTGCTCAGTAGTAAACCCCAGCTCTGCTGATGCCCCGCTCAGTAGTAACTCCCAGCTCTACTGATCTCCTGCTCAGTAGTAACCTCCAGCTCTACTGACCCCCCAATCAGTAGTAACCTCCTACTCTGCTTATCCCCCACTCAGTAGTAACCCCCTACTCTGCTGACCCCCCACTCAGTAGTAACCTCCTACTCTGCTGACCCCCCACTCAGTAGTAACCCCCTACTCTGCTGACCCCCCACTCAGTAGTAACCTCCTACTCTGCTGATCCCCCACTCAGTAGTAACCCCCAGCTCTGCTGATCCCCTGTTCAATAGTAACCCCCAGCTCTGCTAATCCCCTGCTCAGTAGTAACCCCAAGCTCTGATAATCCCCCTCTCAGTAGTAACCCCCAGCTCTATTGATCTCCCCCTCAGTAGTAACCCACAGCTTTGCTGATACCCCACTCAGTAGTAACCTCTAGCTTTGTTTATCCCCCACTAAGTAGTAACCCCCAGCTCTGCTGATCCTCTGATTTGCTAATCCTCCTCTCTCTCCAATCCCTGTCCACCTTTGGCAATTTTGTTCCCATGCTGTGTGCCACATATACCCTTTGCTAGTTTCTTCTGCTCCAGTCCCCCAGCTCTGCTGATCCTCTGCCGATCAGTCCTCTCTCTTCACTCCCCGCTCACCATCCACTATAGCATTCCCATGATGCACACCACATGTGCTGTCTGCTGGGTGCTCTGCTCTGGTTTGGACCCCGCTCACCGTTCTGCTGCTACAGGCTGCACACCAGATATGATGTAAACACCAGACACTTCCAAAATATATACACATAAACTGGAAGTAACGGCTGACTTGTTGGTTTCCCAGTACATCCTGGGATATCTCATACCTGCAATATCTCCAAAGCAAAGCGAACCTAACTGCATAGAAGCCTCTTGAAATCTGCAGAGGCTGTTAGTGAGCTTTGTCATAGACTTCTATGGAGGCTTTTGAGCACCAAGAAAGCGACATGGGGTAAATTTTTGAAAGCAAAGCAAACACAACATTGGTTCATATAGTGAACTTGGTGTAGAATTATTCACCCTGAGGTCATCACAGATGACAAGGGGGCGCTTTTTACATCTGGAGGAAAAGAAATGTAATCTCCAAACACGGAAAGGTTTCTTCACAGTAAGAGCTGTGAAAATGTGGAATAGACTCCCTCAAGAGTTGGTTCTGGTCAGCTCCGTGGATTGCTTTAAAAAAGGCCTGGATTCTTTCTTAGATACACAGAATATAACTGGTTACTAACATTTATAGGTAAAGTTGATCCAGGGAATATCTGATTGCCTCTCGGGGGATCAGGAAGGAATTCTTTTCCCTTCCAGGAGCAAATTGATTCATGCTTTGCTGGGGTTTTTTTTTGCCTTCTTCTGGATTAACTGGGGGTATAGGAATATAACTTTATTTTTTTTTTAATGGTTGAACTGGATGGACTTTTGTCTTTTTTCAGCCAGACTAACTATGTAACTATGTAACAACATATAAGCAAAACTGTAAGCTTACCGTTTTATTTAGTGGCAGGTGCTTTGACTAGCATTCACAATATTTTAAAAAAGCATGTCCAACGTCAAATTTTGAAGCGTAAATGAGCCCTTAGAGGCATATTTTAAGCTCAGCGTTTAGGGCAGAGAAAAAAACCCTTCTGGTTTACATTTTTGAGAGGAGTTTTCTGGCAGAAAAAAAAAGCTAAACGCTCCTAAATGTCTGTAGAAAAATGCTCTATATGTGTGGGGGGGTTTTTAAGCCCAATTGTGCATGGACCTTTAGACACTGATCATGAGTTTATAGCTTAAATCTAGCATATAAGTAGATGAAGATGCTGCAAAGGAACAAAACCTTGTGTATTCTACCCTCCCAAATCAGTCTTGTTACACAATCTGAGCTGTATAATGTTTGCAACATTATACAAGATAGTTTGCATAACCAGGCTGATTTAGAAAGCATGAACATACAAGACTGTAATCCTTTGTTACATCTCCGCTATTCCGTAGCAGTCTATTATCTGAGCTGTAAACTCGTCAGTAGCTTCCTGCTTACATAAACAGAGCTAGGTCACAAAGTTTAGAAGATGTTCGATGCAGCAGCACTTTATTTTCCAGTGAGTTATTAGTACCGCACAGCCATTTTCTGAGATGATAATAATGGAAAAACACCACCATGTTCCCCCGTATTATATTCTTTACAAAGCCCCTAATGCTCCATCTATCACTGCCTGATTAGAACACCAACCTTTCATCTTATAAACTGGATGGAAACCTTACAGTGTGAGTTATTTTAATGTAACAGGGTTGAATTGTAGTGCAAAACCAGCATAGCAAAATGTCCAGTGTGATGAAGAACAATGGTGGAAGTTTACTTAAAAATAATACTTGCCTCTCTGATAAAATACTTTGGTTTCCATGGCACATTAGTGGATGATCTCTGTCTGGCTTCTGCCCTCTGCCTCTCCTCCAACTGGTGTTTGTGCTCTGTTGCTGCTTCAATGTTTTTTGACTTTAGGGCATTGGTGACATTTTCCCAAATGCGCCTGAGGAAAACAAAAAAGGCATAAAGAAATATGTAAACATCTTTAGAAAATGGCATAACAAATGCATTAAAAACTATAATGGCTGTATGGGGGTCACAGTGTAATGTCTGTCTAAATGGCTGTTAGGAAACAGAAAGATGAAGTAAGCTGTTACGACAGCTTTCAAGTTTCGGCTCTAATTTTTTTTAAATAACTTTTTTTTTTTTTACATAGTTACTAGTAATTGCAAAAGTGACATTTGGCAGAATGACTGCTGCATTAAAAGTGCTACTGATGGTTGCCCATTCCAACTGTTTTTAACAATACTGCATACATTGACTGCATTTACCTCCTTGTTCCCTGAGATGGCATTGGTGCAAATACACATTAGTCTCTGGGGCTAGCAAACACGCGTTATGTACTCAAAGGCAAAAGGGTGTGCATTGTATGCAAGGGTTGATTTCTCTCTACCCAAGGAGCTGGTAAGAGATTTTTTTGTAGTTTAAAAGCCAGAGACCCATAAAAAGTTTCTGCTTTGCAGTGTTGCAGTTGCAGGAAATTAGGGTATACAACATTTATAAAATACTACAAACAGGAGTGCACACATATAGACAGTTTAAAATCCGTAAAATATACCAATATATCGAGTAAGTATACTACAAAAGTATATAATCTGTATGTAAATCCTAACAATGAACTTCTCTTATTTCCTCCATATTGGTCTGTTAAACATGCCACTGAAAACATTTTTATTATACCTGTATGAAAAGTGCAAATAAAAATACCCGATGGTCCTGCCCCATCTCGTGAGCTGAAAACACTGTTTTAATTTATCTCTGAGGACTACAGGACCTCTTTCCTCTATGTTATGTTGAATAGGAGAAGGAGAGGGGCTGTGTAGTCTTAGTGGGTTGAATGAAAAAAAGAAAAACCTGACAGATTCCAGCATCAACACAAACAATGCATGGGGCAGGGAGACCTCTAAGCTATTGTATTCTGACAGGGAGGACTCTACCCCCTCACCTCCAACAGAATACACAGATCAGTGCTGCAGCAATTGGCTGAAAGAATTGATGAAATGCTCTTTTTTTTTTCCTCTTCACCTTTCCTTCCAAAGTGGGTACAGGACACTTATATAAAATCTCTATGTAAGTTTTTTTTATACATGTATATGCTTATTTTATATATATATATATATATATATATATATATATACATACACACAGTATCTCACAGAAGTGAGTACACCCCTCACATTTGTGTAATATCTTTGTGACAACATTGAAGAAATGACACTTTGCTACAATGTAAAGTAGTGAATGTACAGCTTGTATAACAGTGTAAATTTGCTGTCCCCTCAAAATTACTCAACACACAGCCATTAATGTCTAAACCGTTGGCAACAAAAGTGAGTACACCACAAAGTGAAAATGTCCAAATTGGGCCCAAAGTGTCAATATTTTGTATGGCCACCATTATTTTCCAGCACTGCCTTAACCCTCTTGGACATGAAGTTCACCAGAGCTTCACAGGTTGCCACTGGAGTCCTCTTCCACTCCTCCATGACGACATCATGGAGCTGGTGGATGTTAAGACACCTTGCGCTCCTCCACCGTCTGCTTGAGGATGCCCTACAGATGCTCAATATGGTTTAGGTCTGGAGACATGCTTGGCCAGTCCATCACCTTTACCCTCAGCTTCTTTAGCTAAGCAGTGGTCATCTTGGAGGTGTGTTTGGGGTAGTTCTTATGTTGGAATACTGCCCTGCAGCCCAGTCTCCGAAGGGAGGGGATCATGCTTTGCTTCAGTATGTCACAGTACATGTTGGCATTCATGGTTCCCTCAATGAACTGTAGCTCCCCAGTGCCGGCAGCACTCATACAGCCCCAGACCATGAAACTCCCACCACCATGCTTGACTGTAGGAAAGACACACTTTTCTTTGTACTCCTCACCTGGTTGCCACCACACACGCTTGACATCATCTGAACCAAATAAGTTTATCTTGGTCTCATCAGACCATAGGACATGGTTCCAGTAATCCATGTCTTTAGTCTGCTTGTCTTCAGCACACTGTTTGCGGGCTTTCTTGTGCACCATCTTTTGAAAAGGCTTCCATCTGGGATGACAGCCATGCAGACCAATTTGATGCAGTGTGCGTCGTATGGTCTGAGCACTGACAGGCTGACCCCCCACCCCTTCAACGTCTGCAGCAATGCTGGCAGCACTCAAACGTCTATTTCCCAAAGACAACCTCTAGATATGACAATGAGCACATGCACTCAACTTCTTTGGTCGTTCATTGCGAGGCCTTTTCTGAGTGGAACCTGTCCTGTTAAACCGCTGTATGGTCTTGGCCACTGTGCTGCAGCTCAGTTTCAGGGTCTTGGCAATCTTCTTATAGCCTAGGCCAGTGATGGCGAACCCGTGGCACGCGTGCCACAGCCGGTACGCCGAGCCTTATCTGTGGGCACGCCAGGAGAATCCAGCGGCGCGCTGTCTTCCCGGCTGTAGTGTGCGTGACAGCCGGGTCCCAAGTGCGCATGCACAAGAAGCAGTGCTCTTTGTGAATGGTAAGGCGGTACCTGGGACACATGACAGATCCCAGAAGCCGCCGGACCAATCACAAAGCGCAGCGCTTCTCGCGCATGCGCACTGGGCATCCGGCTGTCCGACGAGTGCCCACACTGCAGAAGCCGGGAAGACAGCGCGCGGCTGGATAATGGAACAGGTAAGATAAAAAAAAAACTCTGCGGAAGAGCGGGTACCTGTCAAATTCAGGTACCCGCTCCCCCTCCCTCCCCAAAGGTCAGCAGTCATCTCTGTGCTGTCCGCAGTCTCTGGTCATCCCTGTGCTGTCCGCAGTCTCTGGTCATCCCTGTGCTGTCCGCAGTCTCTGGTCATCCCCTGTACTGTCCGCAGTCTCTGGTCATCCCTGTACTGTCCGCAGTCTCTGGTCATCCCTGTACTGTGTCCGCAGTCTCTGGTCATCCCTGTACTGTCCACAGTCTCTGGTCATCTCCTGTACTGTCCGCAGTCTCTGGTCATCCCCTGTACTGTCCGCAGTCTCTGGTCATCTCCTGTACTGTCCGCAGTCTCTGGTCATCCCTGTGCTGTCCGCAGTCTCTGGTCATCCCTGTACTGTGTCCGCAGTCTCTGGTCATCCCTGTGCTGTCCGCAGTCTCTGGTCATCTCCTGTACTGTGTCCGCAGTCTCTGGTCATCCCTGTACTGTGTCCGCAGTCTCTGGTCATCTCCTGTACTGTGTCCGCAGTCTCTGGTCATCCCTGTACTGTGTCCGCAGTCTCTGGTCATCCCTGTACTGTGTCCGCAGTCTCTGGTCATCCCTGTACTGTCCGCAGTCTCTGGTCATCCCTGTACTGTGTCCGCAGTCTCTGGTCATCCCTGTACTGTCCGCAGTCTCTGGTCATCCCTATACTGTCCGCAGTCACTGGTCATCCCTGTACTATGTCCGCAGTCTCTGGTCATCCCTGTACTATGTCCGCAGTCTCTGGTCATCCCTGTACTGTCCGCAGTCTCTGGTCATCTCCTGTACTTTCCGCAGTCTCTGGTCATCCCTGTACTGTCCGCAGTCACTGGTCATTCCTGTACTGTGTCCGCAGTCTCTGGTCATCTCCTGTACTGTGTCCGCAGTCTCTGGTCATCCCTGTACTGTCCGCAGTCTCTGGTCATCTCCTGTACTTTCCGCAGTCTCTGGTCATCCCTGTACTGTCCGCAGTCACTGGTCATCCCTGTACTGTGTCCGCAGTCTCTGGTCATCTCCTGTACTGTGTCCGCAGTCTCTGGTCATCCCTGTACTGTCCACAGTCTCTGGTCATCCCTGTACTGTGTCCGCAGTCTCTGGTCATCCCTGTACTGTGTCCGCAGTCTCTGGTCATCCCTGTACTGTCCGCAGTCTCTGGTCATCTCCTGTACTGTCCGCAGTCTCTGGTCATCTCCTGTACTGTTCGCAGTCTCTGGTCATCTCCTGTACTGTGTCCGCAGTCTCTGGTCATCTCCTGTACTGTGTCCGCAGTCTCTGGTCATCTCCTGTACTGTCCGCAGTCTCTGGTCATCTCCTGTACTGTCCGCAGTCTCTGGTCATCCCTGTACTGTGTCCGCAATCTCTGGTCATCCCTGTACTGTGTCCGCAGTCTCTGGTCATCTCCTGTACTGTGTCCGCAGTCTCTGGTCATCTCCTGTACTGTGTCCGCAGTCTCTGGTCATCCCTGTACTGTCCGCAGTCTCTGGTCATCTCCTGTACTGTGTCCGCAGTCTCTGGTCATCCATGTACTGTGTCCGCAGTCTCTGGTCATCCCTGTACTGTCCGCAGTCTCTGGTCATCCCTGTACTGTGTCTGCAGTCTCTGGTCATCCCTGTACTGTGTCTGCAGTCTCTGGTCATCCCTGTACTGTGTCTGCAGTCTCTGGTCATCCCTGTACTGTGTCTGCAGTCTCTGGTCATCCCTGTACTGTGTCCGCAGTCTCTGGTCATCCCTGTACTGTCCGCAGTCTCTGGTCATCCCTGTACTGTGTCCGCAGTCTCTGGTCATCCCTGTACTGTCCGCAGTCTCTGGTCATCCCTGTACTGTGTCCGCAGTCTCTGGTCATCCCTGTACTGTTAATTAGTTTGCACTACTGTACAAGTTGTTTTTTCTAAACCAAAAGCTCGATATTCAGGTTTCATTGCAGTGTTGGCACTTTGAAAGAAATAAGTTGGTTTTGGGTTGCAGTTTGGGCACTCGGGCTCAAAAAGGTTCGCCATCACTGGCCTAGGCCATCTTTATGTAGATAAACAATTATTTTTTTCAGATCCTCAGAGAGTTCTTTGCCATAAGGTGCCATGTTGAACTTCCAGTGACCAGTATGAGAGAGTGAGAGAAATAACACCAAATTTAACACACCTGCTCCCCATTCACACCTGAGACCTTGTAACACTAATGAGTCACATGACACTGGGGAGGGAAAATGGCTAATTGGGCCCAATTTGGACATTTTCACTTAGGGGTGTACTCACTTTTGTTGCCAGCGGTTTAGACATCAATGGCTGTGGGTTAATTTATTCTGAAGGAACAGTAAATTTACACTGTGATACAAGCTGTACACTCACTACTTTACATTGTAGCAAAGTGTCATTTCTTCAGTGTTGTCACTTGAAAAGATAGAATAAAATATTTACAAAAATGTGAGGGGTGTACTCACTTCTGTGAGATACTGTGTGTATATATATCTATACAGTTGTGTTCAAAATAATAGCAGTGTGTTGAAAAAAGTGAATAAAGCTCAAAATCCTTCTAATAGCTTTTATTTCCATACACACAAATGCATTGGGAACACTACACATTCTATTCCAAATCAAAACATGAAGAAAAATATATCAAACTTGTGTTGTTCCTATAAAAAAATTTAAGAAAAGTGAATATTAGACTGTTCAAAAAAATAGCAGTGTTTGTATTCTTCTTTACAAACTCAAACATTCACTATATAAACTGAAAAATGTTTGAAGATTTTGCTTTCCTTTGAATCACTTAATGAATATTTAGTTGTATAACCACTGTTTCTGAGAACTGCTGTACATCTGTGTTGCATGGAGTCAACAAACTTCTGGCACCTGTGAACAGGTATTCCAGCCCAGGATGATTGGACTACATTCCACAGTTCTTCTCTATTTCTTGGTTTTGCCTCAGAAACTGCATTTTTAATGTCACCCCACAAGTTTTCTATTTGATTAAGATCTGGGGATTGGGCTGGCCACTCCATAACATCAATCTTGTTGGTCTGGAACCAAGATGTTGCACGTTTACTGGTGTGTTTGGGGTCATTGTCTTGTTGGAACACCCATTTCAAGGGCATTTCCTCTTCAGCATAAGGCAGCATGACCTCTTCAAGTATTCTGATGTATTCAAACTGATCCATGATCCCTGGTATGCGATAAATAGGCCCAACACCGTAGTATGAGAAACATCCCCATATCATGATGCTTGCGCAACCATGCTTCACTGTCTTCACAGTGTACTGTGGCTTGAATTCAGTGTTTGGCCGTCGTCTGACAAACTGTCTCCGGCCACTAGATCCAAAATGAACAATTTTACTTTCATCAGTCCACAAAATGTTGCGTCATTTCTCTTTAGGCCAGTCCATGTGCTCTTTGGCAAATTGTAACCTCTTCAGCACGTCTTTTTTTCAACAGTGGGACTTTGTGGGGGCTTCTTGCAGATAGCTTGGCTTCACATAGGCGTCTTCTAATTGTAACAGTACTCACAGGTTACTTTAGACCTTCTGTGATCTTCCTGGAGCTGATTGTTGGCTGAGTCCTTGCCATTTTGGCTATTCTTCTATCCATTCATATGGTAGTTTTTCGCTTTCTTCCACGTCTTTCAGGTTTTGGTTGCCATTTTAAAGCATTTGCGATCATTTTAGCTGAGCAGCCTATCATTTTCTGCACTTCTTTATATGTTTTCCCCTCTCCAATTAACGTTTTAATCAAAGTACGCTGTTCTTCTGAACAATTTCTGGAACGACCCATTTTCCTCAGAATTTCAGAGAGAAATGCACTGTAACCAGCATGTACAACATTTGCTGCCTTCCTTCCTTAAATAAGGGCAATAATTGCCACCTGTTTTTCAAAGAATGAATGACCTCACTAATAGAACTCCACACTGCTATTATTTTGAACATGCCCCTTTCAATTACTGATTAAATTACACAGAATCAGCAGCATGCATGTCATGACTGTTGGGTCTGTTGGATTTCTATTACTCTACTATACCTGCTAGTAAAATATTTGCCATGTAGAAATATAATCTCTACCAAAAACAGTGATTGATCAGGTTAGTGATGTCTGACTGCTATTATTTTGAACACAACTGTATATATATATAAAGTCAGGTCCATAAATATTGAGACATCGACACAATTCTAACATTTTTGGCTCTATACACCACCACAATGGATTTGAAATGAAACAAACAAGATGTTCTTTAACTGCAGACTGTCAGCTTTAATTTGAGGGTATTTACATTTGCATTTGCATATGTGCCTCCCACTTGTTAAGGGACCAAAAGTAATGGGACAATTGGCTTCTCACCTGTTCCATGGCCAGGTGTGTGTTATTCCCTCATTATCCCAATTACAATGAGCAGATAAAAGGTCCAGAGTTCATTTCAAGTGTGCTATTTGCATTTGGAATCTGTTGCTGTCAACTCTCAAGATGAGATCCAAAGAGCTGTCACTATCAGTGAAGCAAGCCATCATTAGGCTGAAAAAACAAAACAAACCCATCAGAGAGATTGCAAAAACATTAGGCGTGGCCAAAACAACTGTTTGGAACATTCTTAAAAAGAAGGAATGCACCGGTGAGCTCAGCAACACCAAAAGACCCGGAAGACCACGGAAAACAACTGTGGTGGATGACCGAAGAATTCTTTCCCTGGTGAAGAAAACACCCTTCACAACAGTTGGCCAGATCAAGAACACTCTTTGACACACATAGGTAGGTGTATGTGTGTCAAAGTCAACAATCAAGAGAAGACTTCACCAGAATGAATACAGAGGGTTCACCACAAGATGTAAACCATTGGTGAGCCTCAAAAACAGGAAGGCCAGATTAGAGTTTGCCAAACGACATCTAAAAAAGCCTTCACAGTTCTGGAACAACATCCTATGGACAGATTAGACCAAAATCAACTTGTACCAGAGAGATAGGAAGAGAAGAGTATGGAGAAGGAAAGGAACTGCTCATGATCCTAAGCATACCACCTCATCAGTGACGCATGGTGGTGGCAGTGTCATGGCGTGGGCATGTATGGCTGCCAATGGAACTGGTTCTCTTGTATTTATTGATGATATGACTGCTGACAAAAGCAGCACGATGAATTCTGAAGTGTTTCGGGCAATATTATCTGCTCATATTCAGCCAAATGATTCAGAACTCATTGGACGCTGCTTCACAGTGCAGATGGACAATGACCCAAAGCATACTGCAAAAGCAACCAAAGAGTTTTTAATGGAAAGAAGTGGAATGTTATGCAATGGCCAAGTCAATCACCTGACCTGAATCCGATTGAGCATGCATTTCACTTGCTGAAGACAAAACTTAAGGGAAAATGCCCCAAGAACAAGCAGGAACTTAAGACAGTTGCAGTAGAGGCCTGGCAGAGCATCACCAGGGATGAAACCCAGCGTCGGGTGATGTCTATGCGTTCCAGACTTCAGGCTGCAATTGACTGCAAAGCATTTGCAACCAAGTATTAAAAAGTGAAAGTTTGATTTATGATTATTATTCTGTCCCATTACTTTTGGTCCCTTAACAAGTGGGAGGCACATATGTAAACTGTTGTAATTACTACACCGTTCACCTGATTTGGATGTAAATACCCTCAAATTAAAGCTGACAGTCTGCAGTTAAAGCACATCTTGTTCGTTTCATTTCAAATCCATTGTGGTGGTGTATAGAGCCAAAAATGTTAGAATTGTGTCTATGTCCCAATATTTATGGACCTGACTGTATATATATGCTGTTCTAGCATTTCTGTATTTTTGAGATCCTGGGTCATGATGAAGAGGGCTATCCTGCCACATGCGCCAACCTCTGCACCTTGATCTCAAGGCCAATTTATACACACTGGCATCAGTTGGCTGTACAGTATACCTTCAAGTATTATCAACTGTTATATGTGAATGTTTTAAATGATTTTAACTTGCATGTTTCTAATATGCTGCAATAAAATTGAACTTTGTATTTTACATTATCCTTTTTTATGTGTGTTATACCATTGGATGCATAATAAAGACCCATTTAGTCGTAATTCTCCCTATTCATATTTTGTAAGGTATGATACCTCCAGTGGTATGAGAAAAGTTACATGCTGTCCCCACATATAGACTGGATTCGAATGCTGGTTTTCAAGCTTGATCATTTGAAAGAAGCTGGTCATTAGACTGGCTTCTGTTGAACAGACAGCAGTACACATGTACCAAACTTTGGCCAGGTTCTGCTGAACTGTCTGAACTGCAGTCTGTGTATATCCTGCTTTAGTGAATATTAACAAACGGTCTTTCCTGTATTTAGACATTACTTTTATGTCTGATCACCTTGCATCATCTCAGAGTATAAGGGTCTTATCCTTGCAAGTGCTGCCACAGGCTTGAACTTTGCACATAAATATACCATGAGACTTGGGTCAGGTAGTGCCCTGCTGGCTCCTTACTAAAGGACAACCATTTGGCTGAACAACCATCTCTCTCAGGCCAAAAATTGTTTAATTTTCCCCAAACAAGACATTTTCAGACTTTTAGGGCCCATTCACACTAGGAACATGCTGTGTGTTTCTGTGCTTTTCACATGCAGTTTTGTGCCATGTGATTTCAGCTCATTCATTTTGAATAGGCTGAAATTACACTGCGCCAAAGGTAGTGCATGCACTACTTTTGACAATGCACTGCAACTGGACCACATGGTAATTTTGCACAATGCAACCTGGTGAGGGCAAACGCACTGCGTTTGAGGTGTCATTAACATTGCACTGGCACCCACTGCAGATCGCAAGGGCAGTGCATTCTGAACACAGGTCTCCCACACTGCTGTCAGGCTCCGCCCAACGGGATCTCTAGTGGTCCACGGCACGGGGTTTCCCAGGACGCGGAGTCTAAGTCCCAGTCTGCCTTTTCACCAGGGCCCCTGATGGTGGGGATGGACTTGGTGCAAGACTGAAACCAGGTCGCGTCCCTGGGCACCCCCGGCGGTGGCAGAGGGGTCCCGCTGAGGGTATGTGCCCGGGTAGAGCCTGCTGTGAAGGGGATGACAGATCCCGATCCGAGCGGGACGAATGGGATGACAGATCCCGATCCGAGCGGGATGGATGGGCAGCTATCAGGAGTAGGCGAGGTCAGACTAGCCGGGTCGGTATTGTGCGGGCAGCGTGGTACGGGGGGAGTAAGCGGAGAATGGTCGGGGTCACAAGCCAGGTTCAGCAGGTAGCGGGCAGCGCGGTGCAGGAGGTCAGGCAGAAGGATGGTCAGGGACGAGCCGGGGTCAGAGCAGGAGAAGGTCAGCATAAACAGGACAGGCAGAGTTTGGCAACAAGGAGCGTACTTACAGGAACAGGAACGAGACCTTGCGGCAATTTGGAGATGCACAGGCAGCTTTAAATAGGGCGCCCTGCTCTCCCATTGGTGCGGCCGCGATCGCTACTGCGCATGCGCGGCCGCCGCGATCGCCGAGGGTTCTGCGCTCGCCGGCTGGGACAGATCGGCGGTCTGCGCATGCGCGCGCCACCGAGGACCCGGGATCCCTGACAACTGCGTTCTAGTGTGAACAGACCCTTACACAAATGTTGCAGCCTATTTTTGTTTGTCACTTATACATGCTTTTACAGAGAACAATGAATCATTAGCAATATAATATTGCATGCCTATTTATCTGTAAACATGCTATACATGCTGTATATCTATTGTGAGTCAATTCCATCCCTGTTCATGCTGAACTGACATTAGGGTAAGGCCCTCTTTTTAAAGGCACTGTGCTGGGTATACTGAAACGTGGGTAAGTGAGGGAATCAAGACAAGTACTGGGTAGACTAAACTGACAGGGTCACTTCTAAACAGAAGGCAGCCTTTAACCGTTTCCTGACCGCCCTATGGCAGATATACTGCTACAGGACGGCACGGGTACGCAAAGTCGCGTATATATCCGTGACTTTGCATATCCGGGTAGGCACGCCCTACCCACACCACCATTTGCTGCCGAGGCTGTCAATCACCGAGTCCCGGCCGGTGATTATTCGACAGCGCCCGGTGACTGCTGAGCACCTCTGAAGGGGAGGAGAACTGTTTGTAAACAAAATAGTTCTCCTCCCTGTAAGCTCATGCACACTGCTTTGGATGGCTGTACACAGCACAGCCATGCAAAGCAGTGTGCTTACAGTGAGGCACACAGACACCGCCCAATGTAAAACAGCACACAGTTAACCCTTTCATCGCCCCTTCCTGCCCAGTGCCATTAGTACAGCGTCTGTGCTTTTTTTAGCACTGATCACTGTATTGGTGTCACTGGGGATGTCGGTGACACCAAATCAGTTCCCCTCAGTGTCAGAATGCCCGCTGCAGTCCTGCTATAAATCGTTGATCGCCGCCATTACAAGTAAAAATTAAACAAATTCCAGTACCGCCATTTGTAAACACTATAGCTTTCACGTAAACCAATTAATTTACACGTATTGGGATATTTTAGCAAAGACATGTAGCAGAATACATTTTGGCCTAAATTTATGACAATATTTGATTTTTTTAATTTTTTTTTACTGGACACGTTTAATAGAAAAAAGTCCAAAATATTGTTTTTTTTCTCAAAATTGTTGGTCTTTTTTTTTTAACGCGAAAACTAAAAAACACAGGCAATCAAATATCACCGAAAGAAAGCTCAATTCATGGGAAAAAAGGACGTACATATTATTTGGGTGCAGCGTTGCATGACTGTGCAATTGGTAAAAAATATTGTTTTTTTCTCAAAATTGTCAGTCTTTTTTTTATAGTGTAAAAAATAAAAAATGCACAGGTGATCAAATACCACCAAAAGAAAGCTCAATTTGTGGGAAAAAAGCATGTACATTTCATTTGGGTGCAGCATTGCATGACCGCGCAATTGTCACTTAAAGTAACGTAGCGCCATAACACCAAAAGTGGCCTGGTCAGGAAGGGGGGGTGGGCAGTGGTTAAAAAAAGAGTGAATATTTTTACCTTTCCTGCAGAAGGGGAGCAAAAGCTCAGAAGTGTGGAATACATGCAGCGGCTGGGGAGCAACAAAGTGACAATTTTTCTACAGACGTGTTTGCTGGAAAGGTAAGTATAGCATATTCACTTTTTTCCTTTATAAACTGGTTCCTGTATAGAAGAGACCCTGTAGGGAAGGGGGTCACTTCAAACATGGATAACCAGATAACAAGACAAGTACTGAGTATAGGGAAACGTGGGTAAACATGGGAATGAAGACAAGTGCTGGGTGTGCAGTAGCATCCATAACTCCTTTGTACAGGGAATAAAATAATAATAAAAAGAAAACATAAACGTATAATTAAAGGAAAAACTGTAGCTGCTGGTATTTCTCAAAGGCAACAGCTTATCTTTCACGTGTTGATAATCATTTTCAAACTCCTTTTGAAAAGCTGCGTGCTGCTGAGTGTGTAAAATACATGCTACTTTTTCACAATGCTTCTCATTTAATAAGTTTGAAACATTCATTAACCTCCTCTGTTACAAGAGCTTCCACTGCTGTTTTCAACTGCTCCCAGAAAGCTAGATTATAAAGTAGTACTTTGATGTTGCTACTTATTTACACTGTAAACTTCCATTTCATTTAAATCTCGCTATGGTAATATGGCTGTTGTTAACTGCCTGCTGCTATTGCGGTAACTGGGAATGCTCATCTTTTTCTGAGGGAATACATCACTTTTTATATTCTTTGTCAAAAGCCACTCAAAACAGGCTTGGATTTGTGGAAATTCAGCCGAGCCTTAGTAGTCCTTCAAATGACTTTACTGTAATGTGGTCTCCAAGGTAATGATCTAGTCACTTTTTGCAGCCATTTCATAAAGGGAATGCTTTTATTGGTTTACAAACATCAATGTAGTAAAAATATTAAAATGCAAAACTATCACTAGCATAGATGTACTTTTCAAAAGGCACCAATGCCTGTGCCTAGGGAACCAGAAGTTAAGTTTTTTAAGGAGTTTTCATCAATCAACAAAAAAAGATTGAATTTTTGTGAAAACTAGTTGATGAATTTCCCTTTTTATTTGGACAAACTGGTATATTTTCAGTACAAGCTTTTGGGGGTCTACCCCCTTCTTATAGGGTCCAAACTGTACTGATACACAAAGGTTTAGCACACTATTAGGAATACATCCATAAAGACAACAATCTTTGGAGGAAATAAAACACACAGTAATAAAAGTAAGAAAGTTCATTGATTGAGAAATAGATGGTGGAATGGGGGGAGGGGGTAGAGATGCAGAAGTATAAAGGTCATAAAATAACAATGAAAACTCAGATGAGTGTGATTATGGCCGCTGCAGTCTTCAAAACACCTTCCTGAAGATGTCCAATTACAGACGAAACTAGTTAAAGAAGTGTTCCCAGCCGATACATCCCATCCCATCCCATCCCATCCCTGGAGCGCAAGCCGGCTTTTGATTTCAGGGCAGTGGCAGGTCCTTAGGCACAAATACATGTGAGTTTGGTGTAATTGTTAGGTTTATATGATTTAATAAAGTCAGCTGCTTTGCTCAATGAACCTTTTCCCTGATATTGTTTTTTGAGTGGTGGTGTATTGCATGGAAAGAAATCGCATTCCTGGTACACGAGAATGGTCAAGTTGGTGGCAAGACACACAGTGGGTCCAACCAAAAAACATGCAGTGAGACCTACACTATATTGCCAAAAATATTGTGACACCCCTTCAAAATCATTGGATTTGGGTGTTCCAATCACCTCTATGGCCACAGGTGTATAAAATCAAGCACCTAGCCATGCAGACTGCTTCTACAAACATTTGTGAAAGAATGGGTCACTCTCAGGAGCTCAGTGAATTCATGTGTGGTTCCGTGATAGGTTGCCACCTGTGCAATAAGTCCATCTGTGAAATTCCCTTGCTACTAAATATTCCACAGTCAACTGTTAGTGGTATTATAACAAACTGGAAGTAACTAGGAACAACAGCAACTCAGCCACGAAATGGTAGGCCATATAAAATGACAGAGCAGGGTCAGCGCATGCTGAAGCGCACAGTGCACAGAAGTCACCAACTATCTGCAGAGTCAAGATCTAAAGACCTCCAATCTTTGGATTATCGCAACAACAGTGCGTAGAAAATTTCATGGAATGGGTTTCCATGGCTGAGCAGCTGCATCAAAGCCTTACATCACCAAGAGCAATGCAAACCATCGGATGCAGTGGTGTAAAGCACGCCACCACTGGACTCTAAAGCAGAGGAGACGTGTTCTCTGGAGTGACGAATCACACTTCTCTGTCTGATAATCCAATGGACGTGTCTGGGTTTGGCAGCTGTCAGGAGAACGGTACTTGCCTGACTACACTGTGCCTAATGTGTGAAGCTTGGTGGAGGGGGGATTATGGTGTGGGGTTTTTTCAGGGGTTGGGCTTGGCCCCTTAGTTCCAGTGAAGGGAACTCTTAAGGCATCAGCATACCAAGACATTTTGAACAATTTCATCCTCCCA
The DNA here is from genome assembly GCF_062004578.1 of Staurois parvus. Taxonomy (NCBI): domain Eukaryota; kingdom Metazoa; phylum Chordata; class Amphibia; order Anura; family Ranidae; genus Staurois; species Staurois parvus. The sequence continues at coordinate 3,324,710 of NW_028317817.1, read as the reverse complement.
ACTTTGTGGGAACAGTTTGGGGATGGCCCCTTCATGTTCCAACATGACTGCACACCAGTGCACACAGCACGGTCCATAAAGACATGGATGAGTGAGTTTGGGCTAGAGGAACTTGATTGGCCTGCACAGAGTCTTGACCTCAACCTGATAGAACACCTTTGGGATGAATTAGAGCAGACTGTGAGCCAGACCTTCTCATCCGACATCAGTGCCTGAGCTCACAAATGCACATCTGGAAGAATGGTCAAACATTCCCATTTAGAAAATATTAATGTCTTCCATGCATCACTGGAGGTGAATATGTATGGTCCTGTAACATTGAAGGGATGGTTCCTTTTATGTATATGATGCATTTTAGTGGATTGATGTGTGTGCACAGTTTGAAGCATTTATTGTTGCAAGGTTTTTGTTCCATTGTTTGTGTTCCTGTACCCAAAGTAAAGTTTTTTGCTGATTAATTTATGTCCGAGTTTGCGTGGTTGCCTGAAGGCCAGCATTGGGGGTTGTTAGAAGAATTTTCTCAGCATGTTATGTTTTGTTACGATGAGTTGCCACTTCTTGATTATCCTTCTTATCCTATCTAGTGTTGGATTGTATAGTTACTAGTGGTATTCAGCTATGTTTTTAGTGGGGGATTTTCTCTTTGTTTTCAAATAGTGGTTATGCTTGTACTAATGGCTTTGTTCCTTTAACCTTTCTTATGGAAGAATTCTGCTGGTAATCTGAGATGTTTATTTCTGTTTTCTTATTTGGCATGTTGGGGCTTGAAAGATGGAACTGTGGAGATAGTGGCACTGGTCATTCGGTTTACAGTATATTGGTGTGTGCAGTTTCTCATTGCTGATAGATACTGTAGTGTCTTGGAAGTTCACACACGCGGCAATTTTTAATTTTGATCGAGGGGTGAAACACGTTAAAGGAGAAGTACAGCCAAAGCTTGTTTGCCTGTACTTCTCCTGTCGATCACAAGAGTGTAGTTAGTTCTGACCATGTAACAGAGCCAGTCCAGGCTGGGGAAAGATCCCGACCATATGGTTGGGATCCAACCAAGAAGCCTTGACTGGCACCTGGCTCAGTCTCTGAGCTATCTGCTGTGCCTGAGGCAGCTTCTCCCACCCCCTCCACAGCCTGGAGCTCCAGTGAGCATGGGGGGGCACAGAGCAGACAGCAATAGCTGACAGTCAAAAGCTCTCTGTTCAAGAGCACTGAGAACTGAGCTACCAGCTGTCTTTGATCACTCAGTTCCACAGTCTGTGTTGATTTGGGGAGCCATGTCATCTGCTGGTGTTGGTCCACTGTGTTTTATTAAGTCCAGGGTCAACGCAGCCGTCTACCAGGAGATTTTGGAGCACTTCATGCTTCCTTCCGCAGACGAGCTTTATGGGGATGCTGACTTCATTTTTCAGCAGGACTTGGCACCTGCCCACACTGCCAAAAACACCCAAACCTGGTTCAATGACCGTGAGATTACTGTGCTTGATTGGCCACCAAACTCACCTGACTTGAACCCCATAGAGAATCTATGGGGCATAGCCAAGAGAAAGATGAGAGACATGAGACCGAACAAAGCAGAAGAGCTGAAGGCCGCTATTGAAGCATCCTGGTCTTCCATAACACCTCAGCAGTTCCACAGGCTGATAGCTTCCATGCCACGCCGCATTGAGGCAGTAATTGCTACAAAAGGGGCCCAAACCAAGTACTGAGTACATATGCATGCTTATACTTTTCAGAGGGCCGATATTGTTCTATGTACAATCCTTGTTTTATTGATTGCATGTAAAATTCTAATTTTCTGAGATTGTGGATTTGGGGTTTTCATGAGCTGTAAGCCATAATCATCACAATTATGATAAATCACGGCTTGAACTATCTTGCTTTGCATCTAATGAGTCTATCTCATATATTAGTTTCACCTTTTAAGTTGCATTACTGAAATAAATGAACTTTTGCACGATATTCTAATTTTTTGAGTTTCACCTATATTTTAATTGGATCCAGATCGCCCATGGAAAGAAAAAATATTTGCTTTTACAAAAATCTGACCGTTTTTGTTCCTCATATTGCTCAAATGTGTTTATTTCTTAAATTTACTTCTTTTAGGAGGTGTGAGATGGTTTCATTATTTAGGTATTAGTAGTTTTGTAGCCAAAATAGGAAATGTAACTATACATTTTTTACATATCATTATCAAGTGTTCAAAAAATGAATTTATTCAGGAGTAGTGCAAATGTTACTTTATTTATATACCACCCAGCTTTGTCCCAGATGATGAGATATATATACACTGCTCAAAAAAAAATTAAAGGAACACTTTGAAAACACATCAGATCTCAATGGGGAAAAATATGCTGGATATCTATACTGATATGGACTGGGTAATGTGTTAAGAATGTAAGGATGCCCCATCTTTGATGGAAATTATCAACCTACAGAGGCCTGAATTCAAAGACACCCCGAAAATCAAAGTGAAAAAATGAGCAGGCTAGTCCATTTTGCTGAAATGTCATTGCAGCAACTCAAAATGGTACTCAGTAGTTTGTATGGCCCCCACATGCTTGTATGCATGCCTGACAATGTAGGGGCATGCTCCTAATGAGACAACAGATGGTTTCCTGGGGTATTTCCTCCTAGATCTGGACCAGGGCATCACTGAGCTCCTGAACAGTCTGAGGTGCAACCTGGCGGCATCAGATGGACTGAAACAAGATATCCTAGAGGTGTTCTGTTGGATTTAGGTAAGGCGTGTGTGAGGGCCAATCAATGTTATCAATTCCTTCATCCTCCAAGAACCACCTGCATACTCTTGCCACATGAGGCTGCACATTGTTGTGCACCAGGAGGAACCCAGGATCCACTGCATCAGTGTAGGGTCTGACAACGAGTCCAAGGATTTCATCGATACCTAATGGCATTCAGGATGCCATTGTCTAGCCTGTAGAGGTGTGTGCGTCCCTCTATGAATATGTCTCCCCAGACCATCACTGACTCACCACCAAAACAGTCATGCTGATTGATGTTACAGGCAGCATAACATTCTCCACGGCTTCTCCAGACCCTTTCACGTCTGTCACATATGCTCAGGATGAACCTGCTCTCATCTGTGAAAAGCACAGGGCGCCAGTGGTGGACCTGCCAATTATGGTGTTCAATGGCAAATGCCAATTGAGCTCTATGGTGCCGGGCAGTGAGCACAGGGCCCACTAGAGGACATCAGACCCTCAGGCCACCCTCATTAAGTCTGTTTCTGATTGTTTGGTCAGAGATATTCACAACAGTGGCCTTCTGGAGGTAATTTTGTAGGGCTCTGGAAGTGCTCATCCTATTCCTCCTTGCACAAAGGAGCAAATACCGGTCCTGCTGATGTGTTAAGGACCTTCTACGGCCCTGTCCAGCTCTCCCAGAGTAACTGCCTGTCTCCTGGAATCTCCTCCATGCTCTGGAGACTGTGCTGAGAGACACAGCGAACCTTCTGGCAATGGCATGTATAGATATGCCATCCTGGAGAAGTTGGACTGCCTGAGTAAAATAGGTATTTGATCCCCAAGCAAAACATGACTTTTGCCAAACATGGTTTCTCCACTAAGTACTGAAGTAAGACCATTCTTATAGTTGGTTACCAGGTTTGCACACATCTCAGGAGAGATTTTGGTCCACTCTTCTTACAGATCTTCTTTAAATCCTTAAGGTTTCTTGGCTGTTGCTTGGCAACTCCAAGTTTCAGCTCCCTCCATATGTTTTCTATAGAATTAAGGTCTGGAGACTCTTTTGTTGCCTTGGCGGTATGTTTTTGGTCATTGTCATGCTGGAAGACCCATCCATTACCTGTCTTTAGTGTTCTGGCTGAGGGTAGAAGGTTCTCATCCAAGATTTTACATTACATGGCCCGATCCATTGGCCCCTCAATGTGGCAAAGTCTGTACCTTTAGCAGAGAAACAGCCCCAAAGCATAATGTCTCCACCTCCATGCTTGACTGTAGGGATGGTGTTCTTAAGGTCATAGTCACCACCTTTCTTCCAAATGCCAAAGAGCTCAATTTTGTTCTGACCATATCACTTTCTTTCAATCATTCTCCGAATCATTTAGATGTTCACTGGTAAACTTCATATGGGCCTGTACATGTGCCATCTTAAGGAGGGGGACCTTGCGAGCGCTGCAGGATTTCAATCCATGGCAGCATATTGTGTTACCTATGGTTTGTTTGGTGACTGTGGGCTCAACTGCCTTGAGCTTATTCACAAGCTCTTCCCATATAGTTCTGAGCTGATCCCTCACTTTTCTCGTAATCATCCTTAACCCATGAGGGGTAAACCTGCATGGAGTTCCAGACCGAGGGTGATTGATGGTTATTTTGTATTTCCTCCATTTGTGAATAATCGCTCCAACAGTTGTCTCCTTCTCACCAAGCTTCTTGTAGCCCATTCCAGCCTTGTGCAGGTCTACAATCTTGTCCCTGATGTGTTTTGACATCTCTTTAGCTTTGCCCATGGTGGTGCTCAAGAAAGAGATTCTGTGGACAGGTGTCTCTAATATACATAACGAGTTGTCGTTAGGAGCACCTTCTTAAATTGACAGAATCAATCTGTGTACCACATGAGCACATAGCCAGAGTTATTGTTGATTGGCAGGGAATCAAATACTTATTTGACTCATTGAACTGCAACTAAATTTATAACATTTGTATCATGTGTTTTTTTGGGGATTTTTGGTTGATATTCTGTCTCTATCATTTAAAATACACCTATGATAAAATTTATAGATCCTTCATTTCTTTGTAAGAGGACAAACTTACAAAATCTGCAGGGGATCAAATACTTTTTTTCCCCACTGTATATATACATACACTCACTGGCCACTTTATTAGGTACACCTTGCTAGTACAAGATTGGACCCCCATTACCTTCGGAACTGCCTTAATTTTTCGTGGCAAAGATTCAACAAGGTGTTGGAAACATTCCTCAGAGATTTTGGTCCATATTGAAATGGTAGCACCACGCAGTTGCTGCTGATTTTTTGGCTGCACATCCATAATGAGAATCTCCCATTCCACCACATCCCAAAGGAGCTCTATTGGATTGAGATCTGGTGACTATGGAGGCCACTGGAATACAGTGAACTCATTGTTATGTTCAAGAAACCAGTTTGAGTTTATTTGAGCTGGTGCATTATCCTGCTGGAAGTAGCCATCAGAAGATGGGTACACTGTAGTCATAAAGGAATGCACATGGTCAGCAACAATTGTCAGGTAGGTTGTGACGTTTAAACGATGCTCAATTGGTACTAAGAGGTCCAAAGTGTGCCAAGAAAATATCCCCCACACCATTACACCACCACCAGCCTAAACCATTGATACAAGGCAGGATGGATCCATGCTTTCATGTTGTTTACGCCAAAATCTGACTCTACCATCTGAATGTCGCAGCTGAAACGGAGACTCATCAGACCAGGCAACGTTTTTCCAATATTCTTTTGTCCAATTTTGGTGGGCCTGTGTGAATTGTAGCCTCTGTTTCCTGTTCTTAGCTGACAGGAATAGCAACCGGTGGGGTCTTCTGCTGCTGTAGCCCATCTGCTTCAAGGTTCCAAGTGTTGTGAGTTCAGAGATGGCATTCTGCATACCTTGGCTGTGGTTATATGAGTTACTTTTGCCTTTCTATCATCTCAAACCAGTCTGCCCGTTCTCCTCTGATCTCTGACATCAAACAGGCATTTTCATCCACACAACTGCTGCTGATTAGATATTTTAGCTTTTTGGACCATTCTCTGTAAACCGTAGAGATAGTTGTGCATGAAAATCTCAGTAGATCAGCAGTTTTTGAAATACTCAGACCAGCCCGTCTGGCACCAACAACCATGCCACGTTGAAAGTCACTTAAATCCCCTTTTTTCTCCATTCTGATGCTCTCGGTTTGAACTTCAGCAAGTCATCTTCACCATGTCTAGATGCCTAAATGCATCGAGTTGCTCTCATGTGATTGGCTGATTAACAATTCATGCTACCAAGCAAGCGAACAGTTGTACTTAATAAAGAGGCCGGAGATACATATATTTGTTTTTTCTCCGAAAATAGGTGCAATAACTTAATCACTACCCCGCAACCCCCCCCCCCTCCAACATACCCTCCAAATAGTATCAAATAGTGGGTGTGGTCAATTTCACTAAAGGGGGAGAGTGTTAGAGGGGCATTAAATATAGGAGTGAATCACGTACAGAGTGCAGAGTTTGGGGGGGGGGGTTACACACAGAATACAGAGTTCAGGGGTGTGCAACGTATATAGTGCAGAGTTCAGGGGTGCACTGTATACAGATTGCAGCATTAGAAGGGTGCATTACACACAGAGCGCAGAGTTCAGCCTTCTTCAATAGCTGCTTACCTCTGCATCCATATCTCACTTTCATCCCTCTTCAGCTCTGACCTGCTCTCCATTGCCTCCTTCTCCCCCCTCCTCAAAAGCTCCATCATCTTCCATATGCCTTACTTTTGTTCCTATATTAACCCTTTCCTGCCCATTGCCACTAGTATAGTGTCAGTGCTTTTTATTAGCACTAATCACTGTATTGGTGTCACTGGGGATGTCAGTGACACCAAATCAGTCCCCCCCAGTGTCAGAATGCCCGCCGTAGTCCCACTATAAGTCGCTGATCGCTGCCATTACTAGTAAAAAAAAAAAAAAGAATTCCAGTATCTATACCGCCATTTGTAAACACTATAACTTTCACGGAACCCAATTAATTTACACGTATTGGGATTTTGTATCAGACATGTAGCAGAATACATTTTGACCTAAATTTATGACTAAATTAGATTTTTTAAATTTTTTTACTGGACATGTTTAAAAGCAAAAAGTTAAAAATATAGTTTTTTTACTCAAAATGAGCCAGCCGGCTCTAGAACCTCCCTGCAATCTATAGGTGGCTCTGCCTCTCTCACTTGCAGGGAGATCATCCAGTGGGGGTGTCAGCATCCGCACGGCACTGCGGGCACCTGCATCTCCCTTGTCCCCATTCTGTACTCAGTGGGAATTGCACAGGAGATCAGATCTGTGGTAGCCATTGGGAGACAAGATGTCACTTGTAAACACAAAAGCTGTACTTCTGTGTTTACAAGTGATAGTGGTGAGCATGGAGCAGAGCGCCTGAGTCAGAGGTGGTGGAACTAAGCTCTACCAAATTTCAGCTGAAAAGAAGTCATACAGTGCCTTGAAAAAGTATTCATACCCCTTGAAACTTTCCACATTTTTTCATGTTACAACCAAAAACATAAATGTATTTTATTGGGATTTTATGTGATAGATCAACACAAAGTGGCACATAATTGTGACGTGGAGGGCAAATGATAAATGGTTTTCAAAATTTTTTACAAATAAATATCTGAAAAGTGTGGCATCATTTGTATTTATACCCCTAATTAAAATCTAGTGGAACCAATTGCCTTTAGAAGTCTCCCAATTAGTAAATCGTGTGTAATTTAATCTTAGTATAAATACATATGTTCTCTGAAGCCCTCAGAGGGTTGTTAGAGAACATTAGTGAACAAACAGCATCATGAAGGCCAAGGAACACACTAGACAGGTCAGGGATAAAATTGTGGAGATGTTTAAAGCATGGTTAGGTTATAAAAAAATACCCCAAGCTTTGAACATCTCATGAAGCACTGTTCAATCTATCATCCAAAAATGGAAAGAGTATGGCACAACTGCAAATTTACCAAGACATGACCATCCACCTAAACTGACAGGCCAGGCAAGGAGTGCATTAATCAGAGAAGCAGCCAAGAAGCCCATGGTACCTCTGGAGGACCTGTAGAGATTCACAGCTCATGTGGGAGAATCTGGCCACAGGACAACTGTTAGTTGTGCACTCCACAAATCTGGCTTTTGTGGAAGAGTGGCAAGAAGAAAGCCATTGTTGAAAAAAAGCCTTAAGAAGTCCCATTTGCAGTTTGCAAAAAGCCATTTGGGGGACACAGCAAACATGTGGAAGAAGGTGCTCTGGTCAGATGAGACCAAAACTGAACTTTTTGGCCTAAAAGCAAAGCGCTATATGTGTTGCGGAAAACTAACACTGCACATCACCCTGAACACACCATCCCCACTGTGAAACATGGTGGTGGCAGGATCAAGTTGTGGGGATGCTTTTCTTCAGCAGGGACAAGGAAGCTGGTCAGAGCTGATGGGAAGATGGATGGAGCCAAATACGGGGCAATCTTAGGAGAAAACCTGTTAGAGTTTGCAAAAGACTTGGGATTGGGGCGGAGGTTTACCTTCCAGCACGACAACGACCCTAAACATACAGCCAGAGCTACAATGGAATGTTTTAGATCAGTGGTCTCCAAACTGCGGCCCTTTGCTTGAATTTATCTGGCCCTTGGGGCATTATTTCCCCCACTGTCAGCAACAGTGGGGTATAGTTCCTGCCACTGACAACAGGGCACTATTCCTCCCACTGACACCAATGTTGTTGCACAATTCCTATCATTGACATCAACGATGGGGCACTATTCCTCCCATTAGTACCACAGACGGGGCGCTATTGCTCCCACTAATACTAATCATGAGGCATTGTTTACTCCCAAGTAAGGATATTTTTTACCCCCACTGACCACAGTCCGGCCCCCCTAAAGTTTGAAGGACAGTAAACTGGCCCTTTGTTAGAAAGTTTGGAGACCCCTGATTTAGATCAAAGCATATTCATGTGTTAGAATGGCCTAGTCAAAGTCCAGACCTAAATCCAATTGGGGATCTGTGGCCAGACTTGAAAATTGCTGTTCACAGACACTCTCCATCCAATCTGACAGAGCTTGCACTATTTTTCAAAGAAGAATGGGCAAAAATGTCACTCTCTAGATGTGCAAAGCTGGTAGAGACATACCCAAAAAGATTGCAGCTGTACTTGCAGTACTGTACTTAAGTGGTTCTACATAGTATTGATTCGGGGGGGGGGGGGGGGCTGAATACCAATGAACACCACACTTTTCAGATATTTGTAAAAAAAAAATTAAAAACTAATAAAATACATTTACATTTTTAGTTGTAGCATGACGAAATGTGGAAAATTTCAAGGGGTATGAATACTTTTTCAAGGCAATATATATATATACAGTATATACACATACAGTGCTCAGCATAAATGAGTATACCCTTTTGAAAAATAGGATTGTAATCAATTTCTCAATGAACACAAGAACAATTTCCAAAATTTTGAAAAAACTGAGTTTTATAGAACATTTGTTTAGCTCATTACATGAACGTAAGGTTAATAATATAACTTAGACTACAAAATCTTCAGTTTTACTCAAATTAGTTGATGCAAAAATGAATACATCCCACTACAAAAACTACCACATCTAGTATTTTGCATGACCTCCATGATTTGTAAGGACAGCACCAAGTCTTCTAAGCATGGAACTAACAAGTTGGCGACATATTGCAACACCTATCTTTTTCCATTCTTCAAGAATGACCTCTTCTAGAACTTAGATGCTGGATGGAGAATAATGCTCAACTTGTCTCTTCAGAATTTCCCATAGGTGTTCGATTGGGTTCAGATCAGGAGACATACTTGGTCACTAAATCACTTTCACCCTGTTCTTCTTCAGAAATGTAACAGTGGCCTTAGATGTGTGTTTTGGATCACTGTCATGTTGGAAGAGTGATGGTAGCATCTTCTCTTTCAATATAGAGCAGAACATCTGTGAATTCATACCACCAATTAAATGCAGCTCCCTGACACCAGCAGCACTCATGCAGCCCCACAAAAGGACACTGCCACCACCCTGTTTCACTGTAGGCACCGTGCATTTTTCTTTGTACTCCTCACCTTTGCAAAGTCATACAGTTTTGAAGCCATCAGTTCCAAAAACATTAATCTTGGTCTCATTACTCCAGAGTACAGAGTTCCAGTAGTCTTCTTCTTTTTCAGCATGGGCTCCGGCAAATTCTAGGTGGGCTTTTTGTGCATGGGCTGTAGGAGAGGCTTCCTTCATGAACAACACTCATGCATGCTATTCCTCTGCAGTGTACACCGTATTGTGACATAGGAAACAATCACACCAGTTTGGCTTTCTATTTCTTTAGCTAACTGCAGTAAACTTGCATGGTGATTTTCTTCAACCCTTCTCATTAGAAGACACTCCTGTCGAGGTGTTAACTTCTGTGGACAGCCTGGACGTCTCTATGAGATGGTTGCAGTTCCATCTTTGTTACATTTTTGTATACTTTTCTGCAGTATTCTGACTGATAAGTAAAGCTTTGCTGATCTTCTTGTAGCCTTCATCTTTCTTTTTCAGGCCTTGTGACATTTCTCTTCCATGTGGTGCCATTGCTGACAGCATGAAATGGGAAGGGGTTTTCTTTGTTAAGTAACGCCCTTTTATAATCAACTGTCTGCTGGACACCTTTTTAATGAATAATTAGACTCATCTGTAGTTGAATTCTGGTTAATTAGGATTTTGTCTAAAATGTAGCTTTGCTCCTAAGACTTTCATTGGGGTGTATTCATTTTTGCAACATGGTCTTGAATGAATTTGTGTGTTTTTTGTGTGTGAAAATAAACAAATCTTGTTTGCAATCAATGGCCCGCATTTGTGGGAGTATTTTGTAGTATAGTGTCCCATAGAAAATGTTGATTCTAAAAGGAATCTGTTGGGGTGTACTCATTTATGCTGAGCACTGTATATACACTATATTGCCAAAAGTATTGGAACGCCTGCTTTTACACGCACATTAACTTTAGTGGCATCCCAGATTTAGTCCGTAGGGTTCAATACTGAGTTGGCCAACTCTTTGCAGCTACACAAGCATCAACATTTCTGGGAAGGCTGCCCAAAAGGTTAGGAGGGTGTCTATGGGAATCTTTAACCATTGTTCTAGAAGCGCATTTGTGAGCTCAGGCACTGATATTGAACAAGAAGGCCTGGCTCGCAGTCTCCACTCTAATTCATCCCAAAGGTGTTCCATCGGGTTGAGGTCAGGACTCTGTGCAGGCCAGTCAAGTTCCTCCACCCCAAACTCGCTCATCCATGTCTTTATGACCTTGCTTTGTGCACTGGTGCGCAGCCATGTTGGAACATGAAGGGGCCATTCCAGGAGCGGACTGACCATTCGAGCTTTCGTGGCACTGCCCGAGGGCCCAGGGTCAGTAGGGGGCCCCATGAAATGCCCCTGGTACCATTTTTATAGGCTTTTTTGAGTGTGGGCAAGGACACAGGGGCACCATGATCCCCTATTGCCCGGGGGCCCCATGAGTTGTCAGTCTGCCCCTGGGCCATCCCGGAACTGTTCCTACAAAGTTGGGAGCATGAAATTGTCCAAAATGTCTTAGTATGCTGATCGCCTTAAAGCAACCCCACACCATAATCCCCCCTCCACCAAACATTACACTTGGCACAATGCAGTCAAGCAAGTACCATTCTCCTCGCAACTGCAAAATCCAGACATGTCCACCGGATTGCCAGACAGAGAAGTGTGATTTGTCACTCGATAGAACATGTCTCCACTGCTCTAGAGTCCAGTGGTGATGTGCTTTACACCACTGTATCTGATGCTTTGCATTGCACTTGGTGATGTAAGACTTGGATGCAGCTGCTCGGCCATGGAATCCCATTCTGTGAAGCTCTCTACGCACTGTTGTTGTGCTAATCTGAAGGCCACATGAAGTTTGGAGGCCTTTACCTATAGACTCTAGAGACAGTTGGCGACTTCTGCAAAATGTACGCTTCAGAATGCACTGACCCTGCTCTGTCATTTTACGTGGCCTACCACTTTGTGGCTGAGTTGCTGTTGTTTCCAATTGCTTCCACTTTGTTATAAAACCACTTGAATTCACTGAGCTCCTGAGAGCAACCCATTCTTTCACAAATGTTTGTAGAAGCAGTCTGCATGCCTAGGTGCTTGATTTTATACATCTGTAGCCATGGAGGTGATTGGAACACCTGAATCTAATGATTTGGAGGGGTGTCCCAATACATTTGGCAATATAGTGTATACACACACACTCAAGCACTGTTAAATGGATTGATTCAAAATATGTGAGGGTGCAGGGTTTTATTCCAACTTGTTAATTTAGTTAGTTCTTATTAAATGAGTCCAAATGTGGGAATCAGAGAACTTAAAATCTATTCCTAAGTAAAGCATGTACATTGCTGCTTAAAGTGTATCTAAACCAGGCATGACAAAACATTGGACCAAACTGAGAGGACTAAATCATCAAGGTTGCCAGCTTGGTCCAAATGAACTATTTAAAGTCATAGTAAATTTGGAGTCAGGCCTTAATTAAAAAGAAAAAAAGAAAAATATGAAACTGAACATTTACATAAAAATTCTAATTTACAATGTGTAAAATCTCAGAAAAGGGGGCCAAAAACATCTCCTGAAGTATTTAGCTGTAATTTTATGTAAGTAAGTGTAACTTATCAACTGGAGGATAGTTGGAGAGTTAAATTTGACTTTTTGTAATCCCTAAACCACTAAAGTCTGCAGGGCAGGAGCGAAAGGGCAACATGCAGCCCATAAAACATCAGTCTGACACACTTTATCTAAGCCAATTAGATTTATTGCAGCTTACAAGTCCTTAGATAAGGTGCCTGCATTAGTTTCTCTATTTAGTTTTTTTTTCTTCATTTTCATCTAGTGATCCTGCCAGTAACACACTTCCTGTCATAGGGTGTCACCCTACACTGCTTGCTTCTGATTTAGATTACACAATGCCTCCCCCTCTCATCTCAATTAAATAGAGGGAAGGGTTCTGCAGTTAGAGCAAAACTAGGCAGGACTGATAACAGTATTTAAGATTTCACTGCAGAAGAGGCAAAGAACACAGGAAGTTATGAGTTCATGAGTTCATGTAGTGAGAACATGCATTTTTTTTTATGATAAACATGCGTTTCTACATATCGCACATATGGCAGCCCATTCCCTTGCCCTATGTGCATTTGTTGTGGCAAAGATGCTCCAGGACCAAATTTTGGCCATAAGCTAGGCACATTTGTACACATGCAGTGGCAATCAGATCAAAAATGCACTGTCTGTTGTGCCGTTAAGAATGAATGACACCCAAACACACGCCATGCGTTTTGCCACGATTTAGAATAGTGGCCAAAATCATGATTATTCTATCTATGATTCCAAATTGCTAAGTGTGAACAGGACCTAAGGGATTTCTGGCAGGATCAACAGGTATTGTTTTGCACTTAATGTATGTATAACAGTATCTCTTCTGTGCTAAGGTATGGCACTTATGAAGTAAATCTAAGTTCCACGCATCTCCAGCAAACAACCCTGGTCACGGTCTTATAGCATCCACTTGGCCTTGCTACCCACCTCTGGCTGGGAAATCTATAAGCACTATACGTAGAAACAAAGCAGTAATATCTCTCTATATGGACCAAAGCGATGCTCTCTGAGTTCTGCAGACACTTACACATTTCGTGGGTACTCCTTTTCATCAGAGCCCCAAAACGTGTAAGCGTCTGCAGAATGCATCGGTTCGGTCCATCTAGAGGGATGTTACTGGTTCTGTTTGTTCTGTTGGATATTTACGCTGAGCTTGAAGCTCCACATACTCTGTGAGTATAATACTACTTATCGTTGCATACAAGGTGTCCTGGTTAATGCACAAGGCTGGTGCACGCTCTCTATTGTTTCTACGTATATTGTTTTGCACGTATCAAAAATATATAATGAAATGATTTCAACTGTACTGTAGATGTATTACACCAAAAAGGAACATAAAGAGAAGTTTATTGTTAGAGTTTACACTTTAAACCATATTTGTTGAGCTGAACTACTAGACCAAGATATGACAGACTATGGATAATGTTTCCTAATATCAAGGAGTTCCTATTCTACTGTTTTTCTATTAAATGCTTAGTAATATGTTAAGTTAAACCAAATCAGATAATGTAGATTTTGTATGCAAAATTACAGTTTAAGAAACCAACATTTGTTTTAATAATTCTTTTTAAAGGTCATTTGGGTAACCAATTATATACAAAAGAACTTACTGATTGAAAAAAAAGCAATTATATTATTCAAATAAGATATTAAGCAGTTTAAGCACACTAAATTGTGGGACAAGCCTTCCCTGCATGTTTAAATTGGACCATAGCTTCAACGTATGCATGATCACGGAGTTGTTAACTGATTTATAAGCATATTTGCTTTTGAACCGCCAAAATGTTATTTGCAGTTTTTCTTTCTTATGTAACTAACAAAATGTATTTGTTTCAGCTTGAGATTATCCAGCAACCAAAGCAATTTAAATTGAGTGATAATAGATACATGGATCAGGTAGAGATAAATATTCCTCTTTATATTTATTGTTTAAGGCCCCTTTCACACTTGCAAATGGGGTCGTTCGCTATTAGATGTGGAAGACCCAGCGGGGGTGCTCGGCGATTAGCTGAGGCCGCAAGATGACAGCAATGTAAAGCTGACAGCTCCCGCAGCTAACTGCAGGCGCTCGTATGTAATCGCTCAAGCAGCAATTACCTACGAATGATAGGTCTTAGATGCAGATGCATCCAGATTCAATCATTTGCAGGTAATCACTCCTTAGTTGAGGGAGCTGTCAGCCTCCCATTGCTTTCAAAAAAGGCTTCTGCCCACAGCTAATAGCCAGGAACGCTTGGTTTCCCGCATCTAATCATTAATGGCCCCATTTACAAGTGTGAATGCGGCCTTAATCCAGTGTATCTTTTGATAATTATTTATTTCATTGTGCTTCAGTGTCGACCCTAATTTTTTTTTTCCCTTCAGCAGAAGTTGGGGACTGTTGCAACGGTACAACATGCCCCTTGCACAGTCACAACTACTCCTCTACATCCAATAACGAGGGTGAGCACTGCTGATTGGAGTGAAGCAATTGTAACTAGGTTGTGGGTATATTGGACTGCTGGAGACAGACCACTGCTTCAAGACATCTTTATGATCAAGCTTAGTATTCTAAGACTACCATTGGGCTATAAAATTGAATGACAGGTTTATATCAAAAAACAAAAACAAAAAAAAACACAAATTTAATGCAGTTATGTATTACTTAATACTTTTCTTTCTTTACTATATTTTGACATACAGCTAGCACAAGTGCATGAATCAGTCTTGACATCAGCCTCCTGTTATCCTATGACCAGGAGCACCCACACTTACCTTGATTCAGAAGGTCCTTGCTTTTCTAAAGGTCTTATCTTTTTCCTGATAATTGACATCTTAGTTGTGTCAATGACTTTAGTCTCTCCACTGCTATATGTGAATTCCAGAGTTCCATTCCATTCTCCTTGGGCTTTGCATACTATTATGTTGGTGGGCATATGCTTGACTTCAGCTGTAACCCTATTAAGAAGCCATATGCAGTTAATAAAGGAAATGTACTATTTTATGTCGTTATCTTATACACCTAAAAGACACAAACAATAAAATGAAAAAGACTATCAACGTGAAGAGCTAGGAGGTAAGTACCTAAAACATATCCCTGTTGAATATAAAAAATATTTGGCAAAGCCTACCAGGAGTTATATTTTCAGCCTATCACTATGCTATTATATATTAACAGTAGCTGAATAATTTGTAAATGCAAAAGCGTGCTTGTGAACTCATGCTCTGGAAAGATGTGTCTTTGAAAGTGACACAGATGAAGCATGGCCAATCAAAGCAGGGCTGGGGCTGAAGGCATGGGATAGTAAGAACTACAGTGGGGCAAAAAAGTATTTAGTCAGCCACCAATTGTGCAAGTTCTCCCACTTAAAAAGATGAGAGAGGCCTGTAATAGGCATCATAGGTAGAATTCAACTATGAAAGACAAAATGAGAAAAAAAATCCAGACAATCACATTGGCTGATTTGGAATGAATTTATTTGCAAATTATGGTGGAAAATAAGTATTTGGTCATCTACAAACAAGCAAGATTTCTGGCTCTCACAGACCTGTACCTTCTTCTTTAAGAGGCTCCTCTGTCCTGCACTCATTACCTGTATCAATGGCACCTGTTTGAATTTGTTATCAGTATAAAAGACACAACAGTCACACTACAAACTTCACTATGGTGAAGACCAAAGAGCTGTCGAAGGACACCAGAAACAAAATTGTAGACCTGCACCAGGCTGGGAAGACTGAATTTGCAATAGGCAAGTAATTTGGTGTGAACAAATCAACTGTGGGAGCAATAATTAGAAAATGGAAGACATACAAGACCACTGATAATCTCCCTCGATCTGGGGCTCCACGCAAGATCTCACCCCGTGGGGTCAAAATGATCACAAAAACGGTGAGCAAAAATCCCAGGACCACACGGGGGGACCTAGTGAATGACCTGCAGAGAGCTGGGACCAACGTAACAAAGGCTACCATCAGTAACACACTACATCATCAGGGACTCAGATCCTGCAGTGCCAGACGTGTCCCCCTGCTTAATCCAGTACATGTCCGGGCCCATCTGAAGTTTGCTAGAGAGCATTTGGATGATCCAGAAGAGGATTGGGAGAATGTCATATGGTCAGATGAAACCAAAATAGAACTGTTTGGTAGAAACACAACTCATCGTGTTTGGAGGAGAGAGAATGCTGAGCTGCATCCAAAGAACACCATACCTACTGTGAAGCATGGGGGTGGTAACATCATGCTTTGGGGCTGTTTCTCCGCAAAGGGACTAGGACGACTGATCCATGTACAGGACAGAATGAATGGGGCCATGTATCGTGAGATTTTGAGTGCAAACCTCCTTCCATCAGCAAGGGCATTGAAGATGAAACGTGGCTGGGTCTTCCAACATGACAATGATCCCAAACATACCGCCCGGGCAACGAAGGAGTGGCATTGTAAGAAGCATTTCAAGGTACTGGATTGGCCTAGCCAGTCTCCAGATCTCAACCCCATAGAAAACCTTTGGAGGGAGTTGAAAGTCCGTGTTGCGCAGCGACAGCCCCAAAACATCACTGCTCTAGAGGAGATCTGCATGGAGGAATGGGCCAACATACCAGCAACAGTGTGTGCCAACCTTGTGAAGACTTACAGGAAACGTTTGACCTCTGTCATTGCCAACAAAGGATATATAACAAAGTATTGAGATGAACTTTTGATATTGACCAAATACTTATTTTCCACCATAATTTGCAAATAAATTCTTTCCAAATCAGCCAATGTGGTTGTCTGGATTTTTTTTCTCATTTTGTCTCTCATAGTTGAGGTCCACCTATGATGCCAATTACAGGCCTTTCTCATCTTTTTAGGAAACCATGTCCAAAAAAAGGTAGGTAGAGATGCATGATGGTAAAACACATTGAGCCTTTACAACCACTTTAACTTATAAAATATTGGGGTTTATTTACTAAAGCTGGAGAGTGCAAAATCAGGTGCACTTCTGCATTGAAACTAATCAGCTTCCATGTTTTATTGCCAAAGCTTAACTGAACAAGCTGAGGTTAGAAGCCATGCACAGTTGCACCACTTGCAGTACTTTTCAACACTAACGCTGCAACATTGACATAATGAGATATAATATCATCAATACAATATGACTACAGTGTACTATACTAATAAATGTTAAAAGAAATTATGGCTATAAAGCCTAGTACACACTATGAGAAAATTGGACGAATGATCGTTTGATTTTCCATGAAGGTACTTTTCATGATGTAACCGAGAATATTAACTCTCAAAAGACACAGGCAAACAGGCCAATGTAGCTACAAACTAACAGCGTGATTATTGTCATGGAAAAAAACATGCTACTGTTCATACCTCTTTATTTTTATTTATTTCAGGTACTTATATAGTGCTGTTAATTTACGCAGCGCTTTACATATATAAGTTGTACATTCACATCAGTCCCTAACCCTCAAGGGGTGTACAATCTAAGGTCCCTAACCTACATTCATACATACACATACTAGGGCCAATTTAAACAGGAGCCAATTAACCTACCAGCATGTCTTTGGAGCGTGGGAAGAAACTGGAGTACCTGGAGGAAACCCACGCAGGCACAGGGAGAACATGCAGACTCCAGGTAGGTGGTGCCGTGGTTGGGATTCGAACCAACGACCTTAGTACTGCCAGGCAGAACTGCTAACCATTTAGCCACTGTGCTGCTCAATGATCCACAATACAAAAATTCTTTCTTGTGTATGCTCTTTACTTTCATTGCAATTTTCATCTGGGTCGTTCTTTGTTTCCGATCATGGGCAGTATTTTTTTTTCCGATTATTTCCATGCGACTAATGTACACAATGAACGAAAATCGGACATTAAGTTAATGAGAACATATTTGTAGCTTACACTTTTTTTTTTTGGAATCGGTTGTTGCAAGCAGTATACTGATGAACAGACTATCATCCAATTGTTCCTTTTGCAGAACTTTTTGTCTGATTTTCTTATCTGGCTGGGGATGGGAATAATATCATAGTTACTAAATCAGACAATACTGTCAGTGTGAGAAGTCCAGTGTCACCATGTAGACGTGTGTTAAACAGTTTAAACTATCACTAACTATAACTTGCTATTTTTCCATAAACATTTATGGGTTGGCAATCCAGGCAAATCCCCAAGACACTAATCATGCAGGAATTTTGAATATGAAATCCAGGGGACCTGGATTTTTTTCCTTTACGCAAACTCCACAATTCCCATATTTTAATTCCATAATTTCAAAAGACTTCAAATCTAAAATCATTTTTAATATGCCTTAGTATTTAGAGCATCAAACATTATAACATTCGCTGATTAGTGCTGACAAGGAATGTAGAATGTCACACTCTTGTGTTAGTTAAATACGTGTGACTGGCCATTACCTGTGAACTTTTCCTCCGTAAAAAGGCTTTGTGTTGAATGTGACAGTGGCAGCATAGCCCGTCTTGGCACAAGTTATATTGACTTTACCTCCCAGCTCCACCCAGGGAACTGTGAGTATAGAACGAGCGTAGGCACTAGGAAGAGTAAATATGTATTCTTCTCCATATTCCATCAACTTGAGTACCCCTGAGTGAGAGAGAAGTGCACACAAAGGAGCAGGCTGTTAGATGTAAAATATCCCTCAATAAAATCTACTGCTGCAATAATGAAGTCTAAGAAATCAATTATATAATGCTTCCTTTCCAAATGGACTTTTTTCCCCCCCATTCTCAAAGGAAGAGTCCGTGGTAATGTGTCAGAAAAGATTACACTGTCATTTTTCTTCTTAGGAAAGACAAATTACAGTACATTAGAATATTTTTCAAATATACAGTAAAAGAACATTATCAGTTGCCTTTTTTTGTCATATGCAGTGGAATATCTAAATTAGCAGTTGAGAAAAGAGATAGGATGTATAGCCCAGGGCCATTCATACCTGAGGCAAGGCAAAAGTTTTGTCGGCGATACTAGAGACATGACACAAATTTTTCAGAATTTTTAATGTTTTCAGACTGGCTTCTGCTCTGGTAGACACAGAGGAAACAGAATCATAAGGCAGGATTTGCACTAACAGGGGATCCCCAAAGCTTTAGGGTAGATTAGGACATGCATCTAAATCTCCCTTGCCTCTGAAGCCCAATCCACTCTCAGATCTGCTTTCACGCTCCAGCTGACAGGCGAAAGGGAACCGATGCGATGCCTCCTCACCGCCTGTTTTAACCCCACTTTAATGTGAACGTGAGTGAGACTTCTGCACTACCTAATTTGTGTATTAATCAATATAAAAAATAAAAGTAAAAAATGGTATAATAAAGTAAATAAAACGTGTATAAAGGGTGCTGTTCACATTTACATGCGTTCCCGCACACACCATGTAGATATAAAATAATATGCAGTGCTCCCTACATGCGTTGAAAATCCCTTTTATCTCAAAAACATATATATGTAAATATCATGAACATATAGGACAACACATTCTGTGATTAGCAACATAAACTCAAAGTGTGAATAAGATTTTTTCCACTCTTGTGATAATAGTCCAAAGAATATATCAAACAAAATGTGAGTCCCAATGTATTTCCTCCTCCAATCCTTACTCGAAAAAGCCCAACCCCTGAAAAACAACCCCACACCATAATCTCCCCTCCATCAAACTTTACACTTGGAATAATGCAGTCAGGCAAGTACCGTTCTGGCAATCGCCAAACCCAGACATGTCCATCGCATTGCCAGACAGAGAAGTGCGATTCGTCACTCCAGACAACATGTCTCCACTGCTCGAGTCCAGTTGTGGCATGCTTTACACCACTGCATCTGACACTTTCCATTGCACTTGGTGATGTGAGGTTTGGATGCAGCTTCTCAGCCATAGAAACCCATTCCATGAAGCTCTCTACACACAGTTGCTGTGCTAATCTGAAGGCCACATGAAGTTTGGGGATCTTTAGCTATCGACTCTACAGACAGCTGGCGACTTCTGCACACTGTGCGCTTCAGCATGTGCTGCCCCGCTCTGTCATTTTACGTAGCCTACCACTTCATGGGTGAGATGCTGTTGTTCCCAGTTGCTTCCACTTTGGTATAATACTACTAACAGTTGACCATGGAATATTTAGCAGCAAGGAAATTTCACGGATGGACTTATTGCACAGGTGGCAACCTATTACAGTACCACGCTTGAATTCATTGAGCCCATGAGAGCGACCCATTCTTTCTCAAATTATTGTAGAAGCAGTCTGCATGCCTAGGGGCTTGATTTTATACACCTGTGGCCCTGGAGGTGATTGGAACACCTGAATCCAGTGATTTGGAGTGGTGTCCCAATACTTTTGGCAATATAGTATATCTCAATAGATAAGTGAAGTGAACTTCTGCGCCTACTATACAATATAAATAAACAAATGAATAGGTGCTGCTGCTGACATCGATTGTGTTCCCACAATATCAACTAAATAAATAAATCAATTAATTAATTCATTAATTAATTAAAAGTGATGTATTGCTGCTAATGAACATTAACCAGTACTAATAAACAATACAGGTGGATAAATCGTGCTCATAATCATAATGTGAATAAATGACCAAGAACATAGACCATATATATAAATTAATGAATAATTATTATTATTAATATTATTATACAGTATTTATAAAGCGCCAATAGTTCGTTCAGCGCTGTACATTACAAAGGGGGACAGAACATGTGACAGGACAATACCAATACAATGCAAAACATGAGGGGATCGAGGGCCCTGCTCTTATAATGTGAATAAAGATACTAAAGTGCTTTCAATAAATGAGTTCATAAGTTTCCAAATATCACATGATCTGGCACTGTAACATCAATTCCATGGTGAATGTGAATTTTCATGCTAATAACAGTGCCACTCCGTGCTCACAGAACTCTCACCTCCAACGAATGTAAAAAAATGAGTGTTAATAATATGACATCTCCACACATCCAGACCTCGCGATATCTCCTTTACCCATTCCTCCTCTCATATAATGGGTACTTTTAAGATGGTAATAAAATCCTCCATCTCAGCGGATGGACCTGCATATGGGTGTATGTTTTACTGCCAGAAGTTGGTAGAAACAATGCCTCTAAATGCCTCTCATGTTTTTTAACTTTTGTTTAGGTATGTTTAGACACATTTGAGCAAAAACTAATTCTTATTGGCTCAAATACTTATGTATTCTAGCAACTAAAATAAATTAACGGGCATATGTTCACATTTTTCATGTTTAGGAGCGTTTACACAGCTCTGTGTGTAAAAAATGCAAAAATGCTTCTCTGGGAACATATGATTGGGCCATTTTTTAGAAGTGTGAAAAAAGAGTAAAAAGTTCAAAAAGAGTTTTTTTTTATGTTCATGTGCTTGAGGCCTAAAGCAGACCTAAAGCTTCCTGTATGGACCACATAAAAACAGACAAACATACTAGAGCTGGTGAAAGGTATTCTAAAGTATTTAGATATCTATACAGATATAATAGATTAGATCAGGGATAGACCACCTTAGGGAGGTGGAGATCTACCTGAAAAATATTGGAGAAGTCAAAGATCACTTGGCACAGTGTCACCTTCTCATACCTGATTTAAATGTCTGATTGCCGTACTACCGTGTCACAATCGTGTGCCTTGGACGGCAATCATCTGTTTTAATCAGGTGGTAAAGAAGCAACATACAGTATGGCCTCCTCACCACCAGTCAAACACACTCAGATTGCCTTTCAGAGGAGCAGCAGTGCCTGCTACACTTGTGAATAAGACCTTAGTTGCATTTGGCAGCAGCACCCTTAGGACTAATTCACAGGTAAAGGTGGGGGGTGGTAAACCCCTGCAGTTGAGTTGTGGTTTTATAGTCCCCAATCCCTACATCCTTTATCTGCTAAGGCAGCACCCAAAAGTGTAAGTGCTACCGCATTTCAATCATAACCCATTCAAGTAAAAGAGGCCACTCTGCAAGCACCCCGCAACTGCATGCTTATAAGGGGTCCAAGGGGTAACGCAGGTGGTGAGAAAGCAACACAACGTTGCCTGCTTCAACCCCTTGTCTGCTGTACTGCACAAAGTTGCAGGGCACTTACAGAGCGGCCTCTTTCACTTGAATGGGTCATATTGGCAGGTGCTACACCCACCACCCATGACAGGGTGTATAACTTCTGCTTGCAGCTGTGACATGTGTACACTCCTAGCCACTGCACCTACAGGGGGTGGGGTTAAGGCAAGAGTGGTAAAAACACATCCTAACTATGGGGTTTTACCAACCCCCAAACTGCAAATGTTAATGAACCCTTACTGTTCTGAGCCTCCTATAAATTTGCTTTCACACTGATGTGCTGCTGTTTACCTGCACCGCGGGTGCAGCGCAGTGCATCTGCGATTTTCTGGGGTTAATGCATTCAGGAGTTTTGATGCGCTTCAGAAAGTGCACCAAACCTGCAGGATATATTAGAAGTCTATGGCTAAGTGCAGCAAATCCGCAGGAAACTGCAGTGCATCAGTGTGAAAGCAGCCCTATATTATTATGCCCAGTGTATTGCTTCACACTGACCTGAAGATCTCTTTTTCCCTGCTGCTGCCACCACTCTGGAGACCGCTAGCCAGGATAAGAGGTAGACTGCACTCGCAGTGTGGGTAAACCTCCCTGTACTATTATGCCCAGTGTATTGCTTCCCATTGACCTGAAGATCTCTTCTTCCCTGCTGCTGGCACCACTCTGGAGACCGCTAGCCAGGATAAGAGGTAGACTGCACTCGCAGTGTGGGTAAACCTCCCTATACTATTATGCCCAGTGTATTGCTTCCCATTGACCTGAAGATCTCTTCTTCCCTGCTGCTGGCACCACTCTGGAGACTGCTAGCCAGGATAAGAGGTAGACTGCACTCGCAGTGTGGGTAAACCTCCCTATACTATTATGCCTAGTGTATTGCTTTCCATTGACCTGAAGATCTCTTCTTCCCTGCTGCTGGCACCACTCTGGAGACCGCTAGCCAGGATAAGAGGCGGAGTGCAGTTGGTATCACTCCGCATGGGACAGGAGCCAGCATTACAGAGCAGGCATCGGCTTATGTGGCTCTTGCTCCCTACTACAGCTCCCTACTACAGCTCCAACTTTACAAGTAGTTCCTCAGCATTGCACTCTGTTTGATGCTTTGGGATGGCGAGGCAGCAAGCCCAGACCACGAACTACCAGTCAACTGGCAGTGATATACTAGTAAATCGCGAGCTATGGGTTGCTGACCCCCGATTTAGGGCAATCCATATAACCTTTTCTTTTTTCCTCCAACATTTATATAAAAGGAGTAGAAAGTATTACAATACATTCAAGCTTGTTTTTTTTGCATACTTTTCTGCTCTAACACTATTTTTTGACTGGAGTTGGGCTTTAATTCTGTCTTTCAGTACACATTGTTACTTTCCCCCTACTTGCCAAAAAGTAGAACGCTTAGCAGTGCTCTAAGACTGCACAGAACATTTTGATGACTAGCCACTGTTACCCAAAGATCTTTGCAAATTAAAGTTCCATGAACCTTGCATAAGATAAATGAGTGTAATATTCATATAACTAAAAGGACAGCTATCACCAAAAATTTGGCTTAACATTGTTCTCAGGATCTTAGTGTTCTGCTTCTTAAGGAGCAGTTAATTTGTGCCTAATTTACCTGATGTGAATAATTCATCTATTTTATGAAAATACATTTCCTTATATTTCATGCCACAATGTTCACAAGAGTTCTGCATAATGAATAATAAAATGAAAAGGGATATATACACATCGTCTTTTTCTGCAAATTTTGTTTTCTAGAGAAAAAAAAAATCATGTGGAGACATTTGCAAACATTTCAGGGGAGGACTGGGTTGTGGGGTAGTACTGGCCTGGTAGCCTCAAGTGGAGATACGTAATGCTGGACATTGTGTATCTACATACTCCCTGTATAGACCTGCAATCACAGCATTTGACAGAGGGAAGTTTGTTAAGGCATAACAATTTTTAATGCTAACATACCTTACATACCCCTAACACCCAATCAAAATAGCTCCAGATCCCCTCCATAGACCACCCCACTATGAGCCCAGAAACATGAAAATGATATAATTATTTATTACAGGTACTTATATAGCACCATCAATTTACACTGCACTTTACATATATATTGTGCATTCACATCAGTCCCTAGCCCTTAAGGAGCGTACAATCTAAGGTCCCTAATTCACATTCATACATACACATACTAGGGACAATTAAAACAGGAGCCAATTAACTTACCAGCATGTCATTGGAGAGTTTGAGGAAACCAGAGTACCAGGAGGAAACCCAGGCAGGCACAGGGAGAACATGCAAACTCTAGGCAGCTGGTGCCATGGCTGGGATTCGAACCAACAACCCTAGTACTGCCAGGCGGAAGTGCTAACCATTTAGCCACTGTGCTGCCCATAATCACTTGAAGAGTCAAAGCAATTGCTTTGGTATCCTCAGGGAACCAGGGCCAAAGTACACTTTTGAATAAAAAGCTAATTCCTGCTGACAGGGCACTACGTAAAGCAGTGTATGTGGCATACCTTGGTCCTGCAAGTCATTCTATGCATATGAAGCGGAATAAAGACAGCAAAAATTAAACACAATAAAGGTGGCTCCCTCTGACAAATGGATGAGTGCTGTTTTGAATAGAGAGGAAGACAGTAGGTTGATGACAACAGCTTCCCCTTATGTTCCTCTGTCTGACCTACTAGGACAAATAAGCTCTATTTATGTAGGCAAAATTTAGGTTACAATTAACAGATCTGTAAAAAAAAAACAATTTTGTATACTTGACTATTATATCAACAACTTATTTATTGTTATACAGGATATATATAGCGCCAACGGTTTGCTCAGCGCTTTACATTATAGTGGGAGACAATACAGTAACAATACAGTTAAATACAAGAGGGATTTGAGGGCCCTGCTCCTTGGAGCTTACAATCTAGGAGGGAGGGGTGAATGGTACAGTAGGTAGTAACTGTGGGGGGATGGAGTGGTTGGAAGAGTAGACGATACCAGAATTAACAGAGGGCGGGATAGGCTTCCCTGAAGAGATAGGTTTTCAGTGATCGCCTAAAGGCAAGTAGAGTAGGTGATAGTCTGATAGATTGGAATAGGGAGTTCCAGAGGATGGGTGACGCCCTGGAGAAGTCTTGGAGACGAGCATGGGAGGAGGAGATAAGGGAGCTAGAGAGTAAGGGGTCTTGCGAGGAGCGGAGTGTACGGTTTGGGTGATATTTAGAGATAAGATCGGTTCTGTAAATTGGGGCAGTGTTGTGGATGGCTTTATATGTCATTGTTAGTGTTTTGAATTTTATCCGTTGGGCAACTGGGAGCCAGTGGAGGGATTGGCAGAGAGGGGTGGCAGATACAGAATGGTTAGTGAGGTGGATAAGTCTGGCAGCAGCTAATGTACCATAATACCAATTTCTATAGAACTTCCTCAAAGTGAAGAATAGGCAAACAATTCACAAAGCAATGCCCAATGTTTGAGAAACCTACTGCCATTGCCCCACTGGAAGAAGAGGTCATGCCTATGTTAGTGCACCTTTGAGGAAGCAGGTATTTGAATGGGCACTTTATCATGGCTCCAGACTGTACTGGAGAGACAGACTGTAAACTAAAAGGTATGACTAATCAACGTAAGCTTGTTCCTAGATATTAGTGTTTAAAACAAGTTCTTTTAATAGATAATGGGGTCAAAACGACAATTGTTTTTGACTGTATTGACAAGGAAAATCAAAGGAGAAGGTTGTTTTGTTTGAATGGACTACATTCTACTTGAGAATGTGGTTCTCACTGTGGAAAAACTGTACTTCTCGTAATGTGCATTTGCATCCCAAAATTAAGAGTAGAATTGAAACACTGGATCATTTTTATACGAAATTTGTTGAGTGCTACGATTTTATACTCTGACAAACTCTTTTTTTATTTTTTTAACAGCTGCATTTATTGAAATCGTACAAAAGTATAACAGGGCACGGTACATAAGAACAGCCAAATTAAGGCAGTCAGTATAAATACAATTCACATGGAATTCCAACACTAAATATCACATGGAGTCAACTGAACATCCTTGACGAAAAAAGGGGGGGGGGAAAGGGGAAAAGGTAAGAATAGAGAAACCCCCGGGGGGGGGGGGGGGGAGAAGAGGAAGAAAAAAAAGAGAGAGGGGGAGTAGAAAAAAAGGAAAGGCAAAGAAGAAAAGCAAATCATAAACATAAACAATAACCAAGCAAGTACACAGTACAAACTGGACATACTCGCAAGAGAATAAGCCAATTATTATACCGTAAGGCCCTGAGCCTCCACCCACCCAGTCCATATTTTATCAAATTTAGCTGGACAATTACGGCTCATATAAGTAAGTATGTACAACAGAAGCGCCCCGTTGACTGCCGATTTCCATCCCGAGACTGTCGGCAGAGCCAACTGATTCCATTTCAACAGAATTTCTTTCCTAGCATAGTAAAAAGCATAAAAACAGTCTATTAACTCTTCATTTCCGTACAAAAGTTCTGGTGTATGGCCAAGGCTGTAAGTTTACATGGGTTCACTTAACATACTTTTCAAAATGTATGTATTGCTGTGTGTGTGTTTCTGCTGGATAAATTCACCCTATTTGTCCTGATGACCACTGTCACTGGAATACAAAGTGATGAGATTTTCAAAATTATTGAGCCGATACTGGAATAGAAAGCAAGGAAAAATCTTCTAACGGGGACACTTGTTCTGGTGACAACTGTTTACGAAGGGAATTTCCTTCACTTTAGAGAGATTTCTTCTCACTTCCTATTGTATCTCAGGGACAGAAACTGAAGGGAAATCTATTAATTGAACTCAAACAGTGGAAAATGAACAGAGAAGGTTTTTTATTTAAATGTTTTGGCTATACATACACTTTAAATTGCAAGATTACATAAAGTACAGAAATGTAACATGAAACAAGTTGAATACTGATAATCTCACAGAAAGTTTGCCAACCAAGACCGTGGTCTATGTGACCTCTCCATAAATAAACATTCTACAGACAAATGTATATTTCTTCTAATATTTTCTTGGCATGAGGTTTTTAGATATTAATCTGATACACAACATAAAATATTTAATATTCATGTTTATCCCTTTCTAAAAACTGAATATTTACTTTGCTTGAGAAGTCAAACTTCACAAAGATGTGACATTTTAGATTTGATGACTCTGCAGTTCAGTTCTATGTTCAGAAAGTGATCAGTAACTATTAGACTAAAGAGCTCATTTCGTCTCTGCAAAGTTTTCACAGAACACTGAACAGGGCGCCTTCAGCTGTGACAGTAAATGTATTATTTTCCTGTCAGGATACGCATAATAGTTAAAGCCTGAGGGAAAAAATACATTTGATATTTTGTTTCTTAAATAAACTTGACATTAAAAATGAATTGTTTCCATCTGTGGCTCAACATTTCAAAATATTTTCCATCTAAACCAGTGCTTTTTCCGTTTGGAAAACCAATGACTCAAAGCATACCTGTAGTGCAATCAAAGCTACTAAAGTGAAGCTAATGCCATAGCAGGCAACTCCAGGTTCTGGCATTTTGGTTTGGCTCTCCAACAGAGGGCCCAAAGAGCCCTAAAACCCAGGGCACTCTGGTATCCAACACTGTAGTCTTGGTAAAGAGCATGGCCCTGACAGCTTTCTGCAACCCACTACTGTCCTACTGTCAAGATGGGCAGCCTTGCTGCATAATAGTAAAGTAAATCATAATATCTTTCTGACTTTTTTCTTTAAATAGATAAAAAATAGTCCATTAGGTGTATAAAGGAGAGCACTGTTTCAACCTGCTGCCCCCCACAACCACCTTCAACTAATTGCTGCCATTAAAAATTAAGAACCCTACCTAAACATCCTTTTTACTTGCCTATATCAGTGGTCATGTGGTGATTTGGTCCTGTCTCTTTTCTGAATGAAGGAGTTGAGATCCTTCTTTGGGTGTCTACATCACTGCCTGCATGATATGGACACTTCCTACTGGTTGTCCAGCAGGATGTAGAAAAGGAATTCCAGTGTTAATGTCCACAAAAGGGGATTAGCAAGCACGGACACATCTGCAGTGCTGGATTAGCAGTCCCCTGTACCCAAAAAACAGATTCAGCAAGTAATCTGGATGACAGACATAGGGAGCAAAACTTTGCTTCAACAGGTTTTAAAGAAAATTTTAAAAAGGAGATAATCAGGATAAGTGGAAGGGGATTAGTGTCAGGGACCATCACGACGCATGGGTCTACACAGGCGTAGGTGTCTGCCAAGAGGTGTAGGTGGCAGGGCACTAGGACCCAGGTGCACCCGTTGCCTTGGCAGTACTAGGCAAGCACTAGGACCTAGGCTACGCCTGTCAGGTGCAGGGTGGTCTATTTAAACCAGCTCTGCACAAACACTTGTTGCCGAATGGTCTTGTATGCTGTTACCTGTGTTTGGTGGTTTGGTCTATTGCTGGGAGAGCTGCCGGGGGGGTTCCCTTTTTTTAGGGGCACCCTCCGGGTGTTATTCTATCTGGAGGCGAGACACGATTGGGTGTTGAACATGGGGACTCGTGGAATGAGAGATTCACTGCGCTTTACGGTGAAGCCGGAATTTAAGGATGTCGTGGATTTAAGGATGGTCGTGGTGGATTTGTTGCTGGATTCCCTAGGCTTGGCGGTAAGGGATATTATGTGTTTGCAGGATTTTCCGCAGCAGAGAATTTACGACATTACTTTTATATCTACCGAGGTGTGTTGGAATGCATACGAGAAGGCCAGAAGAGCTGTGGATTCTGCTGTCATGGGAAAGTTTGAGGTAACACCACTGTTCATGCAAGAAGAAAAGGTAATAACTGTGCATATGTACAACCCCTTTGCGGACTTACATCTGGTGTGGGCATTCTTGCACACCTACTGTGATGAGTTGAGAGGGGGAGAAAGAGTCCTGAACAGATATGGGATTTGGTCTGGAAAGTATCGTTTCATGGGAAGGTTTAAAATGGATCCTGACTGTGTAGGAGGGGTGCGGAGGCCCCCTGCAGTCTTTACCATTGGAGGTGAGAGGGGCTTTCTCTTTTACCCAGGGCAGCCTAGTTACTGCAGGAAATGTCTTGTGTATGGCCATACAAGTGGAGACTGTGAACTGAGACCTAAGTGCCGATTTTGCAAGAAAGAGGGTCATCCCTCGGGAGAGTGCAGAGATAGGAAGCTCTGTGACATTTGTAAAAAAACAGGCCATTTGGCTAAACAGTGTGAGGAATACTTTGCAGCGAAGAGATGGGCTGCGGTGGAGAAGAGACTTACTGGACAGCAGGAGAAGGTGGGAGCTAAAGGGCAGTCGAGGCCGGGGAGGAAGGCATGGGAGGTGAAGGATGGTGCGGGACCCGTTGGTAGGGATCCGCCTGTCCAGCCCCCTGTCTTTTCGGCTGATGACACTGCTCCCGCCGAGGTTGCAGCGGAAGTGAATGGAGCCGGGGGTTCCGGTGTAGCCACCGGGTGTGCGGGGGTGAGCGGGAACGCCGGCTCCGGGAACGCTGTGCCCGAGGCGGGGGAAGCCGGCACCGGAGTGAAAGGGGGCGTGCCTAGAGTCTTCGGTGGAGAGGAGGAGGAGCGGCGTCTACTGTTGTCTCCGCCGGGAGAGGAGGATCTGCAGCGGGAGAAGGACTTCATGTTAACCAGTGCCTCAGGTCCTGGAGTGTTGGAGGCGCTGATGGGTGGTCTCTTCTCGAGTGACGAGGGGGAGGAATTTGAGGATGTTGACAGCGAAGCTAGCCTGGAATGTGGGCAGCGGCTGGTGGTGTATGTGCCGGGGGCGGAGGCTCTGTCGGCCAGTAAAAGAGCGCGGGTGGAGGTGCAGGAGGCGGGCGGTGGTAGCAGCACTCCCACACCATTTGATGGGGATTCCGAGGCGGAGTCTGCCAGCTCTCCTGTGCCGAGGAGACGTCAGAAGAGTCATGGGAGTGGCTTGAGTTTGAGTATGGATGGGTCACAGATGGATCATTAATATTCTGTATGATGGCTGTCTGTGGGCTCATTTATTTCATTATGATGGCGCTGACCATTAACTCCATCAATGTAAGGAGTGTCGTTTCTAGGGAGAGGAGGGCGGTGATCTTGGAGGAGTTAAGTAATGTGAAGGCAGATGTGATTTGTCTGCAGGAATGTGGAATGGGGAGAGGTCTTGAAGCGGAGTGGAAGCAGGGGGCATCCTTCTGGGCTCCTATGTGTGGGGTACGGAGTGAAGGTGTGGGGGTTCTAATTAAGAATGCTGCTGTGCAGTGTGTGTCCCATGAGGTGGTGGTGCCCGGTAGACTGCAGGTGGTGATGTTGGAATTTCTGGGGAAGAGGTTTCGTGTGTTGAACTGCTACGCCCCGGCTGATAAGAGAGAGCGGTGTGATTTCCTGAATACCGTGAAATTGTGGCTGCCTGGAAGAGTCCCAACAATGCTTGTTGGAGACCTTAACTGTGTGAGGACGAGTGCGGAGAGAGAGGGGGTAAGTGGAGAGGGAGGGAGAATTGATGTGTCCTCTAAGGTGCTAAATGAGATGGTGGGGGACTTTCATTTGAAAGATGTGGGGATGGAGGTGGAAAAGGGGAAGCCTTCCTCTACCTTTTTTTCAGATAAGGGATCAGTTAGGTCCCGGATAGATTTTATTTTTGTCTCATATTTTGTTAAGATTAAGGGGTACCGTGTGGAGCCTACTCTGTTTTCTGATCACTGCCTGATTACTGCTTCTTTTGATTTGGAAGCAGGGGTGCAGTTTGGAAGGGGGCTGTGGAAGTTGAACTGGGCTTGTTTGGAGGAGGAGGGTGTGTTTGAAGCCTTTGTGTCCTTCTTTGAGGGACTCACCTTCAGGAAGCGTTTTTTTGAGGATGCTTTGGAGTGGTGGGATTGGGCAAAGAGACGGATTGGAGGTTTTTTTAAGAAATTGGGGAGTGAGAAGGCACGGAAGAAGCGGGAGGAGAGTCTGAACTTGATAGACAGGCTGCATTTTTTGCTGCAGTGTAGAAAGATGGGAGTGGAGGTGGAAAAGGAGATAAAGGAGGTTCGGGAGGAGAGGAAGGTTTTTCTGGAGAAGCGGGGCAGGGAGATTGTCTTCCGGGCTAAGATCCAGGTGATGGAAGAGGACGAACAATGCTCCAGATTCTTTTTTAAGAAGACCTTTGGCCCAAAGAGGGTTTTTCAGACTGTACTGGAAGGAGGCGAGGAGGTGTGTGGGGCAAGGATGGAGGAGGCGGTCAAGGCGTTCTATGATAGATTGTATGATGGGAGTGGAGGTGGTAAGGAGGAGGAGATTGAAAATTACTGTGCTGTGGTGGAAGGAAATCTGGGTGATGAGGAAGCTGAAACTCTGTTGGATCCTGTGACGGAGGTAGAAGTGGAGGGTGTTGTGAGTAGTATGAGCAGGAACAAGACCCCAGGGGAGGATGGAAAGTATGTGGTGGAAGTGATGAAAATATGTTTTGAGAGGAAGGTGGTGTCCAGATCAATGAGGGAGGGTATAATTACATTGTTATACAAGAAAGGGGATCAAAGGGAGGTTAAGAATTGGAGGCCAATCACGTTGCTCAACTGTGATTATAAGATCTTGGCAAAACTTCTGGCCCATAGACTGAGTGGTATTATTTCTGGAGTAATTGGAAAATGGCAGGTGTGTGCAGTGCCTGGCAGGCGAATCTCTGATAACCTGATCCTCTTGAGGGATCTGATATATTACGCTCAGAGCAATAACACCCCTTTGGCGGTGGCTGGCATAGATTTAGAGAAGGCGTACGATCGGGTGTCTCACAGGTATTTATTTGCTGTATTGAGGCGGATGGGCTTGCCTGGAGGTTTTGTGGCTATGGTGGAGGGTCTGTACCAGGGTGTGCAGAGTAGGATCCTGGTAAATGGCACTTTGACGGGGGCAGTGGAGGTGAGGTCCGGGGTGCGCCAGGGGTGCCCCCTGTCGCCGATCGCCTTCATTTGTGTCATGGAGCCGTTGCTGAGGCACCTGCAGAAGGACAAGGTCTTTCAAGGGATGTTTGTACCGGGCTGTGGGAATGAATGCTCCAAGGCTCTCTGCTATATGGATGATATCACGCTCTTGTGTGGGTCCGCTAGAGATCTGGGAAGGGCTGAATTGCAGCTTAAAATTTTTGGTGGAATGTCTGGTTTGAGGATTAATTGGAGTAAGAGCAAGGTTTGTGTTCTTAGTGGATCCTGTGATGTGTCCCGGAGTAGTTTGGAGAAGGTGGAGGAGTTGGATGTCCTGGGAGTCCATTTTGAGAGGAATTTAATGAATCAGGTGAATGCTGAGAGGAGTATAGGGAAGGTGGTCAAGAAGCTGGGGCTGTGGAAGATGAGGAGGCTGTCCTTATCTGGAAAGACTCTTATTGTTAAAACGGTAGTTCTCCCTGTGCTGTTATACTTTGGGGTGATCTTTCCATTTAATAAGAGGATGTGTCAAACTGTGACCCGGATGTTATTCCAGTTCTTTTGGAGGTCCAAAATGGAGAGAGTGGCTAGGGAGGTGGTGATGAAGGCTGTGTCTTTGGGAGGTTATGACTTTCCCAATATTGCCCGGTTCCTGGAGATACAGTGGTGGTTGGTGCATTGGAAGGCCTTTGACACAGGTGGTGCTGTAGCTGCCTTAATGAGGTTTTTGATAGGATGGCCTCTGTTGAGATGGGGGTGGTGTGAGAAGGACCTTACGCGGCCCATGTCCCTAGTGTCCCCTGCATATTATCTTGGCATGGGGAAGTTTTTTAGGGACCACTCTCTGGGTGAGTTGGGGCAGGAGGCGGGGAAGAAAGAGAGTCTTTGGAGATGGCTGAGGAGGGCAGAGCTATTAACTAACATCAGGGGCTTGGGCTCGAAACAGACGGAAGATTGCTGGAGGAATATGGGAATGGTAGGGGTGACAAATAAACAGAAGGAAGTTGTATGGATGTCGTTGCATAATGTCTTGCCTACAATGGATTTCCTGAAAGGGAGAGATTTGGTGAGGAGTGAGAGGTGTCCAAGAGAAGGTTGTGGGGGAGTTGAGAATGTCAGGCACGTTTTTTGGGATTGTGGCTTTGCAAAGGAAGTGTGGAGGAGGTTGGGTGGATTTGTGCATAAGGTGGTGGGTGTTCAGAATATTACTTTTGAAGCTGGAGTGTTTGGACTAGTGGAAGGAGGGAAGGTGGTACAAAGGCGGGCGTATGTGTTTTCGGCTATTTTTAGAGAGGTGATGTGGGAGGCCCGGTGTGCTTTGCAAAAGAGGAAGTTGGATCTGTCGGAAAGTGATTGTGTTGACTGGTGTTTTGCTAAATTGTACTGTATGCTAGTGGTGGAAAGAAAGCGGATGGGAGAGGATGGTGCGAATGCGTTATGGAGGTATAGGAGGTGGTGGGTGGGGAGGCGGGAGCCTCCCTGAGAAATTGGGGTCTTTTAGCTTTTGTATTTGCCTTTTACTGTCCTAGATGAAGCAAGGAACACAGCTCAGTTAAGTTCTTGTTTTTGACAGTTACTGCTGAGTAGTTGTGATTCAGTCTGATGGGAAAGAAAAAAAAAAAGAAAAAAAAAAAATCTTGATCTGAATTGTTTGACCTTGCTGCCTTCTCCTGTCCTGACCCTTGGCCTGCCTGACTCTGCTCCTGGATGTTCCCGTTTAAATCTGATCTTTTGGTATTGACCCTGCGTGTGACCCGACTATCCTTTGCCTACCGTTTTGTACCTCACCGACCCACTAGTTACTGACCCGGCCTGTATGACTCTGATTTAGCTCATCCATCCATCCCGCAGGGATCACTAGGCTCCCTCACATCAGACTCTTAGCCCCCTGGAGCTCCTGTCAGACTCCTCTACCCCTGTTGGAGATACCTAGCAGCTGCGACCTGGTACCGGAGCGCTCCAAGTCCATCCCCACCATCAGGGGCCCTGGTGAACAAGTGCTCCGGTGCTTAGACTCCGCACTCTGGGGAGGCTCTGCCAGGGGATTGATAGAGGTGCTGTCAGGCGGTCCATTAATCAAAATACATACACTATTCTAATAAAATAACATATATGTATATATATATATATATATATATATATATATATATATATACATACCATCTTAGATATTTGTCCTCCATCATAGCTTATCATACTTTTTTTATGCATATGCCCCCCCCTTACTTGTTATATGCAATTTCCTTGCTGTACTGCTAGTCCATATGTTTCAGTTATAGTGGACCCTTGTGGTCTTTATACATTCAAGATCATCAGAGACAGCCTTCTTCCGGGTGTGCCACCTCAACTTTCTCCCCATCAGCCTAGAAACCCATAGTAAGTATCGACGCATTGTCAAAGATACACGCGTATATACAGTATGTGTGTGTGTGTATATATATATATATATATATATATATATATATATATATACACACACATAAAACAATTAGCCCCATTGCGGTTTTGTATCTTTTTTATGGTGTTTATCCATAATATATGGTTATGCATTTTATTATGTAAAGTTACCTATTATTTAATTATTATTTTTCTGATTATGGTTATTATCATCTCATATATGCCCAGTTATTATCATTTCTATCAAAGAGCCAGCAAACACAAATGCTCCTGCGCTTGGGGATGGACTCAATTCAGGCTACTACCACATTGAGAATGTCCTGGAACATGCACACCTTGCTGCCCTCAATAGACCGGGGAAATACAAATATTCTGAATGAGGAAAGAACAAACATAGGGCGCACAGGCCTAGTGCATTACCATAAAAAATGTTTAATAAGAAATAAAGTAGGTGTTGTACTCACAAACAACAATAAAGTCGCCTGTGCGCCCTCTGTTTGTTATGATTTCTATGATGCCTCCCTGTTTTATTTTTATTGTATTATTAATATATATTTTTAGTTTGTTTTTTAATATAATGCTGATTCAGGGATGGCTGGGCCTTATTGTCACACGGCTGAAGCTTCCTTTTGACTGCCCTCTATATAAATAACAGCTCCAGGAATGTTCTGTCATCATTATTGGCATAGTTAGGAGCAAAGTTGACACCCATAGCTGTAACATTTAGCTGGAGGTAGTAGGTGCCTTAGAATTGTAAATAATTGTGTATATATATATATATATGTCATATATATAAGAATGCCTGTAGAAGAAGCTAGAGGATCTGAGTGCATAGCCTGTGATTACTGCTATCCCCTTACGGTCCTCTGTGTTCCCCAGTGACGTCACATCCACCCGTGCGTTCCACGCTGGTCGGCAAGGTGGTTTCCTGGTCTACTTCAGATTGCCTCCCTGGCCCTTCCAGCACCATCATCTGACTTTTTCCACAAGTGGTTCCTGTGGGAATACCTTTGGATATGCAGATTTGCCTGTCTTTTATCTGCTCCTGTGAGTGAATTTCAACTGTGTGTCATTGAAGTTTCACCTAATACTGCACTTGGTGGTGCGTCCTTCCCTCTCACACTTATTTACATACCTCCATGTGGAACATATTTCTACTTAACCTTTTACCTTTCTAGAGCTGGCTTACTGGGTTGTGTGAATTTAGCCAACTAAATTATGTCCTTGTTTTTAATGCATTTTGAAAGTACAATTGATTTTGTGTGACTAAAGTAACTTTACTTTAAACCTGTTTTTGTATGCGGAAGCCCTGATGAAGGAGTATTGGTGCATAACCTCAGAAACGTGTTGTCATTGTTTGATGGGTACTTTTATTGAATTTGTGACAAATACAAAATCACATTTGTGCATTGAAGTCCAAGAGATATGAGCTAGATAAGACATTACCCTATCTAGCCCATATCAAGAAAAGCACCTAAAGAGAAAACATCTTTTTTTTAATTGCGCTCCATATCATAAATACTTGCCATTTAAACTGAGCTACAGAAAATAGAATAACACCTTTTTTTGTAAAGAAAGAAGTATTGCTCCTATGTCCCAGTGTTTAATATGCATCTAAGTGTAATTACCTTTCCTTTGATAGTCATTTTATATGCCACAATCACTTGTATTTGCATTTCAGCCACCTGTATTGGGGAGCGAAACACACCACAACAAAGCAAGATACTCAAATCTCTATTTATTCCCCTGTAAGAATTGTCATTGGAAGTGTAACACCCGCTTACTCTTAATGCACTCGAAAATAAAGGCCCTACATTTTAAGCCCTCAACTCTTAAAGCTTCCTACACTAAAGACCCTGCATCTAAACTCCCTAAATTAAATCCCCCAACATTTAGGGCATTCTAAAAATAACCTCATAAGCCTTTACTCCTAAACTCAAAGGAAGCTACCTATTAAAACATATGTGTTGCAGCACTTCTTCCCATGCGGTCAGTTGAGCTGCTGGTATGGACAGGTCCTAAAAATCTGAATCATGCAGGCAACAAGCCAGAATTCAATTCTGTCTAAAAGTACTTTTTACAATCACTTATTTCAAATAAACCTGTTGACAGAGAAAACTATTTCAACTAAAAGATATTCTACAGGGTACATTTCTATCTAGGATACATTGTGTGCTTTAGGTATCTTGCTATCCTTTTTTTCCACAATTTAAATTCTTTTCAATCCTTGACCTTTAAAGAGCTAGTAAATAAAGCTGTTTTGTTTCGCTTTACTACTGTTTGAGCACTGCTGTGGATTGTGTATGATGTACATCTCATGGCTCTTTAGTTATAGACACAAATACTTAAAACTACTCAAACACTCAAAGGGCATCCACTTGTGTACCAATTTGCGAACCTGAAGATAAACTGCAGTCTGACAAGATAACATCTTAAAGTAATCTTTATTATAGCAAGAAACAGAAAATACAAAGAAAAAATAACAAGCACTTTTGATGTGATAAGTAAAGTTAGAAGTAATACAAGCAAAATCATACAAAAAGGCAATGTCATATATGCAAAAGCTATAAATTGTAGAGGATTACCCTTCTGGCAAGTGCAAATGTCATTGCCATGTCATTTAACATGGAATACAGAGAGTATATGCCTAGTGACTGTTTCCAAACTAAGAATAAAAAGTATGAATAGTACCAAAGAGTTAAATAAACATCTTTTGAGAAAAACCTTGAGTGTTAACGTTGGTTTAATTTTTTCTAAGTATCTCTTTTTTCTCTTCTAAGGTTTGCAACTTGGCAAATTAGGTCCTATTTTGGCAAACAAGGGGTGAAAAAAAAAAAAATATATATTTTTTTTACAACAAAAACCTTTTTAATGAATTCTGCTGAATGAACCCAGGCCACCCGGTGACATCACGTGTGTGACTACGCCCCTGTGTGACATTATCAACCGGGGCGCGCTGGGCTGCATGCTCGGATAAGGGTCTGGTATGGATTTTGGACCCCACGCCATTTTTTAAATAAAACTTTGACTTGGGGGTTCCCCTCAAAATCCAAACCAGACCTGAAAGGCTTGGTATGGATGGAGGGGGGACCCCATGCCGTTTTTAAAATTATTCTTTGAATTGCCGGCAATTGTTTTACATTCAGCTGTCAATGAGGAACACCGCTGACAGCTGAAACTTTGACACGTTTTTCAGTACTAAAATACTGCATGACTTGATAAAATAACTCATGTGGAATTTTAGTAGTTTTTTTTTGTGAATTCAAACGTTTTTTTTTTTAAAATGCTATGCGGTAAGATACTGCTTAGTGAATTGTGCCCAGTGGAAAGAGGGGGGGACCCCATGTCATTTTTTAATTTTTTTTTAATTGCCAGCATTTTTTTTTCCACATTCAGCTGTCAGTGGGGAACCCCGCTGACAGCTGATGACTCATAGGTTGTTAGGGACTCGGCAGCCACCCATTCCTTAACAACCCATGATAGTACTGACAGATATCAGTACATACCGCATGTCTGGACCACTACTTACCGCATACATTTAATCATTTATTTCCTTTTGTGAATTGACTTTAAGATCTTTTTATGCTGTATTACTGAGTGTTTTTGTTATATTCAGTAAATACTGCATACTAGGAATAGTGAATTGACATTTTCAGTATCGCATGCAATATGTGGTCATGTGACTGACTTAGCTCATGCGATAAGCTTTAGTGAATTGTGCCCACTAAAGCTTCGACTAGTACTACAGTTTGTTTATTTGGAATAACTTTTTTTAGAAATGTGTGTGTTACAATGTAGCCATATTCAAATAGTAGTTCAAAGTATGCAAATTATTATTTTTTCTTTATATGTAACATTAATATCCAGTTGTGGATCACCATGCTGTCTCTTTAGCTAAAAGTTTCCATTTAAAATGCTGCTACCTCCAAAAGATTAAGTATCATAAATTAAAAGGCTGTCAGACGTCAAAGACAGTTTCTGTTTTTAGGTAACCTAACATAGTTGAATCTTTATTTAAAAAAGAAAAAGATTAATTTATCCTATAACAGATTATTTACTACAAGATTTAGATTTCCCCTGATAACCTGAGGATAAACATTCTTAGTCCAAGGGTGCCATCACTTATATTTTCTCTCTCTTGATAATTTTTATTCATTTTCCAGTTGCAAAAATTTTGTGCTGGCTGATTTGCTACCCCATTAGATCCCCTAACACCCGGTTAATTGGCCATTTTATATTGCCATAGTGGCATAATATAGATGGACTTCACCCAGGAATTCAACTGTAGCGGGTTCATGGGTTGAGTGGTCAATTGCAGATTATTGTCTGCAAAATTTAATAAAACTAGTTAGGGTATCTATGAAGGGGATTTACCGTATTTTTCGCTCCATAAGACGCACCTGACCATAAGACGCACCTAGGTTTTAGAGGCAGAAAACAGGAAAAAAAATATTCTAAACCAATGGACTACAGACATAGTACAGGAGATGACCAGAGACTGCGGACATAGTACAGGAGATAACCAGAGACTGCAGACATAGTACAGGAGATGACCAGAGACTGCGGACAAAGTACAGGAAATGACCAGAGACTGCGGACAAAGTACAGGAAATGACCAGAGACTGCGGACAAAGTACAGGAGATGATCAGAGACTGCGGGCATAGTACAGGAGATGGTCAGAGACTGCAGACATAGTACAGGAGATGACCAGAGACTGCGGACACAGTACAGGAGATGACTAGAGACTGCGGACACAGTACAGGGGATGACCAGAGACTGCGGACACAGTACAGGAGATGACCAGAGACTGCGGACACAGTACAGGGGATGACAAAAGACTGCGGACACAGTACAGGAGATGACCAGAGACTGCGGACACAGTACAGGAGATGACCAGAGACTGCGGACACAGTACAGGAGATGACCAGAGACTGCGGACACAGTACAGGAGATGACCAGAGACTGCGGACACAGTACAGGAGATGACCAGAGACTGCGGACACAGTACAGGAGATGACCAGAGACTGCGGACACAGTACAGGAGATGACCAGAGACTGCGGACACAGTACAGGAGATGACCAGAGACTGCGGACACAGTACAGGAGATGACCAGAGACTACGGACACAGTACAGGAGATGACCAGAGACTGCAGACATAGTACAGGAATGACCAGAGACTGCAGACATAGTACAGGAGATGACCAGAGACTGCAGACATAGTACAGGAATGACCAGAGACTGCAGACATAGTACAAGAGATGACCAGAGACTGCGGACAGCACAGGAGATGACCAGAGACTGCGGACAGCACAGGAGATGACCAGAGACTGCGGACAGTACAGGAGATGACCAGAGACTGCGGACAGCACAGGAGATGACCAGAGACTGCGGACAGTACAGGATATGACTGCTGACCTTTGGGGAGGGGGGGGAGCGGGTACCTGAATTTGACAGGTACCCGCTCTTACTTCCGCAGAGTTGTTCTTTGTTAGTGTCCACTCTGCAGTGGGACCTTACCTGTTCCTCTATCCAGCGCTGCGCTGTCTTCCCGGCGTCTGTAGTGTGGGCGCTCGGCTTGACAGCCGGGTTCCCAGTGCGCATGAGTGAGAAGCGCTGCGCTTTGTGATTGGTCCGGCGGCTTCTGGGACCTGTCATGTGTACTACTTTAACTGGTAATCACGCGGTCATGCAACACTGTACACAAATTACATTTATATAATTTTTTGCACACAAAATAGAGCTTTCTTTTCGTGGTATTTTATCACTTTTTTTTTATTTTTTATTATATAAATGAAAAAAAGATGGATCATTTTGAAGAAAAAAAACCACCAATATTTTTACTTTCTGCTATAAAACTTATCCAATAAATAAATAATTAAAAAAATCTAAATTCTTCATAAATGTAGCCCAAAATTTATTCTGCTACATGTCCTTGGCAAAAAACACCAATAAGCATATATTGATTTGTTTGTGTGAAAGTTATAGCACCTACAAACTATGGTACATATACTGCAATTTTTATTTATTTTTTTATATTTGGAATGGCGGTGATCAGTAATTTATAGTGGGACTATAATAGTGCGTCGGGCAATCTAACGCTAACTAATGCTGACTAGGAGGTACACTAACTGGCACTGACATCACCAGTGACATTAATACAGTGATCAGTGATAACACTATATACTGTCACTGTACTAATGACACTGACTGGGAAGGGGTTAACATCTAGGGGTGATCAAAGGGTTTACTGTGTACCAAACAATGTGTAATGTGTGCTGCTTTTTACTAAATATGTGTTTGTTCCTTCTCCCTGCTTTGCATTAAGTAGAAACACACAGATTGTTCCCTCTGTTCTGAGTCCTGTGTGTTTGTCAACACAGAGCTCTGGGCTGTGATTGGACACAGCCAATCAGCAGGTCTGGGCCATGAATCATTTTCAATCTGCTGACAAAACTGATTGGACACAGCAGGAGTCCACTGGGCCCTGAACCCAGAAGCCACTGCCGACGTACTGGTACGGCATTGTACCTGTACGAGTGGGCGGTAAGTGATTAAATTGAGTCTGATAATACTTTTAAAGTACCGTATTTTCCGGCGTATAAGACGACTGGGCGTATAAGACGACCCCCCTACTTTTCCTGTTAAAATATAGGGTTTGAGCTATACTCGCCGTATAAGACTACCCCTCTTCCAACGCACACCAAATAAAAATGAAAAAACATCAGATTTGATTTCAATATGGTAATTTTAATTCAAATGCTTATGACATGCAAATACCTAGCAGGAAAACTGTCACTTATAAACATAAGGCTGTTTGTCATCAAACATGTAAACATAAAACAGTGCAAGTGGATTAAACTTTTCCTAATTCACTCTAAAGCTGAAAGGAAGGATAAGACAATAAACCCATGGCAGCTGCCATGCTGTTTGTTTTCTAAGCAGTCAACCAAACTGGAACTGATGATGATAGGCGGAAGATAAACAATAGAAAGAGATCA
This sequence comes from Staurois parvus, assembly GCF_062004578.1. NCBI lineage: Eukaryota > Metazoa > Chordata > Amphibia > Anura > Ranidae > Staurois > Staurois parvus. The sequence continues at coordinate 3,282,993 of NW_028317817.1, read as the reverse complement.
AGTTCCTGGCGAGTCAGCAACACCCATCATAACTGCAAGATTTTGCTGGTGTGACAGTTTCCCTTTAAAAGCCTTCAAAATCCTCCTGTTCGTCATCTGATATCATAAGTTCATCAATGACATCTTGTGATACATTTGTAAGGCAGTCATCGTATGGATCTAATTCCGTATCAGATGGTGTGCTCTCAGCTTCCTCTTCATCTTGCCACAAGTAGTCATCCTCCATACCATCTAATGAATTTGATATGCCACACTTCTTGAAAGACTTGACTACTGTTTCTGCATCAATATCATTCCAGGCTTTTATGACAAACTTGCACAAAACATCCAACTGTGGAGAACGCATGTTTCCTCCTTTTGTGAATGACTTTTCGCCGCTAACCATCCACTCATTCCACTGTTCTCGAATGCGATCTTTAAATGGCTTGTTTAGGCACACATCCAGTGGCTGTACCAACGATGTCAATCCTGCAGGAATAACTGCCACATCTGTGTTTATTCTTGCAAGCCTTTGCTTGGTGCTGGGAGTTAAATGAGCTCTGAACATATCACACACCAGTAGACTACGTTTTTGACGAAGTCCACCTGGTCGCCTGCTCCATACATTATCAAGCCATAGCTTTACCCCTTCTTCATCCATCCAGCCTTTTTCATTCACATGTACAAAACAACCAACAGGGAACTTGAGTTTCGGCATTGTTTTTCTTTTAAAAATAATCATTGGTCTCAGTTTGGCGCCATCAGCTGTGCATGCTAGTACCACTGTAAAACTGGACTTCTCATGTCCTGTTGTTTTAATTAAAATTGTTTTTTCACCTTTTGGATGGACAGTTTTATTTCCAACCATATCAAAATTCATTGGAGTTTCATCCATATTTCCGATACTACTTAACGCATAGCCATGTTTATTGCGCTGTTGTATTACGTATCGATGGAAACTATTTACTTTGGCATCAAGATCTGCAGGTAATTTTTGTGCAATTTTCGTCTTTTGCCTCAGTGTCATATTATGCCTTTCCAAGAATCTAGTACACCAGGATACAGTGGCCTTAAATCTGTTGCTGTGATCTGGGTTAGATTTGGCCCACTGAAGTGCAAACAAACGTATTTTATTTCGTGTCACTATATAACCGTTTTGGCGATGCTCATTCACCATGTCTGCTACATGTTTTTCGAGTTCTGGCCAATGTGGGGTGCCTCTTCTTAATGCACACTTACCCCTTGGCATACTCTTTAATGCTTTTTCATTTGCTTTCCAGTCCCGAACCATCTTTTCTGTTACTCCATATTTTCTTGCAGCGGCACAGTTATTATGTTCCATGGCAAAGTTTACAACTTTAAGTTTGAAACTGGCTTCATATTTCTTTCTTCTTGCTGGGGGAGCCATGATGGGGTCTTGACTGTTATCCATTTGTATACTGTACTGTATGAACCGGTACAGATACTGGAGCTGTACTGTATGAACCGGTAAAGATACTGGAGCTGTACTGTACGAACTGGTACAGATACTGGTGCTGTACTGTAAGAACTGTTAAAGATACTGGTGCTGTACTGTACGAACCGGTAAAGATACTGGTGCTGTACTGTAAGAACCGGTACAGATACTGGTGCTGTACTGTAAGAACCGGTACAGATACTGGTGCTGTACTGTATGAACCGGTACAGATACTGGTGCTGTACTGTATGAACCGGTAAAGATACTGGTGCTGTACTGTATGAACCGGTAGATACTGGTGCTGTACTGTATGAACTGGTAGATACTGGTGCTGTACTGTATGAACTGGTAAAGATACTGGTGCTGTACTGTATGAACCGGTAAAGATACTGGTGCTGTACTGTAAGAACCGGTACAGATACTGGTGCTGTACTGTATGAACCGGTACAGATACTGGTGCTGTACTGTATGAACCGGTAAAGATACTGGTGCTGTACTGTATGAACCGGTAGATACTGGTGCTGTACTGTATGAACTGGTAGATACTGGTGCTGTACTGTATGAACTGGTAAAGATACTGGTGCTGTACTGTATTCACCACCACATGTATCTGCTCACCAGATAGACTCTGTTTTTTCACCACAGATAAGATGCACGCCAAACTTCATTAGAGATGGCCAACATTAGAATTGGCTGAAGTGCAGATGCTCCTGCTTCCCCCTGCCTTCCCTCAGAATAGCCTATACAACAACCAACCAATCACGGCAAGCGATGTACAGTATTTTCTGTGCACACTGTGCACACTGCATACAAAGCCTGCTTGGATTGGGTGGGTCAGCTCTCCCTGCCTGTCTCCAAGATACCATAAATTGCACAGAACTGCCACAGACATTATAATATTAATAATTACCGTATCTCATAGAAGTTAAGGGGACAAGGTCGGATGCAGCAGTACCATACCGGTACTTCCGAGCTGACGCTTCTGCACATGTCTTCGGCAGCAGTAGAAGATCACTGATCACCATTCCTCGCAGAACTGCATGAGACATCGGATGCAGCCGTTCAGTGCTCGATTGATCGTGACTGAAACTGTGACATGCGCAGAATCACTGTGTATCCCTTCTCTGCATATCAGTTTCAGTCAAGCTCAATCGAGCACTGCTGCATCCGACGTCTCATGCAGTTCTGCGAGCTATGGTGATCCGCGATCGTCTACTGCTGCCGAAGACATGCGCAGTAGCGTCAACCCGGAAGTACGGTAAGGTTTCAGCACAGCACCCGGCGTATAAGACGACCCCCGACTTTGTAGACGATTTCCAGGGGTTAAAATGTCGTCTTATACGCCGGAAAATACGGTACTCTACTTGTACCCTTCATATATCCCTTCATTACTGTGCCACAAGCAAAAGCCTCATAGTCACAGATATACATAAAACTTACAACAAAGGATACATTTTCAAAAATAAAACTCCTCCATTACATATATTTTTCCACACACAAATTACAGATCTAATATTCTGTCTAAGCCCACCTAAAAAATTCAAACTGAAAGGGGAGGGGGGGCAATATTACTTAAAAAGTGCTTTTAAAGTGATTCTTAAGGCTTATTATTATTATTTTTTTTAAATAAAAAACATGTCTAAACTTGCAGCCCGGATCCTATTCTTCTCAGGTCCCCTGCACTACCCCTGGCACCTCCCTCCTATGGGTGCCCCCCACAACAAGCAGCTTGCTATGGGGGCACATGATGCACCATGTACCCATTCACACACGGAGCCGTTGCTCAGCCCCGCCCCCTCTCTCTCCTCATTGACTCACTGGTTGTGATTGACAACAGTGGGAGCCAATAACTCCGGCTTCTGTCTCAGCCAATAAGGAGAGGGAGTCCTGGGATAGTCGAGTTTCAAGTGCACACTGCTTGATCAAGAAGGGGCTTAGGTGAGTATTAGGAGGGGCTGGGGGATGCTGCACAGAGAAAATTATTTTACTTTCATACATAGAATGCATAAAGGTAAAAAACCTTGAGCCTTTAGAACTACTTTAATATCTCCTCAATACTCAAGATTTGATAAAAATACAATACAATAGTAAATCTTGTTTGCAGCAAAAGAAAACATTGCAACAGTAGGGGCCGACTTAGCATCCAGCCCTCTGGTCAAGAGAATATCATGTAAAGCACAGCTTACTTACAGCAAAGGCTCACCACTGAATTAGTGGCAGTTGGAACCATTAACCCTCCCTTAGCACTGGTGTCAGTGTAGACATCCCTTCCATTTTTCCAAGACTGTGGTGTCTGAAGCCTTTCTATGTATTGGTGTCAGTGGTACACTTCTCCTTCCTTCACCCCTCGTATCAACTTACCAGAGTGAAGCTCTGTGTCCTATGTTACTGCCATGCAAGCTGTCGAATGAGGTCTATACCAGAACAATGGAGACATTGGTGGCTAGGACAGCGTTTCTCAACAGGGGTGCCGCAAAGAGTCCTCAGGGGTGCCGTGGCAAAGTATAAAAGATTGCCCCAACTAAGGCAGACAGTTGTAGATTAAACATTTTCCCCTGCTGACTCAGCCTCAGTGTTGCCAGTTTCTTTTTTAAACCGGTATTAGGCTGTACAAGTATTGTGTGCCGGTGTGGGCTACCGGCCTGTGTCCTACCAACCGATGACATCATCGGTTGCTAAGGATGTGTCATTTTACTGGGACCATTGCACAAAGGTGCTTTCTGGGAACTTATGCAAGTCATACATGCGTCGAATTCTGAACAAATTTTCTTTAGAAAATTGGAAATTTTGTGCGTTCTTGAAATTCGACCAACCAAGCCTTTTATTTCACTTTATGATGCTACAGAAAAGAATTTTCGTGGCCAAGAATTTCCTTTTCTTTCCAAGTCACAGCTCATGCTCATTTCTTTTTCGATGACATTTCTTGCATGATTCTCTCATCATTGATTAGAAATTTGTTTGTTTTTCTAAAAACTTCCAGCATGCCCGAACACTCAAATTCTATGGTGACTTGAAAATCGTCCGTTTTAATGGACCACTAATGGTGCGAAATTCGAACGAAAATTCTTAGAAAAGATTTTTGAAAGAAAATTCTTTAGGAATTCGACCCATGTATGGCCAGTTTTAGTGTGCCGCTCTTCTGCCTGGTTGTGTCTGTTGTGTAAGGAGGCCATGCACTGTGAGAGAAAGCACGGGAGAAGGCTGGCGGGCTGCTTATGAGCTCCACTGAGCTCTTGGAGGTACAAGGCTAATTGAGGGAATTGATAGTAGAGCACACCTGCTTTTCATCTTGTACAGTTTTTTGCTTGGCACCATGTGTATGTGTCATGTGTATGTGTTTTTTTTATACTATAAGGGCCCTTTCAAACCCAACACAGTAGGATGCAGTTGGTTGCATTTTGGACTGCACTCCAACTGCATAGGCAGTCATAATTAATGCAATCCTATAGGCATAGTTTACATCATTGCAGTGCAGTGAAAAAAACATAGAGCATGCTGCAATTTTCTGCACTGCAAATGCACTACAAACATGCTTCAAATGCACTGCACTGTTCCCCTTTAATTAAAAAATACTAATTTTACTGAATATTATGACCTATCCCTCCCTCTATGACTTGCCCCCCCCCCCCCCCATTCCACTTCCTGGGTCTATGCATGTTGTGTGTGTGGAGAGCCAGTTTACAGCCATAATGGCATACAGGTCACCCATAAATGCAGAGGACTTCATCACAACGGTCCTGGAGTACCCTGCGCTCTATGACCCCAGACAAAAGCATTATAAGGACAACAGAAGCAAAAGGCAGATCTGGGAGAAACTCACAACAAGAATTTACCCAGATCATGAAGAAATGGACATAGACAGAAAGGAGAACACTGGTACATTGACTGCTGCATGTGTTTATCAGAATTGCCATATCAGTCATAAAGTCTTCCAGAACAGAGTGCAGTGATTGCATGGACCCCTCTTCTGTCTGTACCAATGCTGGGAAATACTTCTCTACAAACTACAAAGAAATAAGGACCTCGAAGGAAATAGAAGAATGCCAAGCCAAAAATGCATAGAAAAATGCACTGCAACTGCATGATAAATGCAGTGCAAAATGCATGCAAACGCATGTTAAACACACGTCAAGCGTGCGTCAAATGCAATTCAAATGCATGTAAACATGCAGTAAAAAATGCTCAGTTATGTGTAGTTTCTGGTGTGAATAGACCCTAACAGATTTTTTTTAACCTAAACATTATTTGGAAAGTTTATTTATATAAAGCTTTAACAGCTTTTGCTTGGACTTTGAATTGTGTATTTGTCATTTTTTTTCTGTAACTGTATTTATGTAGTGGTTGTTACCAATCTGGCAACTCTGTGTTTATAACTACTGAACTCTGAACGCAGAGTTCAGTAGTTTGTAATGCAGAGTTCAGAATTCAGTATTTTGTAGCACAGAGTTCAGTAGTTTGTAATGCAGAGTTCAGAATTCAGTATTTTGTAGCACCGAGTTCAGTAGTTTGTAATGCAGAGTTCAGAATTCAGTATTTTGTAGCACCGAGTTCAGTAGTTTGTAATGCAGAGTTCAGAATTCAGTATTTTGCAGCACAGAGTTCAGTAGTTTGTAATGCAGAGTTCAGAATTCAGTATTTTGTAGCACAGAGTTCAGTAGTTTGTAATGCAGAGTTCAGAATTCAGTATTTTGTAGCACCGAGTTCAGTAGTTTGTAATGCAGAGTTCAGAATTCAGTATTTTGTAGCACAGAGTTCAGTAGTGTGTGATGCAGAGTTCAGAGTTCAGAATTCAGTATTTTGTAGCACAGAGTTCAGTAGTTTGTAATTCAGAGTTCAGAAATCAGCATTTTGCAGCACAGAGTTCAGTAGTTTGTAATGCAGAGTTCAGAATTCAGTACTAATCACAAGGTTTTAGCAGAATGTTAGAACAGATGAAAAAAAAAAAAGAGGCTAGAGATAAGACACAGGAAGTCATGCTTGAGCTGATAGTCATAAAACTGTTGGATAATGAGTGAGGAATCCCATGTCCAAATTAAGGCCGTTATCTCTTGTGTCAAATAGAATTATTCTTAGTTCAAACATTTTCCTTTCCTGAATGGATTTGAAATTTCCTTTAAGAACTAAAATATTGAGGTCTCCCATTGTGTGGTCTGGTTGTGCGAAATGGTGTCCCACAGGTGAGCAGAAGTCATCTTCTTTATGTTCCTTGAGCGTATGTCTGTGCAAATTCATCCTCGTTTGCAACTTCTGTCCTGTTTCGCCAACATAAGATCCTTTGCTGCATTTTCTGCACTGGATAAGGTACACAACATTACTAGAGGTGCAGCTGTATGACCCGGAGATATTGAAGATCCCTTTTGAGTGTCTGACACTTTATGATGGATTGATTTGGATGCACAGTTTGCAGCGTTTTTTATTGCATGGTTTGCTTCCATTATTTGTGACATCTTGACCAGAAGGAAGTTTCCTACTGATTAGTTTATATTTTTATTAGTTTTAATTTTTTTTGCTTTTGCTGTGTCTTATCTCTAGCCTCTTTTTTTTCATCTCTTCTAACATTCTGCTAAAACTTTGTGATTTGTATAGTACTGCTTGGACCTTGAAGAAGGGGACACTCCCTGAAAGCTTGTCCTCAAAATTGTATGTTAGTGCAAATAAAAAAAGTATCACGGACAGTGCTCAATTGTTTCTGTCGCAAATGCACTAATACGGCTACAATCACCTCAAGCATAATGCAGAGTTCAGAATTCAGTATTTTGTAGCACAGAGTTCAGTAGTTTGTAAAACAAACTTCTCTGCCTTACAAATTGCTGAACCTTGCATTACAAACTACTAAACTCTGAATTATGCGTTACAAACTACTGAACTCTGCGTTCAGAGTTCAGTAGTTTGTAATGTATAATTCAGCAATTGGTAACGCAAATCTCAGCGTTCCAAGTACAAATGTACTATGTACACCGAGTTTAGTAGTTTGTAAAGCAGAGTTGTCTGTGTTACAAACTACTGATATCTGAATGCTGTGTTACAAACTACTGACCGCTTAGTTACAATCGGTTTACATTTTTGACTGGCGTGCCCCCAGATTCTGCCAAATTTTAAAGGGTGCCTTGGCTGAAAAAAGGTTGCAAAACACTGGGTTAGGAAATCACTTTACCCAACAGTGCTTGCATAGATCTGGTCCAGAGTGCAGGCAGCATGAGAACTAAGGCCAAGTCATTGGGACCCCGGTATTATTATTATTGAAAATCTTGGACGGCTGAAATGTCTGCACATTGAAGTAGCAGAGAGATTTAGTCACTTGTGTAGCTCTAGGCTAACTCTGGCATCTACTGGACTGCACAGTCATATTTAGACACCCAGTTCTGCATTAAAAGAAAATAGGACCTAAGACTGTGAGACTGGATGTTTTTAGAACAACTTCTGTCTGTCGGCATATCTATTTCTGTGACTTAAATTGGGCTTTAAACACGTTTTGCTTGAGAAAGGGGCACATATTTTTTGGGACAGATGCTTTCATCTTGTTAGCCTAGCAACACTTTAACAAGCTCAGAAAGACACTTCCATTGTCTATACAGGACTGTCACTTTGCCTTACGATACATTCCTACTTATCGAACATGTCAACATAGAAGACAGGCAGGACAATTATGATTCCTGTTAGGGGGCAACTAATATCTCAAAATGAAAAGTAACAAGTGTGTATGTCTAGGAGAGAAGAACATAACAGCAGACTACAGAGAACACAATGCGGGATGTGGGATTCTCAGAGATTAGAAAAACCCATCAACATGTGTTGGACAATAGGATGACAGCACTGTAAGCACTTCAAGAGGCCTACAGGCAAGTTACTCAGCAGACTCAGCGTGGAAAGTAATGTAAAAGGAAGAGAAATGGGGAGTCACAGAGAGAGGCAAAGTGATCATAAAACAAACTCATTTCCTCATTTAAGCATGGCTGGTTTCCTAGACTCCAGTGTATCATTTCACAGCAGCTGCTTAAAGATTATGTTCTGTATAAATTATTTAGTAACCAATAGAGGTGCGGGGGCCCTTCTGAGTGCACCTTTGATACAGAGATGTCAGCCATATTAGTGAATGTATGGATCCAGGTGCAGGAGATGCAATCAATAATTAATTTAATTTGAATCATAGTTCTTCATATTGCTAAAGTGACACGTGTATGTCCTTCAGCAGCAAAAGCATACCAAAACTTTAGGAAAAAAAGATTGTTAATTTTGTCAAAGCTGTGTTTATTATAAGGTCAGTGCCTAGGGCAAAAGGGAAAGAGAAGCAATAAAACCATATGCTTTCTATTTATGTTTACTTTTATCTTGACTTTGGCCACTTGTGAACACTTGTCTTTTAAAGTGATGGTAAGATTATTATTTTATAACAAACAAACTTACCTGCTCTGTGCAATGGTTTTGCACAGAGCAGCCTGGATCCTCCACTGGCACTATGGGCTCCGACTCTTATCTGGGTGCCACCATAGGAAGCAGCTTATTGTGGCAAACGTGTGGACTTGATCCCGAGCTGTGCTGTGTGTGTGTATAGTTGTCTCTGCCCCCTGCTCCCTTGTCATTTGTTCAGATTTGATTGACAGCAGTGGGAGCTGATGACCCTGAGTCCAGTGAGAAGGGTGAGAAAGAACACCGCCACTGCTGTCAGGCACAGCGCTGGATCAACATCGGCCTCAGGTAGGTATTTACAGTAGGCTAGAAGCGATACCCATGCTGTTCCTTCAGCCCTGTGCCGTAAACCAGTGTTTCTCAACCTTTTTTCAGTCAAAGCACCCTCTAAAATTATGGACAGTCCCAAGGCACCCTTTAAAATTATGGACAGTCTTGAGGCACACCATTCTAAAATGTGAGAAACTATTCTAATTTTATATTTTTCAGCAGAATCCACACATGTAGGACACCCAACATTAGGGGTGATTTATTCTACCAAAGCAAATACAATTTTGCACACTGGTACTGACTAGTATTCCAGTGTTTCTCTTCTCCCTCAGTTTTTCTCCATCACTGAGCTAATGTGACCCCAGCACTGATGGAGAGGGTCAGAGGAGGGTCAAACTAGGATGCTGTGCAGGCAGCTGACATCCTTCTTATCAACTGATGTCATTGATTGTCAGGACACTGGTGGCTAGAAGTTCGCAATGGTGCACAATGAAAACCTGTGGCTTTGTGTAACTAAAAGGCAGGCTTTTTTGACTCATTGGCTTGTATACAAGTTTTGGGCACTTAGACATTTTGCCATGGCACCTTTGAAGAAACCTCAAGGCACCCTGGTTGTGAAAGACTGCCGTAAACAATGACTCCTTCACACATGCACTGGAATGACGTCACTGCAGCTTGGCCTTTCAAGTGGCCACAGCCAGAGAACCCAGAAAGAAGACCGGGTAAAAATGGATTCCTTGTCAGCTGTGAAAGAGTGCCACTGGAAGGATCTGTTTCATAGGTAAATCCACAATCCCAACGCACACTTTCCTGCAAGACATGGCTGTATGCATAGGTAGATGCTGCACATGCCTGGTGAAGGGGTCCTGCAAGACTCTGAAACTTTGCCTTCTGTAATTATGTAAACATTCATTTAAGCCTTTTCGGACCCACATTGGAGATCCTTGGTGTGCCAGTGACATTTCCCTCCATTTCATAGGTAAGTGTGCCATAATGTGCTAGTATGCAATGCATACTAGTACACTGTGACTTTACCCTGCAGGAGAACAATTTTTTTTTTTAAGTGGTTTACTACAGCTTTAACCGCTTCCTGACCACCATATAGCAGATATACTGCTACAGGATGGTAGGGGTGCGCAAAATCACGTATATAGAAGTGATTGTGTGTATTCGAGCAGGGGTGTACGTGCGAGCTGCGCGCACGCCCTACCAACTCCGTCATTCCCTGCCGGCGCTCAGTGATTACTGAGCATCTCCGAAGGGGAGGAGGACTGCTTTGTTTACTAACAGTCCTCCTCCCTGTCACCTCAGGCACACTGCTCTGGATGGTTGTGCACAGTGTGCTTACAGTGAAGCACACACACACCGCTCCCTATATAAAACACTCCCAGCGCACAATTAACTCTTCAATCGCCCCTCATGTTAACCCTCTTTCCTGCCCAGGGCCATTAGTACAGTGTCAGTTGTTTTCTTTAGGTGTCACTGGGGATGTCAGTGACATCAAGTCAGTTCCCCCCAGTCCCGCTATAAGTCACTGATCACTGCCATTACAAGTAAAAAAAAAAAGCAACAAATTTCAGTATCTATACCGTCATTTGTAAACGCTATAACTTTCACGTAAACCAATTAATTTACATCTATTGTGATTTTTTTTTTTAGCAAAGACGTAGCAGAATACATTTTGGAATAAATTTATGACAAAATTTAATTTTTAAAATTTTTTTACTGGACATGTTTAATAGCAAAAAGTCAAAAATATAGTTTATTTCTTAAAATTGTCGATCTTTTTTTTATAGCCTATAAAATGAAAAACACACAGGCGATTAAATACCACCGAAAGAAAGCTCAATTTGTAGGAAAAAAAGAACATAAATTTAATTTGGGTGCAGTGCTGCATGATTGCGCAATTGTCAGTTAAAGTAACGCAGCGCCATAACACAAAAAATGGCCTGGTCAGGAAGGGGGGTAAATCCTCAGGAGATCAAGTGGTTAAACAGAACGCATAGTATATTTTTATTGATAACATATTTTGTGTTTTAATAACATCCTTTTTCTTACCTCATTCTTGATATGACTTTTTTCTTCATTTTAGTGCCTTAGAGCATTTTAAAAGCTTTTTTTCATTTGTTTTATAGAATTTTGTAGATCAACCAGTGAATGGAACTGTGTATATTACTCATTTACATTCATACTCCCTATTTAACAGCTATTGAGATGTCAGCCGCACAGCGAGTGTATTGTTTTAAGTTAGTCACCTGATACATAAAGCACAACTATTGTGTAACACTTTCACTCAAAAAGGCTGAGTGTGCAAACATGGCTGATGAAAGACCTTTGTGGGTGTACATTACCAAACAAAATTATCTGTCATTATCTGTCGGACAAACATATATACATTTTTTTTTAACATACTTTTTCCATTAATATAATCAAACATCTGCATGCAACATGTTTACATATTTCCTGTGTCTGGAAGTGTTGTTTTGATATTATCTAGCGTGGTATCAGGTACATTTTCCAAACAACATTTGCAATAAAGACAGCTACTGTGCATGAAAGATCACTTACAGCAGGGGTCTTCAAACTGTGTAAACAATGGGCAAGTTTACTGTCCTTCAGACTTTTGGGGAGCCAGATTGTGGCAAGTGTGAGTAGAAAAATGTCACGGGATCAGTGGGAGTAAACAATGCCCCATCATTGGTTTTAACAGGAGGAATAGTGCCCCATTGTTGGCTTTAGCAGTAGGAATAAATGGATAGAAAACTGGCTAAAAGACCGTATTCGGAGAGTAATGATTCATACTCTGAATGGTCTCGGGTTGTCAGTGGTGTACCCCAAGGTTCAGTGTTTGGACCCGTGCCTTTTAATATATGTATAAATGATATAGGGTCTGGGATTAAAAGTACAATTTCAGTCTTTTCAGATGACACCAAGCTTTGCAGTGGAATAACGTCCTTACAGGATGTCTCCAACTTACAAGTTGACCTCAATGCAGTGTTTAACTAGCCAACTATGTGGCAAATGAGGTTTAATGTTGATAAATGTAAGGTTCTGCACTTGGGGGTTAAGAATATGCATGAAAATAGTTGATTGAGAAAGTGAAGTTCCCTTTAAAATCAACAATTCTTACACAGTTCATAAAGACTCATTGTCCTGCCAAAATCCACTACTGTCCCCAAACAATGAACCAATCTATTAGCAGCAGGAGACAACCAACAAATCCAAGTGCATAACATCCCAAACAAAGGACCAGTAAATCTAAAACAAACAGAAAGTCTCATGCTTTTGAGTGGAAGCAGTATTCATAACACTGACAAATATTAATGTAAAGGAGCTTATCCTTGCATGAAAATGAGAGATCTTACATTAATGAAATTGATATGCAGCCTATTGTTCTGTCTTATATGTCGCATTAGTTCAAAAGTGGCAGTTTGAAGTATCCTTCTGTTGGATTACTGGACAGGAAATCAGCTGGGTATTGGAAAATATTGTTCTCCAGTGCTGCCGTCTTTTTAAAATGTCTGACATTTTGACAGGTTTCTGAATTGTTTACATGTTATCCATGAATGTCAATAATGAGTCTTACTAATTTTTCTACATGACAAAGGCCGGATCTTTTGTTCTACGGGACCAAAGATCTGCCAGCATATAGTCAAGTGCTTTATTGTCTGGGATTGGTAGTATAATTATATCTTTAAAGCTGAAGTTGGGGTATAAAGAGTAGCTGCATCCTTACATTGCAATGTTCCAGCAAAAAGTTAGTTTAAAATACCATAAATTGCTCCCTGCAGATGCAGTCACATAATCGCCTGGGGCTGCACAATGTGTAATTCATATTGGTACATGGAGAGGGACTAATTTTGTTCCCTTATGTAACACACTTACACAAGCCAAGACTACAGCCTACAAACAGGTAAGGGGTGACACCAGCAGCCACTTTAAACCAGTGGTTGTCAATTTCTGAGCTAAAGGGGGCCCTCAAATGTGGCCCCTGCCATTACCAAAGGACTGAACATAATGTTCAATATAACTAAGGCTTGAGAGGACTGTCCAAAAATGCAGAACTAATAAAGAAAATGAGGTTCAGAGAGTAAACTGGGAACATGTTACGTGAGGCTAGTAGAGATCAATGCTATTACCCTAATGTGACAGATCCAACTGGAACAGTGGCTTTTGGAGGGGACTAGGGGCTAGTCTTCTACCTACTGACTATGGCCCATGGAGATATGGAAAGCAACAAGATGAACGTTGAGAGCGAGGCTTGGATTCATTCTCTGAGTAAAGACAATACAGCTTCCCTCTGGAGTGGATGGAAAGGTGTAATATTTACCTTGTATAGGTTAATGGTCAGAGGAAATATGGGGCCCTCATGTGGACTGCGTTGGGGAAGCTCCTATGTTTGGGACAGAAATATTTATCAACAACCTCTCTCAAGTAATCCATGAAGATAGATAAACATTAATTCCACTTTTAAAGACTGTTGGAATATTGTGCATTTTGTCTCATATGGACATACTATACAGGTGGGGGCCAGACACCTCAAAGACAGCATGTGCAATGTACTTTGTGTATGCCTATGTAGGCTCCAGACTGTCTGGATGGGCTCCCTGATTAATCAGCTCAAAACAACCTGACCCTGAGGACTCCTGCTGTATTCTGTTTATTAAGCTGTGATGTGTTTACCATTGTGTATTTTGTTAATCGAGTTAATTGAGTCACCTATTGTTTGGTCCTCTTGGAGGTGCCTACATGAGATTAGTCTGGTGTCAAGTTCACCTAATTATCTAATCAGTGTGGGATGTTTATACTAATGTATAATATTTGTTTTATTGTTCATGTGTGGATGCCCCTATTTCTGAGGAGTATAGAAAACAGTTTTTCTGTTCAATAAACAGTTCCAGTTTTTGAACCTAAGCTAGTGCTTGGGTGCAATACCCAGCTATAATACCTTGTTTCTGTGTCCCAGTGGCAAGGAAGCAATTCTCTGACGGAATCACCCAATTGGGGTGAAAGGCATTTTGTTACACCTAATCAATGTTCCCACTACAGACTGCTGAGGACCAAGGGCTGCACCATCACATACCAAAGGGCCGCATGCAGCCCTCGGGCTGCAGGTTGGGCACCAGGGCTCTTTAAACACTCTCTCTTTTATCCTTTCTCATTATATTTGTCCAGAGGAGCCAGATTGTGCCAGTACATGATGAAAACATAACTCTAGTCTTACAGTGACTGTTTGAGTTCCATCCATGTCTGAAAAGGCTTAATAATGGTAAAAATCTAGTTTCAAAAGGTTGGGTCATGTGCCTGAATCTCCCGCTGTTGGGTACCATTCAAAAAGAAAGATGAAGGCGTATCTAGTCTGCCTTTGCTAAACATCTGATGACTGACTGCCATTCTAATATCTGGGCTTTAAGGCTCCATGCACACAAGTGTTTTTACCATCTTGAAGTAGAAAAATAGCATTTATGTAATCAAAAAGATTTATTTGCTCATTTATTGAAAACAAAGGCCACTGACTGTATTCTATTTTTACAAGAAAGCACTATGTTTCATGGCAATCTTTAGCCACTACATACAAAATATCCATTTACGCACTTTCAAAAAACTAATCTGTTACAAGGTGGAATGCAGCAGAGTGCACTAGTCTAAATCAGTACAAGAAAACAGAAAATTCTTTAATGATAAATCAATTCAGTCCCTGAAGGGAAGTCAGCTCAGTGGTTTACATTTTCAATCTGCCCTGCAGATAAGCAATTAAATATTTTAAGGGATTTATCCCAGGTCTGTGAGATTAATAAGAGTTCTGTATTCATGAACAATTACAGTCAGTCTCTGTTTTCCCATGTCTCCTTATAATATTCCCTGTATATGAAAGTATAAGTGCATTTCTTAAAATTTAGCTATTTTAATATACCAGGCAAATCTTGCAAATTACACCTTTTTCCTTTCTATGGCTGTCCTCTGAGACCTGTACTGGGATTTTTAAGAGTTTTGTCACTTCAAATTTTCCTTCCAACTCATAATAAAGTCATCTACAGACAAGGCTTTCCGCTTACTGCGGTTTATCAAAGATGGCACCCCTGACACCTCTTTAGATGGAAAGAGCGGATGTCCCAGTGCTACCTAAAAGGCCATTATACACAAAATATATACATTTTCATGAAATTCATTATGTAAGAGGTTTTAATAACATTCAAGGGTAAATAGGTAAAAGATTGATAAGATTGTGAGACTGGAAGATTTTTAAAATCAAGGTGGCATTGAAAAATAGAGCAGCTTTCCTGTTCAACAAACCCATAAAAGAATCTTGGCAGTTGCCCACCTAGCAGTAGCAGCAGCTTACGTAGAGCAAAAGGCAACCCAACAGTCACAGAACTCTAACACAAACATTTTGGGGGGTAAAGTATACCATTTCCTTTTTTAAGGGCTGTATTCCATTGTTTTTATATGTAAATGCTCATTTGACATACATAATCTTAAAGCAGTATTAAACCCAAAAACAAATATTTATTATATTGCAGCTTACCAATTCTTAGATCTGATGCCTGCATTAGTTTCCTTTTTTAGGCTCTCTTTCTTCTATTTCCACCTGGCGATTCAGCCTAGAAACTGTTTTTTCAGAAGTTCAAGCTCTCCAGAAGAATGTATCAGTTTACATGGATGACACCATCCATTTACCACTGACAGGGGTGATTAAAATGATCAGCTTTTATTTATTCATGTAAAACCTTTGTTTGCTGTAATTGACTACAAAGTGTGTGCTGGAATACAGTTTGCTATTGTATTCAAATCTGCTAATACATTTAACACTCCTCCAAACTGACAATGCTGCTGTTTGCTGTGTCCTGCACTCATTCCTCCAAAGTAATGTCTCACTATGACAGGAGGTGTGTTACTGAACAGATCACTAGGTGAAAACAGAGGAGAAAAAAAGCCTAAAAAAAAAAAACTGATGCAGCCACCACATCAAATGATAAGTTGCAATATAATACGATTTTGGTTTTGGGATTAATACCACTTAAAAAGGTGCATTAAAGTTGAACTCCAGGCAAACTTTAAACCATGTTTCTAGTTATAGTTTGTAATTATCTATATCAGCTTAGCACAGCTATACAATGGTTGTGCTTTACTGCTCCTTCTCGCTATGCAAGTTTAGGAGTTGGCTCATTGTAATGGCTAGTTTATCTTGCCTCTAGTGGATAATCTATAAATCTCTACTTTAATACGTTAACACAATATGGAAGAGCTAGCAGGAAAAAATGTAAAAGGCATATCAGATGCAGAGCAAAGCAAGTTTGCTTTAAAGTATTTGCATAGGAAAAAAACAAAAAATTCACACAGATCACACTATGTTCTGTGATATGTTAGGATCAAACCTAACTGTTGATACGACTTGATGTGCAACTTTCATGCCATGTGGTAATCTTCCTGTAATGGACAAAAGTGTGTACTCTTCAGCGCCTTGAGGGAACCAATGCCAGGGGAAGACCAAGGGGACAGAAACATGAATAACCCATAAATTGCATTCTGGGGATGCAGCCCTCCTCAGATGGGGAAATCAACAAACTGGAAGAAAGCATACAGGTGGCGCAAACACCTAGTCCATTATCCAAGGTTTATTAAAAATATATATAAAAAGACAAAAAACATACTCACAAACATAGCATGTGTGTAAAGCCTATAAGACCATAAAGATGGCCACACGAATGGCAGAGTGTCCGACTGATGGTGCGGTCAGTCTGCTGACGTGTTTCGGGGATGGATCCCTTTTCTCAGAGCTATGGCCAGTCTGAATACAGATCATGCTTTAAATGTCTGCAGCCAATGCCGCCTATGACCAAACCCCTCCCCTCAAGCCCAGAGGAAAGAGAAGGGGATCATGGGAGTTGTTAGAATCATATGTACAGAGAAAACCACATGAATGGTACAAATGAATATGTAAATATATAAAATGTAAAAACATGATAGTCTGGACACTTTTGACCCTATTTGTTGCTATGAAGCTCCTGTAATCTTTCGGTTTCCTAAAGATTATCTAGTTGTTTGTGCCACCTGTATGCTTTCTTCCAAGCTTCCTGTAATGTCGGATCCAAATCACATCAATATAGATGAGAATCCGACTTGGAGGCAACCTCCACTATAGTCTATGGGCAAAAGCTGGATAGAAGTCGCTTTAAAGCAGTACAGGAACCTTTTCTAACGTCAAAGTGACTTCAGTAGTGCCAATTAAGGCAGCTCCCATTGATTAACATGGGAATTCACATGTCATGCAATTTGGGGTCTCATAACATGGATCCCAAGTCGCAGCAGTGTGAACCGAGCCTTAAGGCACAAACAGGTTCATAGTGCAGGCAAACACAAACTGAGCAGACATCTCTGCAAAGTGTTGTGTCAGATCTACCAAGGGTTGCATCAATATACACCATATTGCCAAAAGTATTGGAACGCCTTCCTTTACACACACACATGAACTTTAATGGCATCCCAGTCTTAGTCCATGGGGTTCAATATTGAGTTCACCCACCCTTTGCAGCTATAACAGCTTCAACTCTTCTGGGAAGGCTGTCCACAAGGTTTAGGAGTGCGTCTATGGGAATGTTTGACTATTCTTCCAGAAGCGCATTTGTGAGGTCATGCACTGATGTCAGATGAGAAGGCCTGGCTTGCAGTCTCCACTCTCATTCATCCCAAAGATGTTATATCAGGTTGAGGTCAGGACTGTGCAGGCCAATCAAGTTCCTCCACCCCAAACTCGCTCATCCATGTCTTTATGAACCTTGCTTTGTGTAATGGTGTGCAATCATGTTGGAATAGGAAGGGGCCATCCCAAAACTGTTCCCACAAAGTTGGGAGCATGAAATTGTCCAAAATGTCTTGGTATGCTGACGCCTTAAGAGTTCCCTTCGCTGGAACTGGGAGGACAAGCCCAACCCCTGAGAAACAACCCCATACCATAATCCTTCCTCCACCAAATTTTAAACTTGGCACAATGCAGTCAGGCAAGTACAGTTCTCCTGGCAATCGCCAAACCCAGACACATCCATCGGATTGCCAAACAGAGAATCGTTATTCATCACTCCAGAGAACACGTCTCCACTGCTCTAGAGTCCATTGGTGGCGTGCTTTACACCACTTCATCCGATGATTTGCATTGTACATGGTGATATAAAGCTTGGATGCAGCTGCTTAGCCATGGAAACCCATTACATGAAGCTCAATGCACACTGTTGTTGTGCTAGTCTGAAGGCCACATGAAATTTGAAGGTCTTTAGCTACTGACTCCGCAGACAATTGGCGACTTCTGTGCACTGTGCGCTTCACTGTGGCCTACCACTTTGTGGCTGAGTTGCTGATGTTCCCAGTTGCTTCCACTTTGTTATAATGACACTAACAGTTGACCGTTCACAAATGAACTTATTGCACAGGTGGCAATCTATCGCGGTACCACGCTTGAATTCACTGAGCTCCTGAGAGCGACCCATTCTTTCACAAATGTTTGTAGAAGCAGTCTGCATGCCTAGGTGCTTTGTGTGTGTGTGTGGGGGGGGGGGGGAGGGGCTAGTGTCCCTTCTCTCCAATCAGCTCTCCTCACTGAGCTCTGCAGTGTGTAATTTCAGCTCCCTGCCCCCTGCTTTTTTAAAGTTCAGACAAGCTTTACAAATTCTGGACTTTAAATGGATGTAGAAAAGAAAATACTGCATATAAACAGGTACAAGGTTGATCATTCTGACACAAACTTACTCCCATTTTGCAAACAAACCACCAGCCATTAGACATTCTGTATGTCTTATGAGTCAAAACATCACATGGTTTTCCTTACAGACCCTGCACTCTGTGCATTATTCTGATCACTGCACTTAAGCTTTCACTTTACATACTCCTGCACTCTATACATTACACACTCCTGACCCCTACTCTTTGTGTAATTTGCACTTTTGACCCCTGCATTCCACATGTTGTGCATTACAAACTCCTGCACTCTGTACATCATGTACTCCTGGCCCCTGTACTCTGTGCATTAAGAACAGTTAAGTCCTCTGCTTCTTCTGTGTTACCCACACCTGGCCCCTGCACTGTCTGTGTTTCACGTTTGAGACCACTGCACTCTGTGGGTTATTTGCTTCTGAACATTAAACATGCCTGACACCTGTAATCTGTGCGTTACACACTCCCAACAGCTGCAATCTGAGCATTCAGCACTCCTGAACCCTGCATTATCAGCGCACTGCTGAGCCCTACACTCTAAGAGTCACAGACTCCTGACTTCTATACTTTGTGCATTATGCATCAATGACCTCTGCACTCTGCATATTACCTACTCCTGACCCCTGTACCTTGTGTATTACATACTCTTGACCGCTGCACTCTATGTGTTACACACTCCAAAGTCCTGTACTCTGACCATTTCTCACACCTGACCCCTGCACTCTGTTATGAACACCTGACCCTGCACTCTGTGTGTTGTGTAATCCAAACCCCGTATTTTGTGCATTACCTACACCTGATCCATGAACTCTGAACATTATGCACTCCTGACCCCTCCATTACCTGATTATTAAACTGAGTACATTACATACTTCTGACCCCTGCACTCTTTATACTATATTGTATACTACATACTCTTGATCAAACTGTTTATTGTCTCTAAACCAGTTGATTGCTAAGCAGTAATTGGCTCTTTTATAATGGAACATTTTTATTTTTTAAAACTGATTCAAGCTGTAACTTTAGATTCACGATAGTGAGTAAAAGTATGCTTTAATATCATTAGTAGTAATGTGCAAAGATCACAATATTTTCAAGTGTTTTCACATGTTTCTTTATGGCTAAAAATACTGTATATTAACTAGCTGAAGATAATCTGTTTAATCCAAGAAAGATACAGATGAGAGAATATAAAGAGTGAGATAAAGATGTGCATTAGGGAATAGATGGCAAGGATGTTCCAATAATATGAGTGAAAACGAGGCAGCAATGGATTTTGATGTAATGAGCTGACAAATATACAGCACAACAAAAACTACTTTAGAATGTAATACGATAATCTTAATGTCAGAGTTCACCACTTCTGCTCAGAAACCTATTGTTTTTCAATAAGTATCCAAACCAAAGCCACACTGTGCCAAACAAGGGTAAGTATCTTCAAATTGTTATGACCAAATCAGGAGATTATGGAACTTGCTAATATTTGCGCTGCCTGTATATTTGTATGTGAATCTGAATAATCTGCACATAAAACATGGGATTTAGGAATTAATGCAACTGTGATTCATGATCCAGCGATGGAATGTTCCTGTTGTCCTCATGTCCAGTACCCCGGGTGTTCTTTGCAATAATTGTTACCATCCCAAGTATGATTCTGCTGACAAACACATTTCAGTCTTGGCCACCTATCCTTACTTCCGGTAGTAACAGCATTTTTACATCACTCTTCTTAAAGTAAATAGAATTATGGTAAGTAGATAATTAGAGAATTCAACTGAGTTTTCTTTAGGATGCAAGCACAGCTTGAGTAGAAAAGTCTATCCCCTGCCAACATACTGCAGTGAAGGACACTTGGTCTCTGTGTAAAGCCAGTGGTTTCTCTACAGAGGTCCTACGTGCCCTGTGCTGAGTCAAAGCTAGAGCTCTCCAATCAGACTAGAGCATGTTGCTTTTCTGATTGTTGAGTTTTAGGCCTGACTCAACCGGGCTTGTGTCGGACATCTGCAAAAGAGACAATTTCTTCCACATGGGGAGAAATGGTTATTCTCTGCAGCATGTTGACAGGGGACTGGCTTTTCTATGCAAGCTGTGGTTGCTTTCTAAAGAAAACAAACCTTGCACACCTTTTGTTTGATGCACTGAGAATGTAAGTTCAGTTGGCTTTGGTTTCTGTTTTAACCTGTAATTCACAATGCACATTTCTTTTTCATAAAAGAAATAAATGCCCATTGTTTAATAATATTCTATACACATTATGCTTTTGGAGGTTAAAGTGCTATTAAACCCTCTGTTTTAAGCACTTTTAGAAGCTGCCCATATCATTGCCCATGTTCCTGTTTAAGCTGGAGTTATGATCACTGCCTCCGTTTTCCTATTTCAGGGTTGATCATTTCTCTTGCAGTGTCCTATAGAGCCACCCTTACATGCAGGGATGTGCCCTGGGTACCAAGGAGCAGATCAACACTCCTGTTCACTACAAAATTTGACATATTTTCAAGCAAACCAATAAATCTACCAATCCACTTGGTTTGCAAACAAATTTCACTGCTCACTAACTCCAGATGCTCTAGCACACTAGAGCTGATGTTCTGCACTGCAAAGAATGGATTGGCATGAGTTCTGTCTCCCTAACTGCATACATCATCTAGTAAGCCAGATGGTTTTCTGATTTCTTGATAAAGTGGAAAATGTCTTTATACTATCTGCAATGCTTTAAGGAAAAGTAAACTTAACAGATTATTGATTAAAAACAGCATATAATCCAAACAAGAAGACTTGTATCTACAAAAATGTAAACCCCCTTTACTTAGAATGGCCCTGGCTTACAGTTTAATCTATAAAAAAGAGCAGTTAACATTTACTGACATGAATGTAAAGTGGTCCTTGCACTACAAGCAGTGAGTACCAACTCACCTATGACAAAACACTGCAGTAAAAACAAAATGTAAATGTTTGATTTCCATACTGCAGGAGGCGACTTCACTATCCTTCTGACAAGATCCTAGGGAATGCTAAGTACCCCAAAGATTACAGACAGACAATCCGGCACAGTGCAGGAAAATCTTCTGGTAAGATTTGGGCAACTCAGCATTCCCTGGTATCTTGCCAGAAGGATGGTAATGTCTCTTCTATTTAAGAGTTGCGGTTAGAAGATGGGGGTAAAGGTAAATATAATTATTATATACATTATATTAATAAAATGGTTCTAAAGGCTGAAGGTTTATTACCTTCACGCATTCTATGCATGAAAGTAAAAAACCTTCAGTGTGCAGATCCCTTCACAGACCCCCCTAATACTTATATGAGCCCAATATCGATCCAGCGATGTGCAAGCTCTCATGGGTCTTTCTCTCCTCATTGCCAGAGACACAGTAGCAGGAGTCATTGCCTCCTTCTCCTGTAAATCACAGCCAACGAGGAGGGAGCAGGGGGTGGGACTGCGCCATGTTCTGTGTGTCCCATATATAGAAAGAGGTGGCTCGGAAGCAAGCATGCATAAGTGACCCCAGAGCAAGCAGCTTTCTCTGGGGGCACTTGGCAAGGGGGAGGGACTAGAAGCTCCAGCAGGGGATCTGAGAAGAGGAGGACTGGGGCTGTTCTGTGCAATACCATTGCACAGAGCAGGTAAGTATGTTGTGTTTATTATTTTAAAGAAAAAAAAAGTCAAACCTTTAGAACCACTTTAATATGTAGTGGTATCTACCAGCAACAAGTGGGAGTGTGCTACCACAGAAACCTTGCTATGTCCCATTTTCCACCCCTCTTCTTTTTTGTCTCTAGCTAGTACAGTCTTTAGCTAGATATTCCCTGCTCTCTCATGCTTCTTCGGAATGGTTTCCCTTTCATCACACAAATAGCGGTTAGAGAAATCATTTTATTTCTAGGCTTCAGAAGACTGGAAAGCCATCCTCAGTAATGGGCTTACCTGAAGTAAAAACTGAGTTGGAATCAGGTTCTGTGTTTTGATGAAGAATTAAGCTGTCTGTGGATTCTGCCGAATCAGAAAGTGGCCATACTATCAGGGCAAACTAAGGGAGTAAGTCATTGCAAAAATTTGAAACAGAACAGTAAATAAAAAGACTTTGTATTTTAGGATCCACTTGAAATGTTTCAGGAACTTATAGAACAAAAGATGTTTCCAGGGGATAAGACATTTCTTCACACATTGTACTTCTGCTGCAGAAGTTTTATTGCTATCCTGTAGACTCAGACATGTTTAATTGTACCTACAATGGCTGACAACATATATAACAAATTATTCAATCTCAGGGTATTCCTTTAAAGGGGAATTCTTAGTTACACATTATTTTGACCAGAAATCCCAAAAACTGAATGCACCAATCACAGTCTAGCAAATTGTGCCTTTGGCTTACTACTCAATTGTACAGTTAAATTATAGGGCAAAGATTTCTGTGGGTTGTGATGACTTGTGTAATAAGTTACAGCCGATGATATTTCTAGCATGCACTGTAATCTCTCCTGCACCAGAAGAGCAGGCTATGCTAAAGGAAGATTTGATGCCAAATATCGCCTGACTGTAAGACATGAAAACAATGACAGACCGTACATATTAAAGGAATTAGCAGCAATTTCACACAAACACGATTTTATTACCGTTTTCTTCAAAGTGAAATGGAAACATAACCTTACAGCAGATATGAGCTTTTACATTTAATTACACTTAGGAAATAAGAGGGCATGAAAACCTCTTGTAATATTAATGTAAGAGAATGAATTGTTCTGAAGCAGATGATAACAAAAACCCGCTAGGAGTGCTGGGATAACGCTTCACCTTTGTTTAAAGGTGGACAACTCAATAATTAGTCAGGTGAGAAAAACATTTATGAAGCAAGGCAAAAGGTTAATTAGTCTAAAATAATTATATTATGCTGGAAGATGTTTTTCTGCTATCATTTTTGCAAAGCTGGGTTGAATAGTAAAATAAATGTGCTTGCATTCCTACATCAATTTTATGAGTAAGGTACAGTAATAGGTAAGTAGTATTTGTGCCCTGGCAATTTATTGCACATTCAGATGTTTGCCTATTGCTCCTATTATACAATATATGGATAAACAAAAACTGCATTATCCCATTCTCATGAACCCTGGCATCCCTTTAACTGGGCTTGTATGCCTGAGAAGCAGGAAGGCCTGCCTAATTATGTGACCACTGTGATTGGCTGCCACAGTGGTCACATGAATGGGAGCTAATGCTGCCAATTCCCAATCATTAGTACAAAACAAGAGCTGTACATGTGCATTATGTGGGCAAGAAGCGGTTAAAGTGGAACTGTAGGCAAATCTATAATAACATATTGCTGCCTCTCCTTTGTACCAACATCCCAAAACACATACAGAAAACTAATTCAACCACTTGCCCTCCAGAGGATTCAGCCCCCTTCCTGACCAGGCCATTTTTTGCGATACAGCGCTGTGTTACTTTAACTGACAATTGCGCGGTCATGCAACACTGCACCCAAATGAAATTTATGTCCTTTTTCCCCATAAATGGAAATTTCTTTTGATGGTATTTGATCACCTGTGTGGTTTCTATTTTTTGCTCTATAAACAAAAAAGAGAAAAAAACTATATTTTTTGACTTTTTGCTAAAAAAAATTTAGGCCAAAATGTATTCTGCTACATGTCTTTGTTAAAAAAAATCCCAATATGTGTAAATTAATTGGTTTTCGTGAAAGTTATAGTGTCTACAAATGGCAGTATATATACTGGAATTATTTTTTTTTAAATACTAGTAATGGTGGCGATCAGCGACTTATAGAGTGACTGCGGTGGGCATTCTGACACTGGGGGGAACTGACTGTCAATGACATCCCCATTGACACTAATACACCAATCAGAGCTAATAAAAAGCACTGATCACTGTACTAATGACACTGGGCAGGAAGGGGTTAACATCTGGGGTGATCAAAGGGTTAACTGTGTGCTGTTTTACTGTGTGTCTGTTTCACTGTATAAGCAACATTGATTTGTATTACTCTGCTATGCTATGCTATGCTAAGTAGAGCAATACATAGCAATGTGCAGGAGCTGACTGGAAAGACCTGTATTGTTTACATACAGGTCTCTCCCCCATCAGTGATACTCGGCGATCGCCGGCGGAGAATCACCCGCCAGGACCCCATGATTGCCAGCCGAGGCTGCCAATGGCAGCGCAGGTAGGGCACGCGCATCCTCTACCTAGGGATTCAAAACCACGTATATATATATATGTGATTTTGCGCAGCCATGCCACCCTGTAGCAGTATTTTTGCTATAGGGCGACAGGAAAGCGATTAAATAGACTGACTTTATTGGTAACAGGGAACACACCTTGAATGTGTTGGGCTTAGCGAGATCTGGCAATTAAGAACTATGGATGTGGTTTTATTGCATCTCTTGGTCTCCCAATTTAGGGACAAATTGAGGAATCGTATAGGACATACTCTTGTAAATCCTACTTGAAGGTTCTGGGAAAGCACATATGTGAAATGCACTGACCTCTATGGATTACTGGATCTGGAGAATATCTCTCTGATTTGAAGAGATGATTTGTATATGAGTGATGACCTTATATTGTTTTTAAATGACTTTTGATTGTTTGGATTTTTTAAAATTGTAATAAAACACAAGCTTTTTATTGATACAATTGGGGTGTTCCCTGGTACCAGTAAAGTCCATCCATATTTGGCTTTAGTCAGACTGCAAGAAAATGACCACAGATTGAGATAATTAAAATAAAGCAAATAATATACATTTTAGTTGAATATATAACCCACTTCACACTTCATAACCGTGTGTATCTGCATATGCCTTTATTAAAATCTCAATGTTTAATTCCTCTCCAAATCTGTAAACTGTATTAACTCAGAAGTACTCAGGGATTCTTCACAGTCATACCATCAGACATTGATGTATATGGCAAAATAATGACCTACTGAAATGGAAAAAGTCCAAAAAGCTTACTGGAAAATAGTAAAAAAGACCTTGTCACCAAGCTATCACATCAGACTGAATAGCAATAACTTAATTGCACTATATGGCCAACTGTTTGTGGACAACTGACCGTCACACCAATATAAGCCTAACCCATCCATAGACAATGGGTTGCAGGAAAGAAAATTGCTCAATTCCCCCATGAACACAGTTAGTGTTGATGGGGGAATCCCTCCAGTGGAGCCATCATGTTCTCCCTGCAGAGGGAGCCGTCCCCGCCGGGAGAACACAGTGATTACTGCTAGTGGCTATAATAGCTGCTAGCAGTGATTGCATGTAAAATTCAACAGGTTTTTTGTACCCAAATTGATTGATTGATCAGCTTGGGTGCATTCACCTGCCCATACATATTTCAAATCTCAGCTGGTCCCTGCTGAACTGGCTGAGATTCGAACAGTCTATGGCCAGCTTTATTCTGCATTTTATTCCAAAACTGTGGGCGATAATAAGGAGTTGCCCACCCCCTAACCCCAAGACAGCAATAACAGTATCCACTCTTCTGTGTCTGTTCCAGTATCTTCATAGACCTGTCCTTGTGTACAGGGGCACAGTCATGTACAATCTGGATGTGTAAAATTGTCTAAAACCCTGGGGGGTCAACCTGTGGCCCTTTAGTATATAATGTGCAGGCCTCAGACTTCAGTCTGTGATGAGAACACTGATTCTGGTAACAGAATTCTCTACTACTCTACTAGCCTCATGTAACATGTTCCCAGTTTTATATTGTCTTCTGCAGCATATCCTCAGCCAAAAATGTAGTATGTTCCTTTATTAGGTCTGCAGTTTTTGACAGTCATCACATGCATTACATATATCAAACATTATGTGTGTCCCTTTGGTGATGTCAAGGGCCACATTTCAAGCCCCCTTTAACTCATAAGTTGACAACCACTGGTCTAAAATGTCCTTAAATGCTGTAGTATTAGAAATACTATGTTTTTCTACTGTATGCTGTAGCACTTACAGAAGCTTGTCTTTGTAAAACACTTGAACTCAATAAATCATTGGGGTAACCACATACATTTGGCCATATAGTGTACACAAAGCCTAGAAATGCAGGTGGGAGAAGAATGGACTCCAAATGGGGAGCAGGTAAAACACGTATCTGCCATGGCAGATGTATGAAAACTGAAAGTGGAGAGGTAGTTATAGGGTTTGTAAATTATAGATCCATCTGACTGGTATAAGCTTGTGATGTGTCACAGAGATGAGTCAGGTCAATATTTTATTTAAAAGCCACAGTGGTTCTTGGCCTTAATGATGGTATTAACATTTGTTGTTTATTTTTTGCCTCAGGTTTGAATTTTGATTTTGTTTTCTTTTTTTCTTACTTACTGTTATGAAAATTAATAATCAATGGTTGATGGTTGGACTTTGATAGTTAAAGATAAATCATAACCAAGGCTACGAATTGTGTTGTTTACCACGATGTTTAAACACGAAGAGTTATTTGTGACTAAAGGCTGCCCTTTGTGATTACATGAATATGTTCATATATCCAGTAGTTCAGTGAATGTTTGATCTTCTCTGTCTAGAAAATGTTGTTTGACAAGGTAATTTCTACAGTAAAGTTTTGCTCTAAATATTGTGCTACACCTACTGCAATATATGAATACGCCTATGATTTTACAGAGGCAAAAATATCAGACATCATTATTGTCATTATTTGTAACCAGTAACTCCAAAAATGACATATTTTGCTTAGATGAAAATTCAATGTAAATGTTTAGGGGACTGTCCACCCAAAACAGATATTTACATTTACCACTGTTTTTTTTTATAGTTTTCAGAGACCCCAGTAATGAGATCTCCAGGTCTCCTAACCTGCTTCAGATGATATGAGAGTTTTTTTGTTCTACCTGTGGGACTGCAAAGATAATAGCAGACAAGTAAAAATCTATGACAATGTGCGCAGAGCCATAAACCTCTGCTGAGAGTTCTTACTGCAGGAGTCCAGAGAGAAGTTAGTAAACATTCCATTCAGTAAATATCAGTTTTGGTTGGACTGACATCTTACATTTACTGAGATATCATTTGGCAATGCTAAAATATAGTTACAGTTCGTATAATTACACTATATATATATATATATATATATATATATATACACATAAAAAAATTAAACATATACAGCCTTATTCTACACATATATATATATATATATATATATATATATACCAGGGTGGATAAAAAAAATCAATGATTTTTTAAAAAAAATTAAAAAAATCTGATTTTTTTTATTTAAATCAGATTTTTTTTATTTAAATCAGATTTTTTTTTATATAAAATGCTTTATGAGGAAAATATATTACCATCCAAAGGTTATTCCATCATGAAATAAAGATTAGTTTTTTAATTATGTAGAATAAGGCTGTATATGTTTAATTTTTTTGGTAAATAAATTCCATTAATCCATTCACAATGTCATGCTCTTCCAGAGGTTTTTGTAAGATTATTGGGCAGTTTCTCTGCCTACAAGATATTATCACAGATGCTTGGTTTACTTTTGCAGTTCTCAAAACTGAATTTGACTCACCGGAGATCACATGCCTCTTCTTCACAGCAAAAATGTTATAACATGAACAGAGTTAAGAAAAAGACCTTAATCCTAACTTCTACAAACCTATGAATACAGAATCAACCCCTTCAGTGCTAAGTTTCAAGAAGTTCAGTGAATAGAAAAGAAACAATATTTTTCTGATTGTTTGGAGTGGAATAGATCTGCACAAGAAGAAAGTGAAACTAAGTGTGAGG
Source organism: Staurois parvus (assembly GCF_062004578.1). NCBI lineage: Eukaryota > Metazoa > Chordata > Amphibia > Anura > Ranidae > Staurois > Staurois parvus. The sequence continues at coordinate 3,254,429 of NW_028317817.1, read as the reverse complement.
AGGAAGGGGCTGACAGTCTAAGTTTCTTAAAATATATATATTTTGTTTAGCCAAATTAGTTAACAAACATGGATAACATAACAAATAACAAATGCTGTAATGTTATTGTTTCAGTTGAATAAATCTATTTAAATTATTATTATTAAGGTAATGATTATTTTTCTCCTTCCTAAATACAACAGAAAAATTGTCCAAATATGAATGATTAGCCTATTAAACTGGGGATAAAAAACTAATATGAAAAGTTGTTATTCTAAAAATCTTCATCTACTTGCATATTAACCGTTTCAATACCGTGCAATTTTACACCTTCCTGCCCAGGCCATTTTTCAGGTTTCAGCGCTCTCACACTTTGAATGACAATTGCGCAGTCATACAACATTGTACCCAAACTAAAATTTTATCATTTTCTTCACACAACTAGAGCTTTCTTTTGGTGGTATTTAATCACCGCTGGGGTTTTTATTTTTTGCTAAATTAACAAAAAAAGACCAAAAATTTTGAAAAAAAAACACATTTTTCTTTGTTTCTGTTATAAAAGTTTACAAATAAATAATTGTTCTTCATAAATTTAGGCCGAGATGTATTCTGCTACATGTCTTTGGTGAAAATAACCCAAATTAGGATGTATTATTTAGTTTGTAGGAAAGTTATAGAGTTCACAAACTATGGTATAGATCTGAATATTGATCAATCCTGAAGTACTGACAGCCAATCTAATTTCTTGAGGTCCAAGAATGTCAGAATAGTACAGATATCCCCAAATGACCCCTTTTTGCTGAGTAGACAGTCGGACGTACTTCATAAGAGGCATGGCGAGTTTTTTGAAGTTGTATTTTTTTGTCATAATTTTTCCGAAAATGAAAAAATGAAAAATATTATTTTCACTATTTTTTTTTTTACATACTGTCACCAGTGCAGTACAGCGTCATCATATAACTGGCATGGCGGTGAACAGGGACACTGACTGGTGACAGTATGAAAAAAAAAAAATTATATTTTTTTTTAATTTTTTTTTATTTTTTTATTATATTTAATTTTTTATTACATTTTTTTTTATTTTTTTTAAGATTTTTTTTCATATTTTACTATGACCAAAATAGTACAATGTTACCATAGTAACATTGTACTACTTTGGGGAAGTGATCAGTATTTTTTTTTTTTTTTTTTTTTACACAATTTGCTTATAGCAAAGAATTACTTTGCTATAAGCAAGCATTTAGCTGAATGAAATCGATTCATTCAGCTTTTTTTTTTTTTTTTTTTTTTTTGTGCTTAGCTGTGATTTGGTCACAGCTAATCACATGACATGTGCATGTGATTAGCTGTGACCATTCACAGCTAGGCACTAGTATACAATGGATGGCATCATGAATGAAGCCATCCATTGTATACAACTGTCATGTGACCTGCTGTGATTGGTCGCGGCAGGTCACATGGTACCGGCAACGGGAGCCGGTACTCGGATCTGTCATCGGCCGTGTCCGAGGTGCACGGGCGGTGACAGATCCCGCTGCTGCGCCGCTCTGCAATAGCGCAAACGGCGCATGTGCGGGAGCACGCCAAATGGCGTGGACCCGGAAAGCTGCAGCGCTTTTCAAGCCGCCAAACGGCTATTGGCCGGGCGGCTAATGGTTAAAGTTATACCAGCAAGAATTAGTCTATGTAGAAAACTATGATTTAAATCAAGCCTTACTGACTAGTGATTTAAATCGTGATTTAAATAAGTTTGATTTAAATCAAATCCACCCTGATATATACACACACATATACATACATGCACACACATACAATTGTGCTCAAAAGTTTGCATACCCTGCCTGGCACAAATCGCAACTTTTTGGAACTGATATTGAAAATATGACTGCTCATGCCAAAAAACTTATATATATATAAATTATTTTATTTAAGGATAGTGATCATATGAAGTCATTTATTATCACATAGTCGTTCGGCTCCATTTTAAATTAGAATGATAGCCAAAGTCACGGGAATGACCCTGAAAAAGTGTACATACCCTGGAATGTTTGCCCTTGGTACAAACACACAAGGTGACGCACACAAGTTAAAATGGCAATTAAAAGGTTTATTTCCCATATCTATGGCTGTTTAAATTGCATTTAGTGTCTTTGTATAGAAGTTTGTTAGCTCTCACATGGGTGCACTGAGCAGGCTAGATACTGAGTCATAGGGAGCAGAAAAGAATTGTCAAAAGACCTGCATAACAAGGTAATGAAACTTTAAAAGATGGAAAACGATGTGAAAAGATATCCAAAGCCTTGAATATGCCAGTCAGTACTGTTCAATCACTTGAAACTGGGAAATTTGGGGAACTCTTGATACCAAGCCAAGGTCAGGTAGACCAAGAAAGATTGCAGCCACACCTGCCAGAAGAATTGTTTTGGATACAAAGAAAAACCCACAGGTAACCTAGGAAAAATACTGGCTACTCTGATAAAAGCTGGTGTGGTTGTTTCAAGGAGCACAATATGCAGCATGTTTCCCTAGTAAAACACACACCGCACACATAGTAAAACAGCACACAGTTAAACTTTTGATCGTCCCAGATGTTAACCCCTTCCTGCCCAGTGCCATTAGTACAGTGTCAGTGCTTTTTATTAGCACTGATCACTGTATTAGTGTCACTGGGGATGTCAGTGGCAGTTAGTCAGTTCCCACAAAGTGTCAGAATGCCTGCCACAATCCAGCTATAAGTCACAATTACTAGCATAAAGAAAAAATAATCCCAGTATATAAACCACCATTTGTAGACACTATACCTTTCATGTAAACCAATTAATTTACATGTATTGGGATTTATGACGAAATCTGATGTTTTCAATTTTTTTACTGGATATGTTTTATAGCAAAAAGTCAAAAATATTATTTTTTTGTCCAAAATTGTCGGTCTTTCTTTGTTTATGGCGCAAAAAATAAAAAGCACAGAGGCAATCAAATACCTCCGTAAGAAAGCTCTATTTGTAGGGGAAAAAAAAAGCATCAATTTCATTTGGATGCAGCGTTGCATGACTGCACAATTGTAAGTTAAAGTAACACAGTGCTGTATCGCAAAAAATGGCCTGGCCAGGAATGGTGGTAAATCCTCTGGAGGGCAAGCGGTTCAACTGCAGAAAACAGGTGTTAATTGAAATACACGTATGTAAACTGTTTTACCTAAAAAAAAAAAAAAAGCAATATTTCATTCTGATTAGCCAGTCTTCTAATTCAGATACACATGCCTAGTCCTACACAGGCAGACTAAACTACAGTTAAAGTGTTACTAAACCCAGGACCCTGCTTCCACTATATCTGCTCTCCCACAGTACACACTACATGGAAATGCAATTATTTTAGTAAAAATAAATAAACTGCTAAATACCTTTACTCATCAGCAGTTAGAGCACTCTTGTGACTTCTATCAGTGTTCAGCAGAGCACTGGTAAAGCTTGTAGGAAAGGTTTCTTTCTGCTTTAGGAGGATGCTGAACCCCTGACCTCTGTTTGGACAGTGCTGATTGGCCCTGTGCTAATCACATGCACCCTTCCAAAGAGAAAAAAACCCTCTCTAGCAATACACAACAAACTGAGCATATGCAAAGTGACTCTACACAATATATTTTATCAGGAGATAGGAGGGGGGCAATGGAAGAAGGGGAGGATCAGAGAAGTCAGGATCAAACAGCATTTTTACACAATGCAGAGGATTAACCCCTTAGGTTCCACAGTGAGTATACCAAGCATGCTTTACTGCATATACAGACTGATTTTACTGTTATAGATTTAGTAACACTTTAAGCAATATAGCCTATTATGGACCAATGCCAGCAACTGGGTCACAAAGCATAGCAGCATGTTGATGAGGCACTCTCTTTCCCAGAGTTCTGTTGGGCAGGGGACCATAGAAAAATGTTCTCAAGTCAGACTCCGGTATTATTTTTAATGAAGCCTTAACTGAGTTAAACTGTGTTTATTCATTCCTGCCCGGAATTCATATTTGAATTCATCCAGGAATGGAAGTAAATTGGCTAATTTATATATACTAAGAACATAATGTACAGCTGTTACATACTGTATATAGAAGCAATGAATGAATTAAAAAAAGAAAATATATATTATTAATGAAATATATAATAGATACATTTTTAATAAACAATCAGCAACAGTGATAATGTTACCTACCTTCTCCAACCATTGACACTCCAACGGACATTCCCAGGAATTTGCTTTTGGTCCATATGTGTGTGTTAACACACATCATCTTTTCTTTGCATTCACAGTAAAAACAAGACACGGGTGGGTGATGAGACACTTGTTCAGCGACAAATCGCACTTTGTACGACTCATTGGTAGATTCCTGGACTATGTCAGTTTCTTTGGCTTTCACACAGGCACTCTCAGTTCTGCAAGGCTTAACCTTTTCCTTGGAAACATCCCAGCTACAATGAAATGTTTCACCTATAATTGGGTTATAAGGCTTCTTGGCAACTGCTCCTTTGCGGCCTTCATGGAAGGCTGTCAAGTAATATTCCACAAAGCTAATCATTCGCTCTTCAGGGGTGGTGCCAGCTGCAATGGATAAGAACAGATCAGGATGGGCCATAAAATTTGCATACATCTCCAGAAGGGATCTTTTCTCCAAAATAAAGGTTGGAAGCACTACCTGTCAAAAAAGTAGAAAGCATACAAACTTTCTTCAGATGGTAGAATTTTGTCAATAACACAGAGTTTTTAAGCAATAGGTTTAAAATTAGTAAATAAGCTTCTCCAGATAAATATATAACTATTACAAGGAGTTGTTTAAAGTATGCACATGATTTCTTTTAAAACGGAAAAAAATCTACATCTTCTCAAATTCTAATACTCAATATCTCTCAACATTTGCAGCATGTTGAAGCATAATGGTAAATATGAAGATCACCCATATAAACATGCATTATATCATAGTGACCATGACTTTTTTTTCGCATTTAATAAAGACCAACGTCAGGCAATAAGAGAGACTAATTAGTGAAACCAGCAAATGTTGATCTTCAAACACTACAACTGGGCTAAAATTTCTCTTTATTGTAATCAGGTCTAAAAAGTACATTTTAGAATTTTTATTTTTTAGTCAAGTAAATCAGTATTACATATTAATAGTTTATATTTTCACAGCTAGGCAAGATTTTGGCTGCTGTTTTTATTTCTCTTTAACACCTTTTGTAAAAACCTGCTTCCTACAGAGTCCAATAGTTCAGGCTGAAATTTAAATGTACAAGTGAATGATTTGAATGAGTGACCTATCCAGTACTGGCTGTCTCCAATGGAGGTTTTAAATGAGAGACAGAATGGCTACATTCTTGGTAAATTTTATGCAGTATTCTCTCTTTAGCTAACCCATACTGCACTAGGAACCTACTGCCATGAATAATAACAAATAAATATACTGTATAGATAGATATTTATAAGTATATATATATATATATATATACACACACACACACACACATATATATATATATATATACACACACACACACACACAGTAAACTGATCAGCTATAACATTATGATCACTAAAGTGAATAATAATGATTATTATCATGTTAAAAAGCTATCTGAAAGTGGGTGGGATACATTAGGCAGCAAGTAAACATGTTATCCCTTAAGTTGATTTGTTGAAGGCAGAAAAATAGACAAGCATAAGGATTTCTGCAGTTTTGACAAGGGTCAAATTGTAATGGCTAGATGACTGGGGCAGAGCATCTCAAAAACTGCAACTCTTGTGGAATGTTCCCAGTCTGCAGTGGTCAGGATCTACCAAAAGTAGTCCATGGAAAAAAAAAATGTGAACCAACAACAGGGTCATGGGCAGCCAAGGTTCGCTGATGTAAATGGGGAGCAAAAGCTGGCCCAAGTAGTTCAATCCACTGAGGTTTGTCGAACACAACAACAAGGTTGAGGTGTTAACTTGGCTACCAAATTCTCCAGATCTCAATCAAGTCAAGCATCTGTGGGATGTGGTGGAAAAACAAGTTTTATCCATAAAAGCCCCACCCTGCAACTCATAGGACTTAAAGGTGTGAAAAAATGCTACACATTAAGAATGCTTTCAGAAATAGAAGTATTAATAGTTTATTTTTACTAAATAACAAAATGGGAAGAAAATGAACAGTAGAGAAATCCAAATCAAATCAATATTTGATGTGCCCACCATTTGAATTCAACACAGCATCAATTGTTCTAGGTATACCTCAGTAGCTAGGTTATTCCAAACATCTTGGAGAACCAACCACAGATCTTCTGTGGACATAGGCTGCCTCAAATCCTTCTGTTTCTCCATGTAATCCCAGACAGACTCGATGATGTTGAGATTAGGGCTTTGTTCATCTTTAAGCTGAAAATAGTTCTTAATGACATTGGTTGCATGTTTGGGGTGGTTGTCCTGCTGAGGAATAAATTTGGGGCCAATCCCACATCTCCCTGATGGTATGGCATGATAGATAGGTATCTGTCTGTATTTCTCAACATCGACGACACCATTGACCCTGACCAAATCTCCAACTTCATTTGCAGAAATGCAGACCCAAACATGCAAGGAACATCCACCATACATCACTGTTGACTGCTACAGTCAAATATTTCAGATTTTGACTCATCAGTGCAGAGCACCTGCTTCCATTTTTCTGCACCCCAGTTCCTATGTTTTAATGCATAGTTGAATTGCTTAGCTTTGTTTCCACGTCAGAGGTATGGCTTTTTGACTGCAATTCTTACATGAAGACCACTTCTGGCCAGGCCTCTCCAGACAGTAGATGGGTGTACCTGGGTCCCACTGGTTTCCACCATTTCTGTGCTTATAGCACTGCTAGACATCTTCTGATGTTCAAGGGAAGTAAGCATGATGTCTTTCATCTACTGCATTACGTTTCCTTGGCCAATCACTGCATCTACAATCCTCAACATTGCCCATTTCTTTGTGCTTCTTCAAAAGAGCTTGAACAGCACATCTTGAAACCTCCTGTCTGCTTTGAAATTTTTGCCTGGGAGAGACCTTGCTGATGCAGTATAACTATCTTGTGTATTGTTGCTGTGCTCAGTCTTGCCATGGTCTGTGACCTGTGACATGAAACTGTCTTCCACAGCCTAACCTTAATAGCAGAGTTTGGCTGCTTCTCACCAAGTTTTAAGCCTCCTACACAGCTGTTTCTGTTTCATTTAATGACTGTGTTTACACCTACATATGGAATTGATGATCATTAGCACCTGCTTGGTGTAACTGGTTAATCATACACCTGACTCTAATCTGACTCTAATCTTACAAATCCCTGACTTTGTGCAAGTGTGCAAAGTGTGCAATTGTAAGAATTTATGCTGGTTTGCAGCCAAATAGTATTCACAAAAAATATTAATTTGATTTAGATTATTTTTAATCCCCATTTCCTGCCTCGTTGCTAGGATTCCAAGCCATTGGTTTTCACTCCTGCAATGCTGGAGTGTCCAATGGTTTTCCTGTGTTAGCAACAAGGCAGGACATGGGTAATAATAACTGGTAGATTTTCAGCTAGGTTTCTGGGGGACCCAAATGGCCTACAAGTTTAACAATATAATTATTAAACATTTTACAAAGCTGCAAAGCCTTTTAATATCTACTGGGGTCCCTTGACTGCACAGAATGTTTTCTGGAAAGGGTGAATTTAGCCTTTACACTTTATGTATCTTTTGTATCTTGTGAGAAAGATAAGGACTCTATTTTTTTACAATTTTTCAGCAATGCAGAACAATATAGACATCTTGGAGCTCTGTAGGGGGATATCCTTATGTCAATGTGTTCTGCCTCTTATGTCTTGTCTCTGCCTAAAGACAGTAAATGGGTACATAGGTTTGTGTTAAAAATACAACTAGAGAAATTTGGATGACATCTCTCTGGGCACTAAGTGGTTAAGTTTCTTAGTTTAAAATAATGCATCTCCGTTTTTCCTACTATGCAATCACAAGGAAATATAAGTACAACTGAATCCTGCAGCAGAACGCTAACACTGTTTGCGGAATTGTGTGAACTGATCATTATCAGACTACCAAAATAAACTGACAAAGAGCTATATATGCTACTTGCCAATCAGAAACCTTTCTATTAATGGTTGTAATCTGTTATATTTTCCATAAGTCTTTTTTAGATTCCTTCACGCAAAGCACTGAGCCAAGATTGAAACATTTTTTCCTCTGGGAGTTGAAATGCTATCTCTTTTTATAATCACAAAGAAGAAGAAAATCCTTGTAAAATTCTCTACTATAGGAACATGTTCATTATCAGTCTTGTGGCTGATATACATGCAGCAGGTTCACTTTCATATCTGCCTAAATGTTATGCATTAAAATGAATCTGCTGGATTTAATGACATGCTATATGAACTAAATAGTTTCTCATTTCTGCATTTGATTAACAAAAGAGCAGCACTGAATAACTATTTAAAACATGAGAGATGAGATCCACCCATACATTTTTGGTCCTGGCAGGCATAGCCTTAATCTCTTGCTACCCACTCGTCACTCTTGGCAACTTCCAATAAAATTTTCTATAGCAGAGCGTAATAATGAACGTGAGTCAAAAATAGAGAGCATTGAGAACCCCTTAATTTTAGTATCCGTAGCAATTCAAAGAAATAAATAGCAGAGGCTAAGAGTAGCCATAAACAGTCTGATAATTACTAGGGATTCTGAGCATAACATCCAGTTATTTGGTTGTTTCAGAACCCCTAATGGGCATAACAAGCATCATTGGAAGTTAGAGAGATGGAACAGAGGAAAAAATCTAAGTATTGTGTATGAGTCAATGTTAGGATTGTCTAAATACTGCAGAGGATTCAAACACTCAAGCAATGTGTCTGAAAAGTGGCATATATAGCTTCACCCATTAATCCTGGAGAGATATTTGCCCATCTATATTCTTATCTATACACTTTATTTTTCCACGACCATCCTTGTTCAAACATGCAGATATGCTTGTGTCTAGTAATCACTTCCAAACATCTATCCACAGTAAAGCTATCTAACGTTTACATAGATGGGTCTTATATTGACACCTGCTTTGTAAGTTGACATTATAGATACCTGTCTTCATGAGCTCAGTGAATAAATATGAGTTAGCTTTGTTAATAACACCAACTTAAAGCCTAATTATCTGCTATTTTTGTTTTTTGAATGTCCCCCTGAAGGTTTACCAAAATTAAAAATCCTAAACGTTCCCCCACTCTACTTCTTTTCTACAAGATGTCCTAAGTCTCTATGGTTTAAGGTTGCCTGGGATCACTTAGGAAGACTGAGAAAGGAGAAGTGTGTCATGAACCTGCCTCCTGAGCACAGCGCCCCACACTCTGTGTATTAATACAGACAGGCAATGGTGATACAGTCAGTGCAGCTCCCTGCATCATCTAGGACTGATCAAACTCATCTCTTTTCATTAGTCTCGCATTTACGATTTATTTATGCAAGCACTACATCTACTCTACACATTATCTGCCCCCCACCCAGTTCTCTGTCTCTTGTCCTTCTTTCCCATCAGTCATTACAAATATGTAAACCTTTCTTTTCATTCATGTGTCAGCAGTTTCAGACTCCTCCTCAATGCCTGGGAACCTATACCTCCTCCCCTCCTACTATGTGTAGCACCAGCATTTTTATGCTCCCACTGCTGAGAATTACTGTAGTAGCAGGGGCAGACTGACCATTTGGAAACTTGTGCACTGCACGAGGGCCCGGGGCCCCATGAGATGCCCCTGGAACCTTTTTCATAGGCTTTTTTGAGTTTGGGCAAGGACACAGGGGCCCTATGATTCCCTATTGCCCGGGAGCCCCATGAGTTGTCAGTCCGCCCCTGTGTAGTAGTCACTGCCACTACAGTGTTCGCCTGTGTCTGTCTGACAAGTGCACCAGTCACAGAACATCTTGCATTTTTCTCAATGAATGCAAGGTGTTTTCTGTTTAGACAAGGTGGAGGATAAAACATCACCACCCACCACTCCACCTTAGTGCTAAGAGATATATGTGTGGGCAGGTAAAAGGGAACCACATCCTGGACTGGAATTCAAATACAACATGAAGGAAACTGATTTTTGAGGTGCCGAGACATAAGAATTGATTGAAAATATACCAGTTTATTACAAAAGTATTACAAAAATAATAAGCAAAGACCAGTTAAAGCAGTAAGTCTATGGCATAATGCAGGTACAAATCAGGAATTCTTTCAGATATGTATCTCCCCAAAAGGAAGCCCCACCACAACTAAATGCAAACACGAGTTGTATACAGTACATATACAATGAGTCAGCAATTATACTGGCTACAATGGTGCAATGTGAAGATCTGAACCGGCGGGTCATTAACATTAACACGTTTCGTGGGAACAACCTGCTTCTTTAGGAGAAATGGGGGTGATTCTTGGAAATGTAAATAGTAACCACAATTAAAATACATCAAACAACTGCAAAGTATAAAAGAAATTAAACATACAGTGATACACCAATATAAAGCTCACCATCCAAGTACTCTGGGGGTCCACGCAGCAGAAGGTAAGTATCAATCCCAGATGTCCCCTGGGAGCAGATGTGAAGAAAACTGAGGGATATAATAATGAATTTCACAATATCCTAAGTGAAGCATATTGTGAGGCTTTGATAGACAAGGATATAGTTAAGTATCCTAACATACAATTTCCCATGACACCAATTTTTTACTGTCTGCGTAAGACCCACAAATGTTTGACCACCCCTACAGGCTGGCCAATTGTATCTGGAATAGGTTTGATAACAGAGACTGACAGCAAATTTGTTGACTTTTATTTGATGCCACACATCACTCATTTGCCATCGTATGTGAAGAAAACACTTGACCTCTTGAATATGATTGATTATGTGAGTGTCCCTCCCGATGCCTTGCTTTTGACATTTGATATAGAAGAGTTGTGTTCTAGTATCAGCCATAAGCAGGGCATTGGGGTTGTGTAGACTTTTCTACAAACAAGATCAGACTTCTTGGTCCTTTAATATCGTCATCCTTCGTTAATTAAAGTTCATTCTTACCCGCAACCTCTTTACTTTCCTAGGGAACCACTACCTCCAGATCCAAGGGAAGGCTATGGGCACCTTGTGTGTACCGGCATTTGAGCATTTCATCTTTTTGGGTGAGACTTTTATTATCTATACGGGATATGTGGCCAACTGGTACACAGATGATGTGTTTCTTCTTCAGTCTGGTACATTCGCCCAACTTAATAAATTTATGCAAATCCTGAGCAAGAACACAACATTTACCATGCATTTTCATGAACAAAAAAATGCCATTCTTAGATGTGGAAACCTTCATACAAGCTATCGATACTCTGGCTGCTACACTATTCAGGAAACCCACCACTGGCAATTCAATATTGCACGCAACTAGCTCCCACCTTGCTAACCTGGTGAAAACCATACCGGAAGCACAGTACATTCGATTATGCCCTAACTGCACCCTTAAATCGGATTTCAAATTTCAGTCTAAACAACTTCATAATAGGTTGCTACAGAGAGGATATAGTAAGGCTATGCTCAAAAGAACATACCACAAAGCATTACAGCAAAACAGATCTAAGCTTCTGTTTACTCTTAGAAAATGAGAGGAGTCGCATAAAGTAAGACTGACCATTAACTATTCAACATGCTCACGTTCGACAGATTTTACATAAAATGTTGGTACTTCCTGACTGGTGATGATATTGTAACAAAAAATGTACATGACACTCCACAAATTACATAGCAACAGGTGTCTTCCTTACGAGACAAATTACCTTGTAGCCATTACTCACAGCCCGATAGAGATAATTCCACATAGGAATGGTACTTAACGTTGCATCGGATGTGCACACTGTTCCTGGATACGGGAATGTGGAATTGTCACATTAACCAATGTGAGATCTTCAGGCTTAAGACTCGTGTACATTGTAATACCGCTAGGATGGTCTAACTTATGACATGCACCCATGGGGCGTACTACGTAGGAAAAACTATTAGACAACATAGATAAAAAGTGAATGACCACATTTATTATACAAGTAATGGAAAGATGATCACACCAATAAGTAGGCACGTAGCTTCTTGTTTTATAGGTGGACTTTGCTATGCTTTCCAGCTCTTTGAGACAATTGGATTATTTTGGCCCTGTCCCATGTAGTCATTTGTATCCAATTATGAGCTCTGGCCACCCTGCTAGGGTGGTTCAGCACAATAAAGGAGCCCTGGGCCAGAGGGATGTCACATGCCGGCAAGAATTGCTGACTGGTGCCAATTTTTCCCCAGAGGGGAGCAGATATCAGCAGGTGGAGGCAGGTACTTTGAGTATCCATCTCAGGAGCATACTTTATACGGCACTTGGCAGGTAACCTATATACACCTGACATTTGATTTCTATCTATCAACTTGTTATTTGGATTTCGTTGGGCAAAGCTTACTTGGACGCTTTCATTTATGCAGTATTTACCAGTCTCATTTCTTTTCTGGTCCCTTCTAGCTGAAACTATAGTTCTTACATATTGTCACCAGATATAGCAGCATCCCGTCCCTTGAATATTTTTGAAGCGGGCTTCAGTTGTGATGAATGGGCTGTCTCCTCCTGTCAAGTTGGATGGAGGGATTTGATGCAAGATCTGAGATATCTCCGTTACAATGGTGAGCAACTGATGTTTTTATATATGATTGGTATATCAGTAATCGCCTATCAGTAACCTATTAGTCAGCAGGGACTGGATTGGGCTAGCATTATATTGCTAATATTGCTTATTCATTAGACTGTTTATTTATTTTTAGAATTTTGTGATTACTTCTTTGGCCAGGAAAATATGATATGCCACTGTTAGCCCCTTCTCCTCTTCATCTTTATGGTTTTTTGGATGTGTTGGGCTGTAATCCAATTGTGGATCTCCACCTGTCAGGTGGGTGTAGTACCATCTTAGTATTGATATAGTTTTTTGCCCATGAGACTATTCCATTAGTGTATTTTCTTGCCTCTTCCTTTCTTTAGCCTGACTGAAATGTCTGCCCTTACACCTGTCCCCAGGAGGCATTTGGGATTGATGCTCTTACCCCCTGCTTTGTAGACTCCCAGAGCGCTTGGATGGTGAGCTCAATATTGGTGTATCACTGTATGTTTGTATTTCTGGTATTTTTGTAGTTGTTTGATGTACTTTAACTAGTAGCCGACCGCAGATAGCCGAATGACGGCTGCACTGCGGCCGGCCAGTTCTGGGTGGACGTCATATGACGTCCCACCAGAACACGCTCTCCTGCGCGCCCCAGGGGTGATGTGGTAAAAGGCCAATCACAGCGGCCTTTTACCACCTGATCAGCGGTGTCCAATGACACGCTGATCAGAGGGAAATGCAAGTGCCGGTTCTCGGCTGCACTTTCCTCACGCTGTCAGATCGTGAGGAAAGTACTGCCGAGAACGGGCAGTTGTCAGAGCGGGGATCGGCACCGATCATCAGGGCACTGATGATCAGTGCCCTGATGATCGGTGCCCAGCAGTGCCACCCGCAAGTTCCGCCCACCTGTGCCCAGCAGTGCGCCCACTAACTCCGCCCACCTGTGCCCAGCAGATCACCCACCTGTGCCCAGCAGAGCACCCACCTGTGCCCTGCAGTGCATCCACCTGTGCCACTCTGCAGTGTCACACACCCGTGCCCAGAAGTGCCACCTACCTGTGCCCAGCAGTGCCACCCACCTGTGCCCACCAGTGCCACCCACCCGTGCCCACCAGTGCCACCCACCTGTGCCCACCCACCAGTGCTGCCCACCAGTGCCACCCACCAGTGCAGCCCAGCAGTGCTGCCAGTCAGTGCCACCAGTCAGTGCCCAGCGGTTGTGCCAGTCAGTGCCACCAGTCAGTGCCCAGCAGTGATGCCAGTCAGTGCCGTCTATCAGTACCCATCATCAGTGTCACCTATCAGTGCCGCCTATCAGTGCTGCATATTAGTGCCGCCTATCCGTGACACCTCATTAGTGCTGTCTATCAGTGCCGCCTATCCGTGCCACCTCATTAGTACTGCCTATCAGTGCCCTTTAGTGCTGCCTATCAGTGCCCATCAGTGCTGCCTATCAGTGCCCATCAGTGCTGCCTCATCAACGCACATCAGTGAAGGAAAAAAATTACCTGTTTGAAAAATTTTATAATAGAAACAAAGAAACTTTTTTTTTTTTTTTTAATTTTTTGCAACTTTGTTATTTATAGCGCAAAAAGTAAAGCGCCCAGTGGCGATTAAATACCACCAAAAGAAAGCTCTATTTGTGAGAAAAAAATGATCAAAATTTCATATGGGTACAATATTGCATGACCGCGCAATTGTCAATCAAAGTGCGGCAGCGCTGAAAGCTGAAAATTGGCCTGGTAAATAAAGGGGTATAAGTGCCTGGTAGGCAAGTGGTTAAAGTGGAACTTTAGTCCAGAATTAATGATGGGTGAATAGGCAGGAATTTTAATGCAGAAGAGACAAGCTTTGGAGCCAAGATGAGTACAATTCCGCTTTAACTGTGGTCACTATTTACAGTTCCAAGGATCCCCCTCCCGGCATTTTCCTGAAGAAGAAGGGTGATCTCATGAAATGCTTTGAGATTAATTATCCCCTGCTTCAGATTTCCACATTGCATCACTGTATCCAATATAATTGCAGACTCATTGTATATGTATACAACTCATATTTGCATTTAATTGTGGTGGGGCTTCCTTCTGGTGAGGCGCATATCTGGGAGGATTCATGCCTGCATTATATAGTAAACTTACTGTTTTAACTGGTCATTGCTTTTATTATCTTTGTAATGATGTTGTAATAAACTTGTATATTTTGAATTAATTGTTGTTGGGTCTGGGCACCTCAAAAATCTGTTCCCTTCGTGTTGTATATGAACACCTCGCCACCTTGTCCTATCAGAGAACGCTTTGCAGTCATTGATCCAGAAGACTGCGGCAATCACTGTAGTAGTGCTGACTACTACAGTGGTTCTCTACTTCCACAGCAGTTTCACAAGTATGGCATATTCATACATATAGTGAGGAACATAAGTATTTGAACACCCTGCGATTTTGCAAGTTCTCCCACTTAAAAATCATAGAGGGGTCTGAAATTCACATTGTAAGTGCGTTCCCACTCTGAGAGACAGAATTTAAAAAAAGAATTCAGGAAATCACATTGTATGATTTTTAAAGAATTTGTCTTGCATTGATGAACATAAGTATTTGAACACCTAAGAAACAGCAAGAATTCTGGCTTTCAAAGACCTGTTACTGTGCCTTTAAAACGTCCACCTCTCTCCACTCATTAATCTAACTTAGTAGCCCCTGTCTGAGCTCTTTAAAGACACCTGTCCACCCCACAGTCAGTCAGACGCCAACTACTACCATGGGCAAGACCAAAGAGCTGTCAAAAGACACCAGAGACAGAATTGTGGACCTCCACAAGGCTGGAAAGGGCTACGGGCAATTGCCAAGCAGCTTGGTGAAAATAGATCAACTGTTGGAGCAATTGTTGGAAAATGGAAGAGGCTAAAGATGACTGTCAGTCTCCCTCGGACTGGGGCTCCATGCAAGATCTCACCTCGTGGGGTATCACGGATGATAAGAAAGGTGAGGAATCAGCCCAGAACTACAAGGGAGGAGCTGGTCAATGACATGAAGAGAGCTGGGACCACAGTTTCAAAGGTCACTGTCGGTAGAACACTACGCCGTCATGGTTTCAAATCATGCATTGCACGGAAGGTTCCCCTGCTCAAGTCATCACATGTCCAGGCCCGTCTGAAGTTTGCCAATGACCATCTGGATGATCCAGAGGAGGCATGTAAGAAAGTCATGTGGTCAGATGAGACCAGAGTAGAACTTTTTGGTCTAAACTTTACTCGCCGTGTTTGGAGGAAAAAGAAGGATGAGTTGCATCCCAAGAACACCATCCCTACTGTGAAGCATGGGGGTGGTAACATCATGCTTTGGGGGTGCTTTTCTGCGAAGGGGATAGGACGACTGCACTGTATTAAGGAGAGGATAAATGGGGCCATTTATTGTGAGATTTTGAGCAACAACCTCCTTCCCTCAGTCAGAGCATTGAAGATGGGTCGTAGCTGGGTCTTCCAACATGACAACGACCCGAAGCACACAGCCAGGATAACCAAGGAGTGGCTCCGTAAGAAGCATATCAAGGTTCTGGAGTGGCCTAGCCAGTCTCCAGACCTAAATCCAATAGAACATCTTTGAAGGGAGCTGAAAATCCGTGTTGCTCAGCGACAGCCCCGAAACCTAACAGATCTAGAAGAGATCTGTGTGGAGAAGTGGGCCAAAATCCCTGTTGCAGTGTGTGCAAACCTGGTCAAGAACTACAGGAAACGTTTGACCTCTGTAATTGCAAACAAAGGCTTCTGTACCAAATATTAACACTGATGTTCTCAGGTGTTCAAACACTTATGTTCAGCAGTGTAAGACAAATAAATTCTTTAAAAATCATACAATGTGATTTCCTGAATTTTTTTTAAAAATTCTGTCTCTTAGAGTGGGAATGCACCTACAATGTGAATTTCAGATTCCTCCATGATTTCTAAGTGGGAGAACTTGCAAAATCGCAGGGTGTCCAAATACTTCTGTTCCTCACTGTACATTAGTCCGAGCTGGACCAAAGAAACTATTAAATAAAATCCAAACTTGGAGTGCACCTTTAATTCCTGATAAGGACTCCAAAGTCTGCCTTTATTCTCTTTATACAATGCCACAACTTAGATTTTGTATCTTTCTATTAGAATCACTTTTCCTTACACAAGGACATAACTACAAATTGATACAAATGTATTTGTTTGCTTATGCATGCTTTCTTACAGAGCTATAACAATCATATCTCCAACACTGTTTAAGCACAGTAGGCTTTTTCAGTTCTTACATGGATACCATCAATTGTTTTATTGGTCTCGTGTATATTTTAGTTCAAAACACTTTTAACGTTTTTAAACAGTATGGTTTGTGTATTTAACCACTTTCTGTCGACCGATTCTGTCATTTCTCACACACATGTAAAAATCTGCATTTTTTGCTGAAAAATTTCTTAGAACCGCCAAACATTATATATTTTCTGTATGCAAAGGCCCTGGAGAACAATATAGTGGTTGTTGCAATTTTTCATGTCACACAATATTTCCGCAGTGATTTAGCAACTTTTCAGGAAAAAATACACTTTAAAACGTAGTTCCAATCAAAAGTGGAAGATATGCTTATTTGCCTCCTCCCCCACTCCACTGCCATATTTGGCACATTTTGGGGGAGAGTGGATACCTGTTTTTGACAGGTACGCGCTCCTATTTTCGGCTCAGTTCACTGCGGCGAAGTGAGCCGGAAGTTCGGCCCCCTTATTCCTCCCGCAGTCTCCTCAGAATCCTCACAGGTCCCAGAAGACTGCAGGACCAATGAGAATGCACAGCATGACTCACGCATGCACAGTGGGCACCCAGCTGTGAAGCCGCAAGCTGTCACGGCCTGGTGCCCACAGTTGTGATGCCGGCACCAGGGAGGGAAGAGGCAGAGAAGGGACGGAGCGGGTGAGCACATCGCTGGGACCTGGGACAGGTAAATGTGTGTTTATTAAAAGTCAGCAGCTACAGTTTTTGTAGCTGCTGACTTTTAATAAACACAGAACAGACTGGAACTCCACTTTAATGAATACTAGTGCACACAAACACAAATATAATTTTTTTTTGTAAAACATAAAAGATGATGTTACACCAAGTAAATAGATATCCAACATGTCAGAATTTAAAACTGTGCATGCCCATGGAATGGCAACAAACTATGGTATATTAAATTATTTATAGGAGACACTTTAAAAGCCTTTACAGGTTACCAGCTTAGCATTACACAGGTGTTCTGGCTCTAGGATTATTGCTGTCATACTAACATTTGCAGAGATACCTCACATGTGTGTTGCGATCACTATTTACATATACATACAGGACCTACATGCACATTTTGCACATGGACAAGGAGGAGAGTTATACATTTTTTGTTATTTTATTATTAATTTCATTTATAATGTTTTTAAATTGTCTTTCTAAATTATTTTATTCAAGTTTATTGATATCACAAGGGATGAACAACATCCCTTTTGATAGCATGGGCAGTGACAAGTTCTCTTTATTGAGAGATCGAGGTATATTAGACCCCTGATCTTTCCTCTTCCCTCAAAAGCATCTGATCAAATCAAGATCGCTGAGTTTTTTTAAATATACTCTATATTTACAGGTGCATCCCAATAAATTAGAATATAATTCAAAAAGTGAAACTCATATATTATATAGATTCATTACACACAGAGTACTCGGCAATCACAGGGTGCTGGCGAGTAATCTCAGGGTGGGTGATTGACAGTGGACACGAATGGCGGCGCGTGTAGGGCACGCACCCCCTGCCCGGAACTGCAAAATCACATATATATATATATATATATATATATGATTTTGAGCACCCCTGATGCCCTTTAGCAGTATTTCTGCTATATGGCGGGGGGGAAGCGGTTAAGCCTTTCTTTCTTTTAATTTTGAGGATTATAGCTTACAGCTAGTGAAAACCCACAATTCAGTATCTCAGAATATTTGAATATTGTGAAAAAGTTCAATATTGTAGACTCATGGTAGTTGATTTACTAAAACAACTTGTCTGAAAATGGTCACAATCCCATAAATGACTGACTACTTATAGGCGGAGAAAAGATTTACTAAAGCACTCAGTCCACAAACAGTCAAAAATCAAAATTTACTAATGGTCACAAAACGTACCGATCATCTAAATGAGTTCACCTCCTAGAACCAAGTGAAAAACAGACAAAAATCTTTTTAATGACATAATCTCAAGCAATTTATACTTCCTATAGATATATTGAACATTTTAAAGAATAACTGCTTTAAAAGAATTCTAAATTTGTCTGTATAAAGTGATATAGTTTAAAAACTCCAGACAGGCATTGACTTCACCTAGTTCAAACATCCCAGTAGTGACACGATTAAGCATTACCAGACTAGAAATCCTTAGAAGTGCCTGTTGTTTTTTGGAAAGTGCTATAGTAAATGCCTTTGTTTGCAAGTCTGGAAATGTCAATGGACAGGGTCAACCTGTTTTTGCAAAAGCGTGATTAATAAACAGGCTAACATTGTTATATATATTTACCACTATACATCAATACTTGTAACTATAGAACTGTTCAGAATCACCAACATATTTATACTAAGAACTTTTTCATTTCCTTTGTAATTTTATTTAGCTGTTTGTTTGGTTTTTTTTTTGCTTTTTATACAATATTTATCATTTCTTGCTGTTTAACCACTAGCCTACAGGGCACTTATACCCCCTTCCTGCCCAGGCCAATTTCCAGCTTTCAGCGCTGTTGCACTTTGAATGACAATTGCACGGTCATGCAACACCCATATGAAATTTTTATCATTTTTTTGTGACAGATAGAGCTTTATTTTGTGGTATTTAATCACCTCTGGGTTTTTTATTTTTTCTTAAACAAGCCAAAAACCACTGAAAATTTTGGAAAAAAAAAACATTTTTTCTTAGTTTTTGTTATAAAATTTTGTACATAAGTGATTTTTCTCCTTCGCTGATGTGCGCTAATGAGGCTGCAGTGATGGACACTGATAGGCTGCACTGATGGACAGTGATAGGTGGCACTGATAGGCACTGATGGGTATTGACAGACATCACTGATGGGCACTGAAAGGCAGCACTCATATATGGCACTGATAGGTGGCACTGATAAGCGACACTGACTGGCACTGATAGGTGGCACTGACTGGCACTGTAAAGCGGCACTGATGCACACTGATAGGCGGCACTGATGCACACTGATAGGCGGCACTGACTGGCACTGATAGGTGGCACTGACTGGCAGCACTGATAGGTGGCACTGACTGGCAGCACTGATAGGTGGCACTGACTAGCATTAAAAGGTGGCACTGACTGGCACTGATGGGTGACACTGAAAGGCAGCTCAGATGGGCTATGATATGTGGCATTGATGTGCACTAGTAGACACTGAAATGTGGCACTGATGGTCACTGGCAGGTGGCATGGATGAGCACTGACAGCTGGCACTGATGGACACTGACAGGTGTCACTGCTGGGGCTACACAGATCATCAGGGCACACTGATCATCAGTGCCCTGATGATCAGTGTACATATCCCCTCTGAGGGATGCCGATTACCGGATCTCCCCTCCTCATGAGCTGTCAGCGTGACCGCTCGTGGGGAGAGAAATGCCGATAACCGGCATTTCCCTATTTACATGTGATCAGCTGTGATTGGACACAGCTGATCACATGACTGAGCCGACATGTTCGGCTCTTTCCATTGATCGGTGTGTCCGAGGCACACAGCACACCGCCGATCGCCTCGCTGCATGCTCCCGGAGCTGCGCATGCTCTGTTAGAATGGGAGGATGTCATATGACGTCCTCCCAGAACGAGAGAACCTCCTTGCGTCCGTCATTGTACTATATGGCGGGCGGGAGGCGGTTAAATAATGCTTGTTTTAATTTTTTTTTGTACTTCCATCTACATTGAACATGCCCAGGGACTTAGACTTTTGAGATATATTTAGCCGTATTAAAACTGCACACAATACTAGTGCTGAAGCAAAATAAAAAATAAAACGAATGTTGCACTGTATTACTAAATTTGAAGTGTTGGTCAGATGTATCCTAATACAAAGGATCACAATATTATCCCAAAAATGTGATATGTGTCCCAACATCATAAATATACATAAAATGATTTTAAAAAATTCAGAGGGTGACACCACTATTCCAAAGTGGCACACCAATAAAGAAAAATATCAATTCATAAATCAATAAACATAGATCCTGATGGAAATCTACCACCTATATGTAAATGTCCAAATAAAGTAGGTAGTTATGTGTAGGAGGATGCAAATCTTGCCAT
This sequence comes from Staurois parvus, assembly GCF_062004578.1. Taxonomy (NCBI): domain Eukaryota; kingdom Metazoa; phylum Chordata; class Amphibia; order Anura; family Ranidae; genus Staurois; species Staurois parvus. Next base: position 3,233,464 of record NW_028317817.1, on the reverse strand, counting down.
ATGTTTTCATGAATGACTATATGCAGCCTTGTGAATTCTACACCAACACCAATTGCAGCCTCTTACCAAGTGATATGACCCCAAATTATAGGTGGTATATTGTTGTCAACAATCATCCATCAACAGACTTGAAATCATATGGCAGATCACAGCAACAGGTTGTTCAATGGGAATCCATTGACAGTATGGGCAGGGTACATCAGCACGGATTCACTGTTTGTATCTCCCCCCCCATGTATATTGAGCCATGTAAGTGATAAGCAAGCGTTCCATACATTTTTTATTGCAGCCCGCAGATTTTTGTTTAATAAATATTGTGCATTGTCCAAGGATAAGTTGTGTGGCTTAATGTACATGGCGGAGTGGAGGTGAAAACAGTGAATCCTCATTTTATGTTTTTTTTTTCTTTTGTGTGTTACCCTCTGATTTTTTTTTGGGGGGGGGAGATGGATAACATTATGATTCTTTGTATTGGGATACATATAGCCAATGCACATCTGATTTAGTAACAAGGCACCACATTTGTATTCCATTTGAGATATATTGCTTGTTACACTGAGCATGTCCAGGGACTTAGGACTGGTTCACACCACACCGATGCAGTCTACATGCTTGTGACAGCACAGTGGCTAAGTGCTTAGCACTTCTGCCTACCAGCACTAAGGTCATCGCTTTGAATCCCAACCATGGCACTACCTACTTTGAAGTTTGCATGTTCTCCCTGTGCTTGTGTGAGCTTCCTCCCACACTCAAAGACATGATGGTAGTTGTTTTGACTCCTGTCTACATTGTCCCTAGTATATAAATATGAGTTAGGGACTTTAGATTGAAAGCTCTTTGAAGGCAGGGCCTGATATGAATGTACAATATACATGTAAAGCGCTGTGCAAATTGACGGCATTATATAAGTACCTGAATTAATAATAAAGCATGTTTTTTGCAATCTGGTACATTTTAGAAGGTGTCACATAGGAGCTTACACTCTAAAGTCCCTAACTCACATTTGAATACAATTTAGACAGGAGCCAAAACAATTATCAGCATGTCCTTGGAGTGTGGGAGGAAACCCACACAGGCAGAACATGCAAACTCCATGCATATAGTGCCATGGTTGGCATTAAAACCGGCAATTCTAGTGCTGCTAGGCAGAAGTGCTAACGACTATCATTCAAGAATTAAGATATATAATTATAAGTAGGTATTATAGGAAAATTTGAATTAGACATTAAAACTAATTAGTCTTATTAGTCATAGAACAAGATATATATAGCTATTGCTTCACCTTATTCTTAGTAAATCAGCCCAACGGTGTCACACTCTAATCAGCTAATTAACTCAAAACACCTGTAAAGGCTTCCTAAGCCTTTAAATGGTCTCTCAGTCCAGTTCAGTAGGTTACACAATCATGGGGAAGACTGCTGACTTGACAGTTGTCCAAAAGACAGTCACTGACACCCTCCACAAGGAGGGTAAGTCACAAAAGGTCATTGCTAAAGAAGCTAGCTGTTCACAGATTGCTGTATCCAAGCATATTAATGGCAAGTTGAGTGGAAGGAAAAAGTGTGCTTGAAAAAGGTGCACAAGCAACAGGGATAACTGCAGCCTTGAGAGAATTGTGAAGCAAAGTCCAAGAATTTGGGCAAAGAGTGGACTACGGCTGGTGTCAGTGCTTCAAGAGCCACCACACACAGATGTATTAAGGACATGGGCTAGACCTATGCATTCCTTGTGTTAAGCCACTCCTGAACCAGAGACAGCATCTGAAGTGTCTTACCTGGGCTAAGGAGAAAAAAGACTGGACTGTTGCTCATTTTGCATTTTATTAGGAAATCAAGGTCCCAGAGTCTGTGCTGATTTGGGGAGCCATGCCATCTGCTGGTGTTGGTCCACTCTGTACAAAGTCAGCACAGCCCTCTACCAGGAAATTCTAGAGCACTTCATGCTTCCCTCTGCTGACCAGCTTTATGGAGATGCTGATTTCATTTTCCAGCAGGACTTGGCACTTGATCACACTGCCAAAATTACCAATACCTGGTTTAATGATCATGGTATCACTGTGCTTGATTGACCGGCAAACTCACCTGACATAAACCCCATAGGGAATCTGTGGGGTATTGTAAAGAGGAAGATTAGACACACCAGACCCAACAATACAGACGAGCTGAAGGCCGCTACCAAAGCAACCTGGGTTTCCATAACACCTCAGCAGTGCCACAGGCTGATCACCTCCATACCACGTCGCATTTACATAGTTAAATAGTTAGTCTGGCTGAAAAAAGACAAAAGTCCATCCAGTTCAACCATAAGAAAAAAAAAAGTTATAATCCTATACCCACAGTTGATCCAGAGGAAGGCAAAAAAAAAAACTCAGCAAAGCATGATCCAATTTGCAGGGGAAAAAATCCCTTCCTAATCCCCTGGAAGGCAATCAGATATTCCTTGGATCAACTTTACCTATAAATGTTAATATCCAGTTATATTCTGTGTATCTAGGAAAGAATCCAGGCCTATTTTAAAGCAATCCACTGATCTGGCCAGGACCAACTCTTGAGGGAGTCCATTCCACATTTTCACAGCTCTCACTGTGAAGAAACCTCTCTGTATTTGGAGATTAAATCTCATTTCCTCAGGATGTAAAGAGTGCCCCCTTGTCCTCTGTGATGACCTCAAGGTGAATAACTCTACACCAAGTTCACTATATGAACCACTGATGTATTTATACATGTTGATCATATCCTCCCCCCTTAATCTCCTCTTCTCAAGAGAGAATGAATTCAGTTCCTCTAATCTTTCCTCATTAGTTTGGTTGTCCTTCTCTGTACTTTCTCCAGTTCCCCAATGTGCTTTTTGTGAATTGGTGCCCAAAACTGAATTGCATATTCCAGATGAAGTCTTACTAGTGATTTCTCCAGAGGAAAAATTATATCTCTCTCTGGAGTCTATACCTCTTTTAATACAAGAGAGGATTTTAGAAACCGCAGCTTGGCATTGCATGCCATTATTAAGCTTGTGATCTACCAGAACTCCCAGATCCTTCCCCACCATTGATTCCCCCAGTTGTACTCCCCCTATTATATATGATGCATGCATATTCTTAGCCCCCAAGTGCATAACCTTACATTTATCAACATTAAACCTCATTTGCCACATAGTTGTCTAATTAAACAGTGCATTGAGGTTGGCTTGAAAGTTGGAGACATCCTGTAAGGACGTTATTTCACTGCAGAGCTTGGTGTCATCTGCAAAGACTGAAACAGTAATTTTAATCCCAGATCTTATGTTCCACGTCCAGGTGATTGGACACTGGCAAATAGCAAAGCTTGACATCACCCAATATAACCCCTCCCACTCCCAGTAATATTTATCAGCAAAGGATATCGGCATGAAACCAGAGGAAAGTGACCTACTGTTTGCCCTGTGATGTATGTCAAGAAAGGGATTTTACAGGTAAGTAAAATATTCTGTTTTCTTAATCATAGACACACAGGAGAGTTAGTCCTTAGACTACTGGAATGTTCAAAGGCAATTCTATGAGGGGTGGGCAACAGCAAACAGGCCTAAAAGTAACAAATGACAATGCCACTATAGGGCTGCCTGTAGAACTTTCCAAGGTTTGCTTCTGCTGACAGCCTGAACATCCACCTGGTAAAACTTAACAAACACATGAGCATAATCTAAGGTGACCACCTTAAAAACATCAAAAATGCCCTCCTGGGCCAATTCCGTGCAATGAGAATCACGATAATGCTTCCCACTTTGGTAATAAATAAGTGCTGTCTTTAGCGTGAAATGTGTTTACCTGCCAGTCCCACACTGCATTTCCACTGTCTGTATTGGTTTCATCTTGGTTCAATAAAGTGGATTGTTTGGAGTGCAGCCGATCAGACGTCCTTTGTTCTCTTCTAATTTCCAAAACAGATGAGCCAGAAGCTGCTGGAACCAGAACACTGAGCTCTGTCCAAGTCAGAATGATCTCCACTTCTCAAATAGCAGTACCACCTTGATGATTTATGTTTACCACAGCTGTGGTGCTGTCATACTGGACCAATTCCACTGAAGAAAATTGATCATGCAGATATTGCTGACCAGTAACTCTCCTGATCCAGCAATTAGTGTCCCTACACTGACTTACACAGGAAAGCTCTATTTTGAGCCCATTCAAGGTTCCTATTTTAAATGAAGCCCCGATGAATGGGGAAATTTTGTGACACCTGAAACACATTGGATTGGAAACTAATACATGAATTTGGACTCATTTATCCTTTGGTGTGGCACTCATTCCATGTTTATATTGTACCAATTGGCAGTCACCGAAGCAAAGAGGCCCACCGCTGAAGGGTAAGTGAAATCACCCTGAGCTCAAGAACATTTATCTGCATATGAGCTTTCTCTGACAACCATGTCCTCTGAACCGACAGGACATCCAGGACTCCTCCCCAGCCTGGCATTCTTCTTCCATTATTTATGGATATTCTTTGAAGGAGATGACCACTATCCCCAGCATCATCCTGGAAAAACGAATGAAAGGGCATTCCAAGGAACTCGACTTTTGAACCTTTGACTGAAAGGTCCCAAGCTTTTTCAAGGATTTTTCAAGCATTTCAGGTCCAGAAGGGGCAGCAGATCGCCATTTGGCTTGGACACCATGCACAGGCTGGAATAGTAGCCATAAACCATAAAATTCTTTAGAGGTAAGAGAGCACTCTTCCCATCAGTGATATCTCTGGGTGAACATGTGCAGAGCATTGTCAAAGAGGCATTCACCTTCAAAAGGCATGAGGTTCAACTGCTTCTTGCAGGGGAGCTCCACTGACCATTATTTAAGCCACAGTACTCACCTCATGTGACATAAACCCCAAGCAAGAAGTTGACAGAGATAACTTCCAAGTCCATTCACACAGAAAAGCAATGCTTCAGGGAAGAACTTCAAGTGCTGTTTGACCAAGGAACTGGACCAAAAGGCTCCAGTTTCTTTCCCATATGATTTGCCCAGATCAGCAAAACCCCACAAGCCCCTATAGATGCAGTGCCAGGTTGCAATTTTGCACTAGCCAAGGAAAAAAAACACCCTAAAAAGGGAATTGTTTTTGTCCCCTGGGTCCTTAAACACCAGTATATTATTCACTGGTAAAGTAAGGTCTTATTTAAGTAAGAAACTGCAGGATCCATAGCATGGTCTGCTCACTTTTTGTGGAAACTTCCATCAGATATTACTTTGTGAACTGCTTAGGGGTCAGATGGGCCCAGTCGTTGTATAGATCCTTTATAGTATATGGATGCAATAGAAAGGACTTGGTTAGATTTGGTGCTTTCCAAGACCCCAATGTTGATACCATAGGCCCACAAGGTTTCAGTAGTAATAGATTTAAGATCTTACGGACCACCTATGTGAGAATGCTTACTGTAGACCTTTCAGATGGAGACACATAAAAGGACTGAGTATCCTGCTCAGATGAATCAACCACCTCAGAGGAGTTTGCATACTTTTAACCCTGCCTCCTGCACTTTTTCTCATCCAACCCAAGAATGGGTTGTAAGGGAAAATCACAAGGTGGCTCCTGTGGTGATGAAGACCTAGACCGTAACGTTAATGTAATTTTTATCTTTTAAAGAAAAAGATAAGATAGCCAGTAACTTTAGCTTCCTATATCTAGTAATTGTTTTGACATGCAATTTTCAGTTAAAGTAGAACTACATAGCATCTGAGCACCACAATCCAAAAGCACTATTTAATTGATTTTTAATATTCAAAGCAAACTCCCACATCTATTAATGCCTTCATGCTTTATTTTGCGGAGAAATCATTTACAAAAACACCCCCTAACATGTCTGGCTGTGGCCATCTTGAGTAAGGGCAGATAATTTATGTTGGAATTATTTCCTGGAATCTATCTGCCCTTAGTTCAGGCATGCAGGTAAGAGGGTGTGCTTAGCTGAAAAAACCATCCTCCCTTCATGAAGACTCCTGTGATGTATGACATAATTTGCCTAGGCGTGGAAACGAGGAAGTAACTAAAGAAATGTAAAAAAAAAAAAGTTTACTACAAGGAAATATGATACACTTTCCTATCTATTGAGTAATGCTAGCAGCATAAGGATTAAAAAAGGCCAATGTTGACTTAGACGTTCCACTTTAAGGTAGCCACTCTATTCTTCTTCATGCGCATTGTGACGGGAGTGACTTTTGGGGGTGGGGGGACCTCTGTATCATCTCCCCAAATCATTATGTTTAACCCACCCTGTGCCTGTTTAAGGGGTACAGGGTGTGTATGTGAATGTCTGAGTCTTGTGTATAGTGTGTGTTCCTTTGTCTAGGCCACATGGCTGTCCATTGTCTGTTTGCCATGTGCTCCCCCCCATTGTGCTGTGTCTTCCTGTCCAGCTAACTATTATGAGATGTACTGTTTGTGTATTGGTGTGGGGGTTGGTCAATGTCCTTTACCATGTGTTTCATCCCATTGTTCTGTGTCTGGGTGGGATGGGGCGGGCTGATGATGTATTTCCTGTTCCTGGTTGTGTTTCCCCACCCTCTGTATAAAACATGTTGTTTGTGTAAAATAAAAAGTTGTTGGCTTCCTGTATTATGAAGAGCTGGGTATTGTCTGTTTCCTGAGGGATTTCAAGGGTGTGGTCCGTGGATGGTGTTCGGACAGGGGAAGTTGTGCTATAACGGAAAAACTCAGTGCGGTCTGGGTTCCGGTTCCGTTACATTGGTGGCAAGCGGTGGGATTGTGCTTCCAACCTGTAAACACATCCAAACCAGCACCGGGATCCAAGAGCAGGAGAGGAGAGACAGATACCACTTGCAGCTATGGAAACTGAGGTCTTATGGTGGATGCAGCAAGTGCTGGCTTATTTAGATGACCCGGTTTCTACATGGGAAGAGCGTGGATGGAGAAATACGTCTGTCCAACAGCTGGATGAGGGTGTGGAAGATGGAGCAGTCGGCGCATCCCTCCAATTACAGATCCCAGGATGTATGGATCTAATGGATTTTTCGCTGGAGGATGTTATGGGTGATGAATCACCTGCAGTCTGGGACATCCAAACCACCACCAGGATCCAAAGTTCAGATAGCAGGAGAGGAGAGATACCACCTGCAGCTATGGAAACAGAGGTCTTATGGCAGATGCAGCAAGTGCTGGCGTATTTAGACGATCCTGTTTCTACATGGGATGAGCTTGGATGGAGGGACGCGTCTGTCCGACAACTGGATGAGGGTATGGAAGATGGAGAAGTTGGCTCATCCCTCCAAGTACAGATCCCAGAATGCATGGATCTAATTGATTTTTCAATGGAGGACGTTGTGGGTGATGAGTCACCTGCCAAAGTGCTGGCACTGGACTCAAGGGCCACCAGCCCGTGCCCTGGACATTTAGCCATTCCAGAGACTGGGGATTGTACTGATTTTTTTTCTGAGGAGGAACCAGCCGGGGAGCTGCCAGCTGAAGCGCTGAAAACCGGACAGAGGGTCCAGGACCTCTGCCCCACACCTGTGGTAGTTTCAGAGGCCGAGGGTGAGAAGGGAGAGGAGGTTGTTGTCCTCCCTCCCCCACAGTCAGCCAAAGTGGAGGAAACTCTTTTCCCTCCCAAGCCAGGATCTGTGCACCAGGGGGACAGTGACAGAGGAATGTCATCCCAGCAGCAGATCCACAGTCTGGGAGTGGAGGAAGACAGCCTCCCTCCCCCACGGTTAGCCGGAGCAGATGTGGGGTCCCCAGCAGAAGCGCTGGCACCAGGGCAGAGTGCCGCTGGCCTCTGCCTAGCAACTACAGTCACCACTTGGATACCCCAGGGATGCTGGGTAGTCGGCCCAGATCCCCTACAGAAGGATGGAGTCGGCCCAGCCACCCTGTCTTCTCTCCAGCGGCTGAGAGTATATCCGGGAGAAGGACCAGTCCGTACTTCTCCCCAGCGGCGGGTATGTTCTACGGGAGAGGCAGAGGTTGGCTGGGTGAGTAAAGCTTGGTATGGGACAATTTGCATGGGGTACTGTGTAGGTGTTGGCATTGAGGGACTGGAGGTACCGACTAACTTCAGAGTACATCCGTCTGGGATATACTCCTGTGTTAGTCTCCTGCCGAAAGGGGAGATATGTGACGGGAGTGACTTTTGGGGGTGGGGGGACCTCTGTATCATCTCCCCAAATCATTATGTTTAACCCACCCTGTGCCTGTTTAAGCGGTACAGGGTGTGTATGTGAATGTCTGAGTCTTGTGTATAGTGTGTGTTCCTTTGTCTAGGCCACATGGCTGTCCATTGTCTGTTTGCCATGTGCTCCCCCCCATTGTGCTGTGTCTTCCTGTCCAGCTAACTATTATGGGATGTACTGTTTGTGTATTGGTGTGGGGGTTGGTCAATGTCCTTTACCATGTGTTTCATCCCATTGTTCTGTGTCTGGGTGGGATGGGGCGGGCTGATGATGTATTTCCTGTTCCTGGTTGTGTTTCCCCGCCCTCTGTATAAAACATGTTGTTTGTGTAAAATAAAGAGTTGTTGGCTTCCTGTATTATGAAGAGCTGGGTATTGTCTGTTTCCTGAGGGATTTCAAGGGTGTGGTCCGTGGATGGTGTTCGGACAGGGGAAGTTGTGCTATAACGGAAAAACTCAGTGCGGTCTGGGTTCCGGTTTTGTTACACGCATCATTAAAATTATTGATGTCTGCATTTTGTTTACTTTACAAGGGAACTATAATTTCTTATATTTATAAAGCAACAAAATACTACATAGTGCTAGTCAATCCACGCTATCCAATATTCTCCATAGGTGATGCTTTTAAAGCCTTTACAGGTTATCAGTTTAGAGTTTACCAAGAATTATTGTGACGCAATTGATGTTTACACACAAGTGCTCACCCCATACTATGTTCTTATATGGGGTGTGTGTGTGGGGGTTCATTTATTTTATTTAAATCTTTTTTTTATTTTTAACTTTACTGCTATCACAAGGGGACTAACATGGGGACTATGTGATACAATGGGCAGGTGACAAGTCCTCTATATGGACTTCTATTAGACCCCTAATGTCTATCCTGTCCTACATTGCAGCTATTCAAATACAGATCTTACTTTGATAACTGCATCCTCAGCTACACTAGCTGACGAGTGACAGCTGTGTTCTCGAAAAAAATGTAATACACATCGCTTCCAAGGTCATTAGTTGCAGGGGGGATTGGGGAATGGATGGTTCCCGAGTGAGCAGTTTCCTGTGGCACTGGGCTTCCTGGGACTGGGTCACACTTTGAGAGCCCCGTAAAAGTGATCACTCTTGTCGGAAAGCTGTTCGCCAGCTGTTAAAGATGGGACCAAGCTCACAGCTGCAGCAACAGTGAGTTTTATTTAACCAATTGTCTACCATGTTGTTTATATACGTACATTGGTAGACAAATGGTAAAACAGGATTTTTTTATAAACATGTAAAAGGGGGCCCACAGCTCCACCAGCAGGCTGAAAATATACAGTATATGATTTCTTTAAAGTATTTTTAGTCCTGGACAGGATAAAGAAAAAAGAAACAAATAATATGCATTTCATTTAAAGCTGAACTATGGGGAATGAAACATATCACCCTTGTAGTGGGATCCCCTCTGTACTGCAAAGGTGAACTGCTTTTTGCCTAGAGGATGATGAATAAGGTAGTCTATTATTCCTTGCACCCCCTGCAGCTGAGGTTTTTCAGAAGCTCCGCTTTCCAGCAAAATGTAATAGATTACATGGATGAAACCATTCCGCATCTGCCAAGGGTGATTTTATTTCTTCATCTAAAATCCTTATGCCAAAAAATAAAAACTTGTTCGCTGTAACTGATCATAAATTTTTAGCTGGAGTTTAGCTTCAAATTTCTATTGTATTCAAATCTGTTAATACATTTAAAACACCCATCCTTATCCCCCCACCCCCTACAGACTGACAGCTGTCTGCTGTGTCCTGTACTCATTTCTCCAGAGTGGTTTCTCACAAATACAGGAGGTGTGTTACCGGCCAGATCATCAGGTGAAAACAGAGGGAAAAAAAACTAAGAAAAGAAAACTGATGCATCCACCACATCTAATGATTGGAAAACTGCAATATAATGCATTTTTGGTTTGGGGTGTAATGCCGCTTTAAGTAGAGAATATCTGATTTTAGGAAAGCTGACAGCTCTGCATTTATTTTTGCCCACTTTAAATGACGAAAAACTATTTTCTGCCCACCATTTTTATATTCATCTTCAATTTCCCTTTTCCACACACTTTTTGAAGAGCATATGTACCACCCACGTAGTTTGAATTAACAGATAGACACAATTTTCTCCGATACCAATGTTAAGCACTATAAAATGTCTGCTGTTGTAACATTCCAACATGAATGCCTTTAAAGGTTATATGAGAAGATATGGCTAGATTTAACTCTAGGCACTACAGTCCTCCTAGAGCAGCGGTTCTCAACCTGTGGGTCGCGACCCCTTTGGGGGTCGAACGACCATTTCACAGGGGTCGCCTAAGACCATCGGAAAACACATATTTCCGATGGTCTTAGGAACCGAGACACCGCTCCTCTGTCTCAGGTGATGTGTGGGCGGGATGATATGCTGCCCCTGTCACCTGGCCACACCTCCGGGATCACTCAACAGCTCCGCCTCCTCGCCGCTGATTGGCCACCAGAACTGTAGCTCAGGAGAGGCACACAGGCGGCCAATCACCGGCAAGGAGGTGGAGCTTGGAGAGGAGGAGCCGAGCGGCAGCGCGCGTACATCAAAGAAGATCGAGGGAGCTGCCGGAGCAAGTGAAGAGGAGAGCGGCCAGAGAAGGAAGACAGCTGACAGGTAAGTGCAAATTTTGCTGCTGCAGCCAGGTATGCTGGCTGTAGATGGGAGAGGGAGAGAGCGAGCCCAGGCTGGAGCAGGGGTCAGCAAGGTAAGTATCATTGGTGTCAGTGGGAGGAATAGTTCCCCATCATTTGTGTCACTAATACCAACGATGGGGCACTATTTCTCCCACACATACACCAACGATGGGGCACTATTCCCCCCCACTGACACCAACGATAGGGCACTATTCCCCCTCCCACTGACACCAATGATGGGGCACTATTCCCCCCCCCACTGACACCAACGATGGGGCACTATCCCCCCCCCACTGACACCAACGATGGGGCACTATTCCTCCCACTGACACCAAGAATGGGGCACTATTCCTCCCCCCACTGACACCAATGATGGGACACTATTTCCCCCCCCACTGACCCCAATGATGGGGCACTATTCCCCCCCCTGACCCCAATGATGGGGCACTATTCCCCCCTCCACCACACTGACATCAATGATGGGGCACTATTCCTCCCACTGACACCAACGATGGGGCACTATTCCTCCCACTGACACCAACGATGGGGCACTATTCCTCCCACTGACACCAACGATGGGGCACTATTCCTCCCACTGACACCAACGATGGGGCACTATTCCTCCCACTGACACCAACGATGGGGCACTATTCCTCCCACTGACACAAATGATGGGACACTATTCCTCCCACTGACACCAATGATGGGGCACTATTCCTCCCACTGACACCAATGATGGGGCACTATTCCTCCCACTGACACCAATGATGGGGCACTATTCCTCCCACTGATCCCAATGATGGAGCACTATTCCCCCCCCCTGACCCCAATGATGGGGCACTATTCCCCCCTCCACCACACTGACATCAATGATGGGGCACTATTCCTCCCACTGACACCAATGATGGGGCACTATTCCCCCCACTGACACCAATGATGGGGCACTATTCCTCCCACTGACACCAATGATGGGACACTATTTCCCCCCCCCACTGACCCCAATGATGGGGCACTATTCCCCCCCCCTGACCCCAATGATGGGGCACTATTCCCCCCTCCACCACACTGACATCAATGATGGGGCACTATTCCTCCCACTGACACCAACGATGGGGCACTATTCCTCCCACTGACACCAACGATGGGGCACTATTCCTCCCACTGACACCAACGATGGGGCACTATTCCTCCCACTGACACCAACGATGGGGCACTATTCCTCCCACTGACACAAATGATGGGACACTATTCCTCCCACTGACACCAATGATGGGACACTATTCCTCCCACTGACACCAATGATGGGGCACTATTCCTCCCACTGACACCAATGATGGGGCACTATTCCTCCCACTGACACCAATGATGGGGCACTATTCCTCCCACTGATCCCAATGATGGAGCACTATTCCCCCCCCCTGACCCCAATGATGGGGCACTATTCCCCCCTCCACCACACTGACATCAATGATGGGGCACTATTCCTCCCACTGACACCAATGATGGGGCACTATTCCCCCCACTGACACCAATGATGGGGCACTATTCCTCCCACTGACACCAATGATGGGACACTATTTCCCCCCCCCACTGACCCCAATGATGTAGCACTATTCCCCCCCCCTGACCCCAATGATGGGGCACTATTCCCCCATCCACCACACTGACATCAATGATGGGGCACTATTCCTCCCACTGACACCAACGATGGGGCACTATTCCTCCCACTGACACCAACGATGGGGCACTATTCCTCCCACTGACACCAACGATGGGGCACTATTCCTCCCACTGACACCAACGATGGGGCACTATTCCTCCCACTGACACAAATGATGGGACACTATTCCTCCCACTGACACCAATGATGGGGCACTATTCCTCCCACTGACACCAATGATGGGGCACTACTCCTCCCACTGACACCAATGATGGGGCACTATTCCTCCCACTGACCCCAATGATGGGGCACTATTCCTCCCACTGACCCCAATGATGGAGCACTATTCCCCCCCCCTGACACCAATGATGGGACACTATTTCCCCCCCCCCACTGACCCCAATGATGGGGCACTATTCCCCCCCCCGACCCCAATGATGGGGCACTATTCCCCCCTCCACCACACTGACATCAATGATGGGGCACTATTCCTCCCACTGACACCAATGATGGGGCACTATTCCTCCCACTGACACCAATGATGGGGCACTATTCCTCCCACTGATACCAATGATGGGACACTATTCATCCCACTGACATCAGTGATGGGGCACTACTCCTTCCACTGACACCAATGATGTGGCACTATTCCTCCCACTGATACCAATGATGGGGCACTAGTCCTCCCACTGCAAAATTACAGTTATGAAGTAGCAACGAAAATAATTTTATGGTTGGGGGTCACCACAACATGAGGAACTGTATTAAGTGGTCGCAGCATTAGAAAGGTTGAGAACCACTGTCCTAGAGGAAGCAAACAGAAAGATGCTTGCTCTTAGTTCATTGGCATATTCAAACTTGTTTTGTGCCAATTACAAATTAAACAAAAAAAAATGGAGGAGACAAACTGCTCAGAGTTTCTGAAGCAGAAAAATGCTGATTTAATTGACCGTGAAGTTTATCTGAAGAATATGATATGTTTAAGGAAGGATAAATTATGCAATGTAGTGTCTTTATGTTTGCCAGTGACATAATAAGAGAAGGCATAGATTACTTAGCATGAAATTTCTGATGGCTAGAACAAAAAAAGAAACTCATTAGTTTGCAGTACTGCATTTTACTCATTTACACACCTATTGAAATACTGTGTACTAATGCTTTATGTATATTGTTGTTCTCACACCAGGTAAAATTGAGGTTTTGTTTCAGATGTTGCAGAGATAAATATTTAAAACACAATTAAACCCAAAAACAGAAATTGCAGCTCACCAGTTCTTAAAGTGGAACTGCACTGCATCTGAGCACCACAAAGCAAAATTGCTATTTAATTCATTTTTCAATTCAATTCATTCATATTCAAAGCAAACTCACACATCCATCCAGGTTTCTATACTTTATTTTGCTGTGAAATCATTTTGAAAAACAACCCTGGCACTTCTGGCAGTGGCAATTGTGTTTGAAAAATCGCCATGCAAATACTGTGTGACATAAAAAATTGCAACACCCACCGTTGTATTCTCTAAAGCCTCTGCTTTAAATAAATATATGTTTGGGGGTTCAAAGTAATTTTTGAGAAAAAAAAAAATCATTTTTTTTCTCATGTAAACAAAAAGTGTCAGAAAAGGCTTGGTCTTCAAGTGATTAGAAGAGTGGGTGATGTGTGACATAAGCTTCTCATGTTGGCCCTGAAATGCTGGATAGTAGAACTAACCCTCCCAAATGACCCCTTTTTGGAAAGTAGACACTGCAAGGTATTTGCTAAGGGGCATGGGGAGTATTTTTGTTCAGTGGTTTAGGTGAGTTTCCAATGTGAATTATTAAAGTGTATAACATTGTGAAATTGCACCCGAACTGGGCTGAAAATTGTACCCGACTCTTTTTAAAAATGCACTGCAGCCGCCCCACACATGTGACTCGGCTCCACAGAAAAGGATTTTGGTTTAAAATGCATCCAAGTCGCATATATGTGAATTGGGTCTTAGAGACAGCCAGCAGAAAGATTCTGTACCATTTATGTACTGTTTATCTTTTCACGTCCTATGGCTCCTTCCTTCACCTAACATCCTGGTCACTGATAAGAAGGCAAAGAAAACATCTATTGCCAGAAGATACTCTTAGATGTGTTTCTGGTCTAATAAAAAAAAAGTGCTTAGAAGCCAAACTTGAATGGAAAATTAAGCAACCAATGAGGATCAAGTGTTTTCCCTGATAGGTTCCAATATCTGTAATCTGGTACAACTGTCTGAATCTTCAATCAAACTGTCATCTACCCTCCCCTCTCTTTGTCGTCGTTCTAACTTGGGGTAATGTTGCACTACAGGTGTGGGTGGACAGTGTATTAGTGGCACCTTGTGGTTGGTACAGTTACTTGGTGTTCGAGTCCTGAAAGACAGAGTGGGGTAATGTCACCCCACAGGTGTAGGTGGACAGGGGTTATGTTGGTACCTGGTGGTTGGTACAGTTCACGATTGGTCAGAAAGTATAACGTGGGTGGACAAGGGGTGTTTTTTTGTGGGACTGTACAATCCCATGGCTTCTTAAGCATCACAATAGGATATGAAAGATGAGCTTCAGTGGAGAAGCACAATGTTACTGCAGCCACTTATATAGCACCAACAACAAACATAGCATTTTACATATTGTACAATTAGTCCTACCCTTAAGGAGTTTACAATCTAAGGGCTCATGTACACGGGGCGTTTGGAAAACTCTTCAGAATGATGGAAACTGACTGCTGGAAAACGTAGGTTAAAAAACGTCAGTTTAGCCACATTTGCAAACCGCGTTTATGCGTGCTTGCATTTAGAAGCATTTTTAAAAGATAATCTCAGGAGACCTTCCCAAATGCACTGAAAAATAGTAAATAATTAACTATTTCAGACATATTGAGAGAAATAGAGAGAGCAGAAGCAGAGAGAGCAGTATGTGTTGAGATTACCTGTCTTTTCTGGTTGTATTCACTATGGATCCCATCATGAGCATATTGTGGCACGTTCTACCATTTTTTCCTTCATGTGAAACCTGCAACTAACTGCGCTGGTGTACTAGCTCTATTTGAATACATGGAAAACACTTTGCATGCATTTCTGATGATGAAAAAAGGCTCTGGACAGCATCTGGATATGGAACAGTTAAAAAATGCTTCTAAATGCAAACGCTTATAAACACGGTTAATTACATTTACAAGCATTTGGCGTTTGAAACGCTGGTAAAATCTACTCCTGAACGCAAGTTTGGTGCTTTCAAAAAAACGACTGTAAACTCAACTGCCTTTAAAGGACTGTAAATGAAGATGTATACATGGACACATAGGAAAACATTAGGGAGAGTTCAGGGGCTGCTAAAAAAAATGCTGAACAGCTCCTGAACATCAGTTTAGAAGATGCAGTGTACATGAGCCCTAAGGCCCCGATCACATACATACTAGGGCCAATCTATCAGCATGTCTTTGGAGTGTGGGAGAAAATCAGAGTGCCCATAGGAGATCTACGCAAGCACAGGAAGAACATGCAAACTCTTTGGAGATAGTGGCTGGGACCCCAGTGGTGCAAGACAAAAATGCTAACCATTAATCTAATGTACAACTTGTTAATGCACAACTTCAGCCAAATTCTTTCTATATTTTATAAACAGAGCAGGGTAGGGTTATAAGCCTCCGTCAGGTTTTTGATGATGTTGGTGTCCATATTTGTAAGATTTTGCCTCAGTTCCTGTCAGGACAGGAAATAATCAGAAAATTTTGGATAATAAACAAAATACAGCAGAGTGGGTAAGGGATAGAACGGCTGACAATGTTTTTATGCTGTTTGCACGTTTCTGTCTTAGTGATGCCCACATCCTCATTTTTACATGGGTGTCTGTCAACTTTGGCTGGAAAGGGCTTTTAAGCTGAAAGGAAACAGTGCAGATGTGCCAATTCACGCGTATCATGCAGTTAGTTTTTTGCTAGAACTTTATTGAAATGTGACAAGTGACATTTCATAAAGCTCTACTGGCCACAGTGTGGTGCAATGCGGTTTACTGTGTCACACCATCTTGCAGTGAAAAAAAAAGTACTTTTTCTCAGTGCACACCACTGCATTGCACTACATACAAGGGAACAAGGGGATTTTTTTTGCCTTGTCTTGCACTGGAACTGCAAATAGAAAGGCTGCCCAGCACAGTCCCAATGAATTTGATGTGAATGAGCCTTTAATCTCCTCAATGAAGTTAGCGTTTCATTTATTTTTTTTGTACTGCCTGCAGGGATAGTAAGATAAAGAGGTTGATTTACTAAGTTTAGAATCTTCACATTATACATTTTGTGAATATTCACGTCAATTATTATTTCAATTATCCAAATATGTGCAAATGAAACAAGGAAATAGGAATTTGTTTTTCATCTGATTAAATAATAGTAGTAAACCTTTACACAATGTATCATGTGTGGATTCTCAAGTCCTTTAGTAAACCAGCTCAACAGGATAAGAAAATAAAGCATTTATCCTGAAGACAGCAACTGATTGAGAATTATCTGCAATGATGGAATAACACAACAGCTTTTAACAAGCTGGAATCATCTGTATTTCTAGGATGAATGTAATTTAGAACAAAGTATAAATGTGTGACAGTTAAACGGCAGATGTAACATTTGATTTGTTCATTCCTGTTCTGCCACATATCTCCAAATACAGCAGCCGATGCAGGTTCTCATGACAGTTTGATAAGACATTTCATCTGCTACGTAGAAGATGTGACTTCAGTATTAAAATGATTATAGGTGATTTGGTATAGCACAGTTTAAAATGACTAAAGCAATTGTTTGATGAGTCTGTGTTCACTAAATGGGTTTTGTTACGTTTGCCCAGACTATCTGTTATCTTCCTTCAAAACTTGCAAAAAAAATACAGTGAAGAGGAGAAACTAAAACACAAAGCAATCTTAAAAACAGAATGTTTACAAAGGTTAGACACAAGGATGATAAGAAGACTATATGGCAACCAGGCTACAATCTGGCAGCCTGGTTTAAATTCACATGCAGTCAAAACAGTAATTCAGAAATACACAGTAGAGCGTAGTATATAGATATAAGATATGTACAAACAGCTAATATAACACAGCCTCAACTGTAAGTTACAGGGCAGAAGGTATTTTAAAGCATAACACCTACACAACAGTGTGTATACCTCTATGTATACAGATTTTTCAAATCAAAAAATTAAAAGAGAAGTATTTAAGAACATTTATACTCACCTATGGAGATAAAGCATCAATCCGATGCTGTAGCCAAACCCCCCCCCCCCCCCCCCCCCCCGGTTCTACAGCAAGAACTGAGCAATCAGCAACCACTAATCACTTAATTATTGTGTCCGCTTTGAAAACAAAGAAGTGACTGTCAGTCACCACTTTCTGCTCTGCCCCTCCAATGCTCAACCAGCCTGGGGAGGAATTGTTATTGGGATCCCTACTGAGCCTGGGCTCTGTGATGGAAATTTTAGAGCTTCTCAGTGCTGTGATAGTTTGACTAACAATTATTCAGTCATAAAACACTTTACCCAAATAAATTGCGTAAACATTTTTACAGGCAGGTAGAAATTTCTTTTGATGGTATTTAATAAGCACAGCTTTTTGTTTACTATAAAAAGAAAAGAAAACTGTTTCTCCGATTGTTTGGTTATAAAACATATAAAATAAACTGTGGAACATATGGATAAATGATTCTACTGGGAACAATGTGTAATGTCTGATGAATACTTGTAATAAATAAGTAACTTTCTATCACACTTCCCTGTATTAGGGAAGGACCGTCAGATTCCCCCTCTGGTCTTGTTTTTTTTTTTCTTTCCTCCCTTCCTCCTCTCTTTTCTGCCAATTAAACTACTAAAAACTTGGTAAGCATCAAACTAACATGTGCAATTAGCAAGACACCCCTGTTGTGAGACATAAAAATGACAACTGACACTTTGTACCAATATGCAACCAATGTCATTCCCTGTTTATACATTTATTTTTGATTTTGTGTATTAATACTGGATATCTGATGCAGAGCATCTTGTCACAGTGTCAATTTCTGATGTAAACCTACAGTATGAATGAAAAAAAAAATCAAATAAACAGTTAATGTATAGTTCACATACAGTGGGATTACCGGAGATGGGTTTAAGAGATGAGGGGGTTAATGAGCAGATGTGCAGTACCCTCTCAACAGGAATCTGCTGCTGCCTAGGATCTGGAACTAATGATCAGTTCATTCATTCATTAGTTCCTCCTTACTCTGTTGTGAGAGGAAAGGACAGGCTCCACAATGTAAACTGTAGTACTGTTTATATGTGTAATCACCGTGCTCGGTCATCACATCAATCACAAGGTACAGAACCACTCAGATCAGCTCTGTACACTGTGTCTGTGATTTGTGCTGTCTGTGATTACTTCATTCATAAATGTTCAGTGATAGTGAAGTGGTTAAAGCAGAACTAAAACTGGCCATAGATACAAACTAGGTAGATGGGGGAATCCCCCCTGCTGTGCTAAGGCATTCTGACAGTGGGGACTCCTCCACTGTCAAAATACACTGACCAGCTGAATGGCTCCAGCCTTGCCCATCAAAATTTACTAACAGTACTGTTGCAGAAGAGACTATCATTAGATTGACTACTGTTGAATGGGAATGGCCATAGATGGATCGAAATTTGGCCAGTTGAGAAGAGATCCATTCGATCCATCTAAAGACAGTTTAAATTTCTGCTCTATATTAGAAAAAAATATGTATGGTTGTTAAACAACAAATACCACTGTCAACTGTTTTTTGTTAAAAAAAAACCTTTGTAATTATGTCTTGCAGGGGTTGAGCTTCACTGAGAGTAAATCTCTAAGCAATCCCTATAGTACCTGGGCACCACCCATACATAGAATCTCTGTGATGTGCCAACGCTAAAAAAAAAAAAAAAACAGTGAAAAACGGAAGCACTAGCTTACAGTGGGTATAGAAAAGAATCACACCGCCTTTCAAATAATCACATTTTGTTGCTTTGCAGCCTGAAATGAAGACAGATGTAGTTTTTGTTTTATCTTTGTTTGAACTTATAACATCCAAGTGAAAGATATAACACCAACCACCAAATAAGAAAAAAATCCAAAAACAGAATCACTGAGTTGGAAAAAGGACCATCCCTCTCCTAAAAATGACTTGAAAACTCAATCAGGTAATTACCTTTTCAATGGCACACAAAGCCATCTGACTTTCAACTGTGAGCAGCTTTCATGGAGCATTTCAGTCCCTGATATTGCAACTGAAGCAAACAATCAGCTATGGGTGGAAAGGCACTGTCAAAAGGTCTCCGGGATAAAGTCAGGATATGGATCCAAACAAATTTCAAAGGCTTTATTAATGCCTACAAGCTCATTGAAGTCTATTATTAAGAACTATATTTGGTACAACACAGACTCTCCCTGAATCAGGACGTCCCTTCAAACTGGATAAAAGAGCCAGGAGGAAAGTGGTCACAGAGGCTACCAAGAGGCCTATAGCAACTCTTAAGAAATTGCAGGAATTTATGACAAAGAGTGGGCATTGTGTGCATGTAACAATATCCCAAATTCTCCACAAATGTGGCTTTTATGGGAGGGTTGCAAGAAAAATGCCACTCCTTAAAAAAGGCCACATGCGGTCATGACTGAACTTTGCCAAAATGCACCTTGACAATTCTGAGGCCACATGGAAAAATGTGTTATGGTCAGGTGAAACTAAAATTTAATTATATGGCCTCAACACTAAAGGACATGTCTGATGGAAATCCAATACAGCTCACCATCCAAATAACACCGTTCCTAAAATGGAAGACCCCCCCTACAGAACATCAATGGTGCACTTTGGTCAATAATGTCCTCCTGTTATAAAAACTCACCTACCTGGGTCATAATTGCCACAAAAAGTTTCACAAGATTTGGGACCCATATGCCTTTATCTTGCCCTCTACTGACTACCCTCTTGTTTTTCCCCCTCCCCCTTTTTTCCCTTTTTTTTCTAACCCTGTCATCTCCACATCAGCTTTTCCTAGAATAATATGTATCACCTTCTTGGGAGAACCCTTGCGGTTTACTGACTGTTATGTGATGCTATACTGTATGGAATGATGTGACAAGACTTTGTTATACCATTGGTTTATCCCAGCAATGGGCAAACTACGGCCCGCGGGCCGTACACGGGATGTGGCTGTCAGGATGTGTGTAGGCGGGGCAGCGTGACGAACGTGAGGGGAGGGGAGCTAGGCTCCTCTCACAGTCCGCCCTAAAGACCGGAACGGCGCGGGAACACGGCGAGAGGAACGCGCGGAGCAAAGGTAAGTGAATTGACACAGGGGGGACTTGGCTTACTACTTGGGGGGAAATAGTACTGTGGGGGATGAAATACTATATGAGGGATGAATTAATATGGGGGATGAATTAATATGGGGAATGAATTACTATAGGGGGGATGAATTACTATAGGGGGGATGAATTACTATATGAGGGATGAATTACTATGGGGGATGAATTACTATATGGGGGATGAATTACTATATTGGGGATGAATTACTATGGGGGATGAATTACTATATGGGGGATTAATTACTATGCTTACTATGGGGGAATATTACTATACTTACTATGGATGACACATACACATCATTCATCTACTCTTGGTCCGGCCCCCGGGTCCAATATATGAACCCATTGCGGCCCTCAAGTCAAAAAGTTTGCCCACCCCTGGTTTATCCTATTGGTTACTCCGACCTGTATTTGTGCTCAACTGTGATCTTGTTAATCTGCAGGATATGTGCCCTGGACAGGGGCGTACTGACCATTTGGAAACTCAGGCACTGCCCGAGGGCCCGGGGTCAGTAGGGGGCCCCATGAGATCCCCTGGTACCTTTTTCATAGGCTTTTTTGAGTTTGGGCAAGGACACAGGGGCCCCATGATCCCCTATTGCCCGGGTGCCCCATGAGTTGTCAGTCCGCCCCTGGCCCTGGAATTGACTGTCCTCTTCATCCTTCCCTCTTGTGCCACCACTTTGGTTTCACTGTTACTGTTTTCTATTGCTATGCAAGAAATACTCAATAAATTTCACTGTTAAAAAAAACACCAGCATTCCTACAGTAAAGTATGGAGGTGGCGATATCCTGTTAAGGGGTGTTTCTCTGCAGCAGGGACTGGAACACTTGTCAGGATAGAAGGAAAAATACCATTGAATTCTTGAGGAAAATCTGCTGCCGTCTGCCAGAAAGTCGTCATTGAAAAGGAGGTTTGCCCTTCAACATGACAATGACCCAAAGCACACAGCAAAAATGACCACACAGTGGTTGAAGAAGAAAAAGGTGAATTTCCTTGCATGGCCTAGTCAGAGCCCAGATTTGAACCCCACTGAAGATCTGTGGAATGACTTGAAGACTGCAGTCATAAAATGGTCACCATCAAATTTAACTGAACTTGAGCAGTTCTGAAGAAAAGAGCAGGCAAATGTTGCAAAGTCGGGATGTGCAAAGTTAATAGAAGCATATCCCAACAGACTAAAGGCTGTAATTAAAGAAAAAAGTGGTTCAACAATATACTGACACAAGGTGATGATCCTTTTTCCAACTTCCAACAGTGATTCTGTTTTTTTACTTTTTTTCTGACATGTTGGTGTTAGATCTTTTAACCTGGATGTTATAAGCTGCACAGAGTAAATACAGCTGGATACAATAATCTGTGTCTGTCTTCATTTCAGGGTGAAAATCAACAAAATGTGATTTTCTTTTTAAAGGGTGGTGATTCTTTTCTTTACCCGCTGTAATTATTATTATACAGTGTAATGGAACCGGAACC
This sequence comes from Staurois parvus, assembly GCF_062004578.1. Lineage (NCBI taxonomy): Eukaryota > Metazoa > Chordata > Amphibia > Anura > Ranidae > Staurois > Staurois parvus. Next base: position 3,211,158 of record NW_028317817.1, on the reverse strand, counting down.
CAGACCGCACTGAGTTTTTCCGTTATAGCACAACTTCCCCTGTCCAAACACCATCCACGGACCACACCCTCGAAATCCCTCAGGAAAAAAAAAGACAACACCCAGCTCTTACTAAAACAGGAAGCCAACAACCTTTATTTTTCACAAACAACATATTTTATACAGAGGGCGGGGAAACACATCCAGGAACAGGACATACATCATCAGCCCACCCTCTCAGTGGGAAAGGCTACAGTATAGGCAGGAAACACCTCATCACCCCTCCCCATCCAACCAGACACAGAACAATGGGATGCAACCATGTGGCAAAGGACATTGACCAACCCCCACACCAATACACAAACAGTACATCCCATAATAGTTCGCTGGACAGGAAGACACAGCACAATGGGGGGTAGCACATGGTAAACAGACAATGGACAGCCATGTGGACTAGACAAAGGACAACACACTATACACAGGACTCAGACATTCACATACACACCCTGTAACCCTTAACAGGCACAGGGTGGGTTAAACATAATGATTTGGGGAGATGGTCCCCCGACACCCAAAAGTCACTCCCGTCACATACAAGATTTATATGGCACCAACACTTTGCACAGCACTTTACAAAATGAAGGCAGACAGTATAGTTACAATGCAATTCAATATTTGAGGAATCAAAGAATCATTAGAATTTGCAAACTAAGAGGCAAGGTCAAGTGATACAAAAAGGTAATAACTGTAAGGGATGAGCTGATGGAGAAAGTAAAACGACACTTCATTAGTTAGAAGCATGTTGGTGGGCACAGCGTGGTGTGGTGGCAAAGAACACATTGTGTCCGGTTGCAATTAACAAACTTGCATTGAAGGAATGGCTCAAAGATACAACAGCCCAGCGGGAAGGTTCCTGGCTTGAAACACACAAAGGTCTGTGCTAAAAGTGTAAAGTGGAGAAGGTTCTGATTCACCAACAGTGTCTTTCCCCGAGACTGGAATGCGGCCTGGCCATTCTGAGCCCAATGGGGAAGGATTCCTAGGAAGGATAGTGGGGTCCTATGCTGACCCAACTCATATGAAACGTTTCCCTATCGCTATTCACTTTCCCTGACCGATGGGTAACCTGTCCCTGCCCTGTTTACTCGCAAAAATGTGCGCCAAGCCCAGGAACCATGGTCTTAAATAGAGATGGCCACCAAAGTCACATGAGGTGGCAGTATGCAATCGAATCACTTCCCCAGTGACCAAGGAAACCATAGAGGAATATGTTCCTCTTGACTTTCTGTCCCTCTGCAGTTTTGCTACGGTTGAGCGCCACCTGCAGTGGAGAAAAGAGACTGCATCCGCCTACAAGCAGAAAATGCTCCTCTAAAGAGAGGCTTTCAGGGTGAATAGAGTAGGAGGTAAATAAATTTGGGTAAGAAATTTCAGAGGATGGGAGAGGCCCTGTAGAAGTCTGGAGGCAAACATGGGAGGAGGTGACAAGGGTGATAGAGAGCAGGAGGTCCTGGGAGGAAGAAACAGAATGATTTGGTTGGTATTTGAGACAAGGTTAGTGATGTAGTGGGGGGCAGAATTGTCGATGGCTTTTGTAAGTTGTTTATTATTTAGAATTTTATTTGTTGGGTGAGTGGAAGCCAATGGAGGGATTGGCAGAGAGGGGTAGGAGACATTGAATGATTGGTAAGGTGGATGAATCTGGCAGCAGCATTCATGAAGGAGGGATAGCCTATGTAAAGGTAAGCCAATGAGGAGAGAGTTGCAGAAGTCAGGACAAGAGATAACCCAAGAGTGAATTAGAAGCTTTGTGGTGTCCTTGGTTGAGAGATGTTGCTAAGGTTCTGGAAGCATGATTTGGAGAGCAATTGGATGTGGGGCCAAAAGAGTTCAGAGTCCAGGGTTACACCTAGCTACCTAGTTTGTGGGGATGGACTGATAGTTGTGCCATCAATCTTGACAGAGAAGTAAGGGGAAGGGGTGCAAGGGGGAGGAAATATTACAAGCTCAGTTTTGGACAGATTGAGTTTAAGGAAATGGTGTGACATCCATACAGATATGTCTATAAGAAAATTAGTGATACATGAGCAGACTGATGGAGTGAGCTGATGGGTAGAAAGATAGATTTGGGTGTCATCAGCATAGAATTGTATTGGAAGATGTGGGAGTCTTTCAGCTGACCCAGGGAGGAGGTGTAGATTGAGAAGTCCAAGACCAGAACCTTAGGGTGCTCCAAAAGAAAAAAGAATAGGAGAGGAGGAAGAAGAGTTGTAAGTCATACTGAAGGTGCAGTGTGGTACGTAAGATGAGAACCATGAGTCACAGGGACCAAAGGAATGGAGGTTTTTTTGAGGAAGAGGTTAACTGTATCAAAGGCAGCTGAGAGGTACCCTTACATCGCTTTCTATTTCCGGGTGTGCTTGCGCCCCCCGCTGCCCCCTATGCCACTCCAGGGAGAGAAGAACGAACATGGCACTGAGTAAAGGCATTTTACACACACAGTAGAGTAGTGCATTTAACCATTTGATCGCCCTTAATAACCCTTTGATCACTCTGTCACCCAGCCAGTGCCATTAGTACAGTGCCAGTATATGGAATTTTTCACTGATCACTGTATTACTGCCACTAGTGACATCAGATAACGTCAGGGTCTGTGAGCACCCCTCCCAGCCAGTGTCAGCTAGTGTTAGATCGCTGATCGCTGCCATTACTAGTATAGTGTTTGTATGGATCAATATATTTATCAGGAACAGAACTATATTAGGGCCTCCTTAGTATAGTGTTCCCAAAAATGCAGTGTTAGTAGGATCAGCTCAGTTCGCTGTATTGATTGTGGGCCAAAGCAATTTATAAGCACAACAATACATCGCCACCCACCCAAATTCACCTCTTGCCAGACAATTTGCATTGAAACCTATCACGGTTTCTGAATTTAAAACTTTTATGGGCCGCTGGATCCCTTTTACAAGAAGTGGGATATGAATGCAGCGGTCAGTTTCACTGACTGACCTTAGTGCTGATTGGAGAACATAATGCCTCCATTCATCTCTATGGTTTAAGAGAATGGAAGCTACGAGCATTTCATCATGTTCATTTCGCCGGATATAAACAGCACCATTTTAAAATTGGGAAAAGCATCTGATCACACATTCTTGGTGTGTTCAGATGCTTTAAGGGCAAAGGAGAAATCTAGAGTCTAACAGACCCCACATTTTTCAGAAAAGAGTACCTTTTACTGCCTGATATTTACATTCCCTGGGATAGCAATAAAAGTGATTTTAAAAAAATTAAAGGGACGGTGTAAAAATAAAAAAAGGAAAACAAATATTTAAAGAAATACATTCACCCCCACTCCCATCCCCGTGCTCACATGCAAAGGCAAATGCAAGCGGCAGTCCCATGTCGGTATGTAAACAGAGACCTCCTGTGTAAATCTAAAGCATGGACCTGTAAAGGCTTTTAAAGTGTCGCCTATAGATATTCAAAATTTACGTAGTTTGTTGCTGTTGCATGGACATGCGCAATTTTAAAGCATGTCCTATTTGGTATCCATTTACTCAGCATAACATCACCTTTTATATTTCATCAAACAATTGGGCAATATATTGTTTTTGTGCATTAAAATTCGAAAAAGTGTGTATATATATATATATATATATATATATATATATATATATATATATATATAAAAATGTTTGGGGGTTCAAAGTAATTTTCTGACAAAAAAAAACATGTAAACAAAAAGTGTCAGAAAAGGCTTTGTCTTCAAGTGGTTAGAAGAGTGAGTGGTGTGTGGCATAAACTTATAATGTTGGCCCTGGATAGTAGAAGCAACCCCCCTCTTGGGTTGTCTACTTTCCAAAAAGGGGTCATTTGGGGGGGGTTTATACTATCCTGGCATTTTAGGGCCTCTAAAACTGTGACAGGTAGTGAGGAAGTGACATGAGTAAATATGCCCTGTGAGAGCCTGGAGGTGGTCATTAGATTTTCGTGGGCCAGTATGTAGCTAGGATAGTCTCTCATATGTTGTATCCCCATACTCAGGAGAAGTAGCAGAATGTGTTTTGGCTTGTTATTCCACATATATCCATGGCATGCGTGAGCAATATATTCCAATTCCAATATATATACCATAGTTTGTAGACGCTATAATGTTCACACAAACCAATTAATATACACATATTAGGCTTTTTTTTTTACCAAAGACATGTAGCGAAATACATTGTGGCCTAAATTTATGACTACTTTTGAGTTTACTGGATACTTTTTATAACCGAAAATTTTCAAAATTTTTGGTCTTTTTTCATATATATCATAACAAATAAAAAACCAAGCGGTGATCAAATACCTCCAAAAGAAAGTTCTATTTGTGCGAAAAAAGGACATACATTTTGTTTGGGTACCTCGTTGCATGACCATGCAATTACCAGCTGAAATAGCGCAGAGTCAAATAACAAAAAATGGCATGGTCTTTAAGGGGGGTAAATCTTCTGGAGGGCAAGTGGTTGTATGAGGTCTCAATCCACACCCCTAATCTGGTCTAAATGACTACGATATTTGGGTTGTTAGATTTATCTCACATCCATTTTCTATTAAGAAATTTGAAAAAGATATCCCATATTTTTTTCTGTGCTTTTACCTTCAATTTTCAGGAATGGAGGAATATGGAGGAATAAAGAGAGGAGGTGGAGGAAGTAAAAAGACCCCTGGAGGTGTGAGGGAGAAATCCATCCATATCACGAACAGGGATCAGCTAGCCTAAGAGACCCCAGGTTGGAAAATTGAAATATTACACCTTGCTACCCATCTTTTCTGGAATACAGCTACAGTTTGAAAAATACCTGTCAGGGCTCTGTCCTCGGCAGAGGTGTTAGGAGACCTGGCATCCTTGCCAGTACCTTGCATGGCCGCAGAAGTTCACATCAGCTCATATTTGGTGGCAACCGGCCTTTATAAGGAAGCCCTGCACTACTCTCAGGTGCTGGTTGATCTCTGGCTTCCCAGTACCTTGTTCCTGTTTTCTGTGCTGTTGTGATCTGTGATTTCCTGATACCGACTCGGCTTGCTCTTGGACCTGTCTGCTCTGCCAAACCCCTGATCTGACCTCGGCTTGGCTAACGGATATTCCCTCTTGCTCCTCTATGTATGACCTAGGCTATCCCATCTGACTACGTCTGCTCTGATTCCCACCTGGTACCTGACCTCGGCTTTGAACTGGCTATCCTGTGATCCTCTGTTTCCTGGAAGGCTTGCATACCTCGCATAGGCACCACCTGTCTGCAGATCCCATTTCAGTGCATCAGCTGTGCTCCTGGGTGGACCACCAACAAGCACTCCTACAGGCGACCTGTGCCACTTTGGGCCTGACTCCTGCTGTCCCACTCTCAGGGGAGTCTTAAACTTAGCCGCAAGGGAAGCCCTCTCTCCATTGGCCTCTCACACCAGGTACGTGACAGTACCCTACCTGTCCATATAAGGACACACAGCTGTTTTAGCCTTACTGTATGGTTGGGCTAAAAAAAAGGTGAGCGCATATAAAGAAAGGTGTATCCAGTTTCTGATCACAATCACGGAATGGGCATTTTTTTGGATTGGACATTATTTTTGGATATATTGAACGCTATAAATATATATACAGTTGTGTCCAAAATTATTCAACCCCCAATGCTGTAAAGGGGTTTAGGGACTATAGTGTACATTTGGAATTGTATTCAGAATCAAATCCTACAAGGACGTTGTAACTACCCAAATGCAACTAAAATGACATCAATTGTTTATGTAATACAGTAGTAAATGGTTCTTATGTGGTTTCTTCATTGCCACAATTATTCAACCCCTTAAAGACTACCACTCTGAAGAACAGAGGTTCATACAGGTGCTTTCCATCAGGTATTGAAAACACCTGTGGATGTCACCGAGCAGCAATCAAGCATAATAAGCACCAATTAGGCAGCTTTAAAATGACTGTGATACTCAGCTCCTTCTAGACATTTACTGGTGTGGTTACAAACATGGTGAAGGCAAGAGAATGGTCCAGGAAGACAAGAGAAGAGGTGATTTCTCTTCACAGGAAGGGCAATGGCTATAAGAAGATTGCAAAGATGTTAAACATACCAAGAGACACCTTAGGAAGCATCATTCGCAAATTCAAGGCAAAGGGCACTGTTGAAACGCTACCTGGTCGTGGCAGAAAGAAGATGCTGACTTCGACTGCTGTGCGCTACCTGAAGCGTAGAGTGGAGAGAAGTCCCCGTGTGACTGCTGAGGAACTGAGAAAAGATTTGTCAGATGTGGGTACAGAAGTTTCAGCCCAGACAATAAGACGCACACTGCGTAATGAAGGCCTCCGTGCCAGAACTCCCAGGCGTACCCCCTTGCTGTCTCCAAAGAATAAGAAGAGTCGACTGCAGTATGCCAAAAGCCATGTGGACAAACCACAAAAGTTGTGGGATAGTGTTCTGTGGACTGATGAAACAAAATTAGAACTGTTTGGGCCCATGGATCAACGCTATGTTTGGAGGAGGAAGAACAAGGCCTATGATGAAAAGAACACCTTGCCTACTGTGAAGCATGGTGGAGGGTCAATCATGCTTTGGGGCTGTTTTGCTTCTGCAGGTACAGGGAAGCTTCAGCGTGTGCAAGGTACCATGAATTCTCTTCAGTACCAGGAGATATTGGATGGAAACGTGATGCAGTCCGTCACACACCTGAGGCTTGGGAGACGTTGGACCTTTCAACAGGACAATGATCCCAAGCATACCTCCAAGTCCACTAGAGCATGGTTGCAGAGGAAAGGCTGGAACATTTTGGAGTGGCCATCGCAGTCACCAGACTTAAATCCGATTGAGAACCTCTGGTGGGACTTAAAGAAAGCAGTTGCAGTGCGCAAGCCTAAGAATGTGACTGAACTGGAGGCCTTTGCCCATGAAGAATGGGCGAAGATACCCGTAGATCGCTGCAAGACACTTGTGTCAAGCTATGCTTCACGTTTAAAAGCTGTTATAACTGTAAAAGGATGCTGTACTAAGTACTAAGATTGAATGTCACTTGGGGGTTGAATAAAACTGATAATGCTGTGAGCACAGAAAAGACATTTGTGGTTATTTCATTATAACTGTTATGTTATATTTGTCTGACCTACAAGTGCCTCTTTAATGTAAATGTAAGCAAGATGACTGAATGATCAAAAGCAATGTCAAACTGGCCAAAACACTCAATTTCAGTGGGGGTTGAATAATTTTGGACACAACTGTATATATTCATTAATTTATTAATTCATTTATTTATTTATATATTTATTCACAATTGGATTTTTTCAACATCTTTTCAAAAAATATATTTTTTTGGATCACAAATATACACGTATATAATAATTATTAGAGCACTCATTGCACTTTAAATATATTAAGGCTCACTTATATATGAATTTCAGTGGAGTGCGACACTTATTAAATATATTATCAAGAGCAGGATACTTTTTTTTACCAAGTGACAGTTGTTTTCAGTTAAATCCTATGAGATTTGACTTTACATGTCATATGGCTAAAATAAAGATACTTTTCCTCCTGTTAAAGCTTTGTGAATTGAGCCCAACATCTTGAGTAATTACTTAACAGTCAGAAGTGCCGGACAAGAATCAACTGTCACCTTCCAATATGTTGGCTAAACAGCAAAACAATAACGTTAGAATATTTTTTTTTTCAGGAATGAATGTCATCTTACACCTTTCTTCAACTCCTTCATATATTTTCTTGTATCACTTGCTCCATTACTTTTCCCTGTTGCGTTACACTGTAATATGTATCTATTTGCAAGTTGCTAGTGAAGCAATTACAGTTTGGCTCTGGAACAACGGTTCCCATGGTAACTATCTACCTGCTTGGTTACTGCATACAAACGCTAAAAAGGGCCACCTTGTGCAGGTCTAAATACATCAATGCTTACCAACAATCAATAAAGATTTGGAATGCAATAACGCCAATAGATTAGTGTAACAGAAAAAAACATGCATTACTTTTTAGGACTGTAAAATGATTTGTTTTCTATTAAATACTAAGAAAAAAATGATTTTTGTATTGTTATTGGTACAGTTGTAAATTTTAAGATTTATACTAAACCTGTTCATCCTTACTCTCATTTTAGTTCCTTAACTAGGGCATCCTGACACCATTTACTTTAACTATTTTTAATCCTTATGCTGCTAGCAATAGTAAATAAATAGGAAAGTAGCGTATAGTTACTTGTTTTAACCTTTTAGCATTTCTTTAGTTGCTCCCTGACTTCTGGCCTAGGCCAAACAATGTCATACATCCCAGGAGTCTTCATTTTTTGTCTCTTTCACCTGGAGGAGGGGCTTTCTCAGGTAAACACAATCTCCTGTCTGCTTGCCTGAACTAAGGGCAGATGGATTCCAAGAATTAATAGCTACATGAATCATTTGCTATTTGTCAAGATGGCTGCAGCTAGAAATGCTGGGGTTGATTTCTCAACAAAATAAAGCATGGGGACATGAATGAATGGGTGAGTAGGGCTTTCAATTTGTGGTGCACAGATAGAGTTTAGTTCAACTTTAAAAACTTTTCTTGGACAACATAGCAGCACACTTGAAATCGATAACTGGCATGGGTTGGCACTAGTGGTGCACCGAAATAAAAATTCTGGTGCCAAACCGAAAATTCAAAATGCACGTGGCTGAAAATCGAAACGGAAATGAGCAGTTTTTAAAAATGAATATATATTTTTTGGAAAAAATACACTTTGATTAAAAAAAAACAATATATATCCAAATTTTTTTCTAAAATATGAAGGATGATGTTACTGCGAGAAAATAGATACCCAACATGTCACACTTTAAAATTGCTCATGCTCGTGGAATGGCGTGAAACTGCGGTACATAAAAATCTCCATGGGTGATGCTTTTAAAATGTCTACAGGTTAGCAGTGTAAAGCTACAGAGGAGGTCTAGTGTGAGAATTATTGCTCTTGCTCTGAGGTCGTGGCGATATCTCACATGTGTGGTTTGAACAGCATTTACATATGTGGACATGGCCTATGTATGCGTTCACCACTACGTGCGAGCACGAGGGGACGGGGGCACTTTAAACCTTTTTTTAAAATGTATTTCATTTTTTTTGGGGGGTTGCACTGTCCCTTTAAAAAAAATTGTAATCACTTTTATTCTTATCACAAGAAATGCATGCATCCCTTATGACAGAAATATTTAGTGACAGGTCCTCTTTATGGAGAGATATGGGGTCAATCTTTCCTCTGCAATGTAACGCATTGGATCAAAAAAAACATTGATCTAGTGCTTTTAAAAAAAAAAAAAATGATCGGAATTGGAAGTGACATTGCTCCAGTCCTTCAAGGGCATAGAGATGAGTGGAGGCCATCTTTCCTTCACTCATCTCCATGCCCAGCGCCGGGATCGTTCAATGGTTTCTCAGGTAAGGCTGAGAACTACTGAACGGCGGCTGGTGGTGGCAGTGGCGGGCAGCGGTGAGGGTGGGTTTTGGCGGCGAGGGGTGGGTTTTTTTTAAATTTCTGCCTAAGGTTGAAAGCGGTGTTTTCGCCCAAAACGTTGTGGCCACCAAAATTTCAGTGCATCCCTAGTTGGCACTACAAGCATACTACTATTGGCAAACAAATGGTAGCCTCTGTGGTGTAGCAGCCAGGGTTGAAGCAGCTGCAGCTGTCTCAGAGGGGCATGGGCTAGTTTCTATACCATAGCACCCCTATGAATCCATTTTTAAGCTGTGCGGATAAACCTCAGCAGTGTGGTTGGAGATTCCTTGGGCTATGCAGCGTGGCAGTGGGTGTTGGCGGAGCGTATTTTCTGCGAGGCAAACCAGGCGTTTAGTACAGCACTTTAGTACAGGGGCGGGCTGCTGTGTCTTACCTGGGCCCGCGACTCCGTGTTTCAGTCCCACGTTGATCTGGTCCACAAGGCGCTGCTGGAGGAGGGGTAGAGAGGTTGTCCGGTCAGCGGGTCCAATATCTTCATTTCCCTGGATCGTGATGTGAGGGCAGGATGACATGCTGCCCCTGTCATCTGGCCACACCCCCGGGATCACTCAACAACCTATGGCACCTTGTCCCTCCCTCTGCAAACTCCACCTCCTTGCCGGTGATTGGCCGCCAGAATTGTAGCTCAGAAAAGGCACACAGGTGGCCAATCACCGGCGAGGAGGCAGAGCTTGGAGAGGAGGAGCTGAGCGGCAGCGCGAAGATCAAAGAAGATCGAGTGAGTGAGCGGCTGGAGAAGGAAGACAGCTGATTAGTTAGTGTCTGTACCATGCAGATGGTGCTGCTGCAGCAGGTATGCTGGCTGTGGATGGGAAAGGGAGGGAGCGAGCCTAGGCTGGAGCAGGGGTCAACAAGGTAAGTATCAATGGTGTCAGTGGGAGGAATATTGCCCCATCATTGGTGTCACTGATACCAATGATGGGGCACTATTCTTCCCACTGACACAAATGATGGGGCACTATTTCCCCCCCACTGACACCAATGATGGGGCACAATTCCTCCCTCACTGACAGCAACGATGGGGCACTATTCCTCCCCCCACTGACACCAATGATGGGGCACTATCCCTCTTCCCACTGACACCAACGATGGGGCACTACTCTTCCCCCCACTGACACCAATGATGGGGCACTATTCCCCCCCCCCACACTGACACCAATGATGGGGCACTATTCTCCCCCACACTGACACCAATGATGGGGCACTATTCTCCCCCACACTGACACCAATGATGGGGCACTATTCTCCCCCACACTGACACCAATGATGGGGCAATATTCCCCCCCCCACTGACACCAATGATGGGGCACTATCCCCCCCCCCACTGACACCAATGATGGGCAGTATTCCCCCCCCACTGACACCAATGATGGGGCACTATTTCCCCCCTCCACACTGACATCAGTGATAGTGCACTATCCCCCCCATTGACACCAATTATGGGGTACTATTCCTCCCACACTGACATCAATGACGGGGCACTATTCCTCCCACTGACACTAATGATGGGACACTATTCCTCCCACTGACACTAATGATGGAGCACTATTCCTCCCACTGACACTAATAATGGGACACTATTCCTCCCACTGACACTAATGATGGGGCACTATTCCTTTCACTGATACCAACGATGGGACACTATTCCTCCCACACTGACACCAATGACGGGGCACTATTCCTCCCACTGACACTAATGATGGGACACTATTCCTCCCACTGACACTAATGATGGGACACTATTCCTCCCACTGACACTAATGATGGGGCACTATTCCTTCCACTGATACCAACGATGGGACACTATTCCTCCCACACTGACACTAATGATGGGGCACCATCATTGGTGTCAGTGGGAGGAATAGTGCCCCATCATTGGTGTCTGTGTGGATCTTAAACAGAAAGGGGTGGGACAAATTTAGATGCAGGGGGGTGCCTGATTTTAGTCTTGCCTAGGGCAGCACAAAACCAAAATACACCACTGGGTGTTGGGACCAGAATGCAAAGCATTAGGGACCTAGCACAAACAAAATTCATCTGTAGGCACCGAAGGTAGAGGGATGTGTGGAGGCAAAGGAAGTGAGAGGAAGGAAAGGACAAAACTTAACATCATTACAAGGCCTAGGAATTTTGAGATCTGCTTGCAGCTTCAATTTCAGTTACAGTACACAGATCAAAAGATACAAACAGTGCCATTAAATATGACAAATGATGGGTGCATCTGCCGTGAGCTGAGTGTATTTGGAAGGATGGAGCAGTGTGCTGGGCATATTTACATGTAAGGTGTAGGTGCTCGGTATAGTAGGGTGCATGATGTAGTGTACTGAGAGTAACTGGAATTCATAGTGATGTGTATAAAGGGGTGCCTAGTGCACTTTGCTGGTTGTAATAGGTGCATGCTTTGGTGTGCTGGTTATCCTATGCCTATACCTAGGAATTGCCAGATTTCATCCAAGGAGGTCAAGTTATCCAAAAAATAACACTGCCTCAGATATGAGGATTTAGCAGTCTTTGTGATAATGGTAATCTATCAGTTTTATTTGCTTCTACTTAGGAGAGATGGGTGTGAGTGTGGGTGCTGCCAGAAAAAGGAAGCAACATCACCCTTCTATACTCTCATTTAAGCCAGACATACATGGATTGAATTTCGTCCGGTTCTACAGGGACCTGCCAAATTTTGATCTATGTATGGGCAAGTTGGTTGTACACAAGTTGATCTATCGACTTGTGTATATACAGCATGTCAGGTTTTTCTTGAACGATCAGTGCCGCAGGCTATAACTGGCAACACCAAATTTTGTATTGGGAAGGCTCCCCACCAACAGAAAACAAAATCTCAGCGGGAGTGATCCCCCCATCCACCTCAAATGTGTGGACGGGAGAATCGTTTAATTTTTTTTTCAGGCAACTGCTAGTCAATTGCTTGATTCGAACACTGAATGTGTTGATGGGGGAATCACTCCAGCAGAGCTATCGTGTTCTCCCAGAAAGGGGGGGGGGGGAGGGTGGCGTGGGGCATCATCCCTACCAGGAGAATATAATGATTACCGCTAGCGGCTATAACTGCTGGCAATAATTGCAGGCTAAAAATCTGACATGCCACTTGTACCCAAGTTGATGGATAGATCAACTTGGGTGCAATCAGCCTGCCCACTACAGTGCTCTCGGTCAATCTGAAATGTTAATAAACCGCAAACCTGAAAATTTAAGAAAGTAAAAGTGAGGTTTCGGCTTTTTTAGGAGACTGTGTGTGCATCATTATCAGGCAACTATTAGAGTGCAGAATTATTATGCAACTAAATGAAAAACAAAAATTAGCCCAACTCACTTGTTTATTTTCACCTGTTAAAGTGAAAATAATAAACAAACAACAAATTTACAAATAAATGTTTCTAACATTTAAAAAAAAAAAAAATCAGTGACCAATATGGCTACCCTTCTTTTCAATAACAGTCATAAGCCTTCCATTCAGTCTGTCAGTTTCCTGATCTGTTGACCATCAGCTTTTTGTGCAGCAGCAACCACAGCCTCCCAGACACTGTTAACCACTTCCTGTCCTGACACTTTTACCCCCTTCCTGTCCAGGGCAATTTTCAGCTTTCAGTGCTATCACACTTTTAATGACAATTGCGCGGTCATGCAACACTGTACCCATATGAATTTTTTACCATTTTTTTGAGACAGATAAAACTTTATTTTAGTGGCATTAATTCACCGCTGGGATTTTTATTTTTTTTTTGCTATGTAAATGAAAAAGTCCAAAAATTTTGAAAAAAAATGTTTTTCTTATAAAACTTTGCAAATAAATAATATTTCATCATAAATCCTGGCCAAAATTTATTATCTTTTTAGTAAAAAAAAAATAAGCCAAATTAGTTTATAACCAAAAATTATAATTTTTAAACATTTTTATTTTATTTTTTTATATTATTATTATTATTATTATTTTACATACTGTACTACTTGTGGGAGGTGATGATTTTTTTTTTTTTTTTTTACACTGATTGCTTTTACACCCATATAGGATGTAAAAGCAATCATTTCTCTTTTCTCTGTCTGCATTCTTGCAGCCATTGAGAACTACTGAGTGAGCTGTGATTGGTCACAGCTTGTCACATGGTACAAAGCTGTTGTGAATAGCCTTGTACCATGTGACCTCTGTAATCATTCACAGATTTCACACATAGTAAGCAATGATGTCACAAGTGACATCTTGCTTACTACTTTGCATGTGATCACTGATTGGCCAATCAGCGATCACATGATCGGGACCTCGTACAGAGGTCCCGTCCGACGATCGGTGTTTCACTGTGTCCGGAGGACACAGCGGGCACCGGACCCTGCAGTGCCACCGTCCCTGCAGTGCCACCGTCCGGCTGTTTATATACAACGGCCGGACGGGAGGTGGTTAAGAGACGTGTATTGTTTTCCTTCACCGTAAATCTCCCATTTAAGAAGGGCCTACACATTCTCAATAGAATTTAGGTCAGGTGAGGAAGGGGGCCATGTAATTATTATTTCATTTTTAAGGCTTTTACTGATTAGCAACATAGTGGAGTACTTTGATGCGGAGCATTGTGATGGAGCATGTGATGAAGCATTGTCCTTCATAAATATCATGTTCTTCTTGAAAGATACAGAATTTTTCCTATACCACTGCTTGAAGAAAGTGTCTTCTAAAAACTGGCAGTAGGTTCGGGAGTTGATTTTGAGTCCATCTTCAACCCGGAAAGGTCCAACTAGCTCATCTTTAATAAGCAAAGTGGAGCTCTGGCCCGTTACTGATCTAGCCACAGACCCATCCATCTGGTCCATCAAGAGTCACTCTCATCTCATCAGTCTATAAAACCTTTGAAAAATCTCTCTAGATATTTCTTGGCCCAGTCTTGACATTTCAACTTATGTGTCTTGTTCAGTGGTGGTCAGGTTTCAGCTTTCCTTACCGTGGCCATATCTCTGAGCACTGAACACCTTATACTTCTGGGCTATCCTGGTAGGTTGCAGTTCTGGAATATGACAGCACTGGAGGATAATGGATTCTTGGTAACTTCATGTTTGATTTTTCTCAAATCTTTGGCAGTTAATTTGCTTCTTTTTTCTCAACACGTTTCTTGTGACTCTGTTGTCTATTTGTAACAAAACGTTTGATGGTTCGGTGATCACGCCCCAATAAATTAGTAATTTCAAGAGTGCTGCATCCCTCTGAAAGACTTTTTACAATTTTTAACTTTTCAGTCAGTTAAATCTCTTTTTTGGCCCATTTTGCCTGAGGAAAAGAAGCTGCCTAATAATTATGCACACCTTGATATAGAGTGTTGATCTCTTTAGGCCATATCCTCCCTTATTACACAAATACACATCACCTGCTATGCTCAAATCCAATAAGCATTCAAGTTTATACAACTGGGAGTTGGACAATATGCATAAAAATTATGATTTGGTCAAAATACTCACTTGCCTAACAATTGTGCACACAGTGTATGGCCGACTTTAGTTATAGGACTGATAGAAGGTTGATATTCTATAATAACGCAAGAAAAAGACTGTGCTATGGCCACTCGATTTTACAGATATGAAGATATGGGGAGAAATACAGTGCAGTGCAGATGACTTCCATGTGGGAAAGTGCTTCTGGACTTAAATTATTACAAATTCAAATGTAATTTTTTTTCTATCATCCAGACTACAACAATTAAAGGTGACATTTGCACTTTTAAAACATTTGTATGTTCTAACGCAATTATTTTGGTTTTCTGACATTTTCTAAAAACATGGGGTTTCTGCCAACATACAAACTTAAGCTCCATGCACACTGGGCATTTTAATAACGATGGTAACGTTAGCTGTGTAAAGTCACGTTAAAAACATTTCAGCGTTTTTGCAGTAGCGTTTAGTGCTGTTTTGACGCGTTTTTTTACATTTGCATTTTTTAGCGTTTTTTTTTAGCACTAAAAAAAAATGTCCCATTGACTTCAATGCAAGAACATCTAGTGATTTCAGTGCAAAAACGCCAGCCACATTAAATAAATGTAAAAAATTTTTTTAAAAAAACTGCCCGTTTCAGTTGTCGGCCAAGTGCATGCTGAAATTTCAGTTTCAGTACCAGAATTTTCAAATTAAATTTTCATTTTATTTAAAATAAAGTTTACACAGTATGAATTAACTGTATGATGGAGCCGATCCTCCACAGAGCCATCGCAAACATGGTTGTGATTTTTAAAAGAGCTGCGCCACCATAAGGAAGCACTCTAGTCCAACATAATAATGAACATACCTAAAATACACTGCTCAAAAAAGGAGCAGTTTTTAACCAGAGAATAGCATCAAGTCAATTAAACTCCAGGAATATTGATCTGGTCAAATAGCAGAGGGGGGTGTTCATCAGTTTCAGCTGCTTTGGTGTTAATGAAATTAACAAGTGCACTAAACGGGCAACAATGAGATGACCCCCAAAACAGTAATGGTTTTACAGGTGGAGGCCACTGACATTTTTTTCCCTTCTCATCTTTTCTGTCTGTTTTTCACTAGTTTTGCATTTGGCTAGGGTCAGTGTCACTATCATGAGGCGATACCTGAACCCTACAGAGGTTGCACAGGCAGTCCAATTCCTCCAGGATGGCATATAAATACGTGCCATTGCCAGAAGGTTTGCTGTGTCTCCCAGCACAGTCTGAAGAGCATGGAGGCGATTCCAGGAGACAGGCAGTTAAACTAGGAGAGCTGGACAGGGCCGTAGAAGGTCCTTAACCCATCAGCAGAACTGGTATCTGCTCCTTTGTGCAAGGAAGGACAGAATGAGCACTGCTAGAGCCCTACAAAATTACCTCCAGAAGGCCACTGGTGTGAATGTCACTGACCAAACAATCAGAAACAGACTTCATGAGGGTGGCCTGAGGGCCTGACGTCCTCTAGTGGGCCCTGTGCTCACTGCCCGGCACCATAGAGTTCGATTGGCATTTGCCACTGAACAACAGAATTGGCAGGTCTGCCACTGGAGTCCTGCACTTTTCACAGAAGAGAGCAGGTTCACCCTGAGCACATGTGACAGACGTGGAAGGGTCTAGAGCAGGGCGAAGAACATTATGCTGCCTGTAACATTGTTCAGCATGACCGTTTTGGTGGTGGGTCAGTGATGGTCTGGGGAGGCATATCCATGGAGGGATGCACAGATCTCTACAGGCTAGACAGTAGCACCCTGACTGCCATTAGGTATCGGGATGAAATTCTTGGACCCATTGTCAGACTCTACGCTGATGCAGTGAGTCCTGGGTTCCTCCTGGTGTACAACAATGCCCAGACCTCATGTGGCAAGAGTATGCAGGCAGTTCCTGGAAGATGAAGGAATTGATACCACTGAATGGCCCCCACGCTCGCCTGACCTAAATCTAATAGAATACCTCTGAGATATCATGTTTTGGTCCATCCAATGCCACCAGGTTGCACCTCAGACTGCCCAGGAGCTCCGTGATGTCCCAGGACACCATCCATCATCTCATTAGGAGCATGTCCTGACGTTGTCAGGCATGCATACAAGCACGTGGGGCCATACAAACTACTGAGTACCATTTTGAGTTGCTGTAATGAAATTTCAGCAAAATGGATTAGCCTGATGCATCATTTTCTCACTTTGATTTTCGGAGTGTCTTTGAATTCGTTCTTCTGTAGGTTGATACTTTTTATTTAAATCAAACAATGGGGTATCCTTGAGTTCCTAACACATTACCCAGTCCATATCAGTATAGATATCCAGCATGATATTTTTCCCCATTGAGATGTGTTTTCCTTTAATTTTTTTGAGCTGGGTTTATTCCTTATTCATATACATAATATTTTCTATAGTAAAGGATGTAATGTAATCCCAAAAAACTTTTTAAAAATCAGTCAAAAGCAATTTAAATCCATATCTATATTTAACTCCCCTGTTGGTAAAGTATCCAATTCGTATATCCATTTATTTTCCCTTTTAGATACTTCTTTCAAAATATCTTTCTCCCTCAATGGCTAGTAATCTTATTTACCCCATTCCACGTCAGTAAGCTAGGATCCTTATTATGTTTAAAAATAAAGTGTCTTGAAACACTGTGTTTATCAAAACCATTTTTTATGTTAATAATATGCTCTCTTATCCTAGTCTTCAGTTTCCTTGTCGTTCTACCCACATATTTTGCCCGGCACAGATATTCCAACACGTACACCACATGGGAGGAGTCGCAAGTAATCAGTTGTTTTATTTCATATTCCCTCTTTGTCTGTGTTGAGATAAATTTACTCATATTTCTCTTTTCTTTTATAGTCATTCTATATGCTTTACACTCATTACACCTATAAAAGCCATTCATTTGAAAAAAAACATCCTAAAAGGAGCTCAATGACATTGTGTACAACCTTTGTGTGCAGAAAATAATGTTTTCTATATATGAATTTCACAATTCTCTCTGGTGAGTTCACGTAGTATATGTGCTGGTGGAGAGCACTATTGGGTGACAAAGAAAGATTTTGTGAAGAATCCCTGTCACATTATACAGAATTATTTCATCTCACATTGGATCTTTATATAGGATACTGGTTTGTGTTTTTTTTTTAAAGTCTTGCATGGAGAAATGTTTGGATTTTGTGTTTTTGGATAATTAGCATATTGATTTTAATTCATTTTTATATATATTATGAATTTTCTGCACATTGCACTTTAAGATAGCATTTGATACATGCCCTTTTTGATACATTACAAATAGCATTCAGAAAGGTGTAAGTTTTTTGTTATGTTATTTGCTTAATACAGTTGCACTTTTTGATATAAAGTATTAGACATAGGTTACTGGTCATATGAACTAATTCATTAGGTAGTAGCGCTATTCACTTTATTCTCTAAATAGAATAGATGTTCCACACCAAATAGGAATAGAAGCTGCACCCTACGTATTGGGTGGAGGTGCAATTCTAAAACTTTCCTTTTCATTTCTTCTATGCTGGTAGCTGGTAACTAAGAGGCCACAAACCATATATTTCCTAGATACAAGGGATGACAGTGGTTTCCAAACTAATAAACAGTGAACCGAATGTGATAAAATGAGTAATCCACAAATCAAAGTTCATAATATGGAATACTCCACATGTGTATGTGCTCAGTGTTCATAATAGTTCATTCTCCTTTCTGTTTTAAAAAAAGTGCTGATAGTGTGAAGAACTCCCAAGCCAGATGGATCCAAGCAGAGGAAAAATCCTAACGATAGATATGGTTTATTGCGTAAGTGCAGCTTTTATAAGTTTGTATCATTTATTAAAAGTGCTTTCACTATATGGAGCGTTCTTTTCTTCCCTAACTCATGTCACCTGTTGAGAATATGGTTGGATGATATACTACCACTGTGGGAGTCGAGGAGGCTATTTAAAGAGGAGGAGAGCTGCAGAGAAGCAGGAGTGTATAAATAGAGAGCTGTTTTTGACTCGCTTGGTAAAACAAGGGGTCAATACGATCCAGTAAGTGCAATTTGTTACCTCAATCTTTAGGATTTTTCCTCTGCTTGGATCCATCCAGCTTGGCAGTTACATAGTTAGTCTAGCTGAAAAAAGACAAAAGTCCATCCAGTTCACCCATTAAAAAAAAAAAAAAAATTCTATACCCACAGTTGATCCAGAGGAAGGCAAAAAAAGCCCAGTAAAGCATGATCCAATTTGCTCCTGGAGGGAAAAAAATTCCTTCCTGATCCCCTGAGAGGCAATCGGATATTCCCTGTTATTCACACTATCATCACTTTTTTTTGCACAGAAAAGAGAATGAACGGTTATGAACACTGAGAAAAATACACATTTGGATTATTTAACATTATGAACTTTGATATGTGGATTACTCGTGTTATCACATTTGGTTCACTGTTGAATAGTTTGGAAAGCACTGTTATTTCTTGTATCTAGGGGATATATGGTTAATAAACCTGAATTGTTGCATGAAAATGTATTCATGTTAATCTATTTAAAAGGCCTCCATGCCATAGCAAGTGCAATCCCAACTGACAGTAAGAACACTTACTGACAATCACAAATAACATATAACCGCTTGCCGCCCTGCCACTGTGTATATACGTGTGCAGGGCGGCAGTGGAGCGCAAAACCACGTTTAAAAACGGGTTCCGCACTCCCGACACTTTCGCCGGCAGGGGGCGCGCGCGCGCGCTCCCGCCGACCCGCGGGTGACACTATTTGATCCAGGAGGGATCAATCATTAGATTTCAGCCAGTGATTTCTGGCTGAAATCACATGATCGGTCCCTGTCCTATCCTGTCCTGTGTTGATATTTACACAGGGCAGGATATGATGTCATTCTTCTCTGCCTGGACACATTCCGTTCCAGACAGAGAAGAAGACATCCAAAAAGTGAGTACACAAGCACTACACTACAGTTAGAACACTCTAGGACACATTTAACCCCCTGATCGCCCCCCCCTCCAGTTAACCCTTTACTGCCCTGTCACCAGTGTTACTGATCAGTGAAGCGATTTTTACTGATCAGTGTCGCTGGCGACTTCCGATAGAGTTAGCGCCCCTCCCAGATAGCGCCAGATTGCCCGCCAGTACACCAGTAATCCCGTTTAACCCCTTGATCGCCCCCCCCCCTCCAGTTAAACCCTTCACTGCCTGTCACCCAGTGTCACTGATCAGTGAACCAATTTTTACTGATCACTGTATCAGTGTCGCTGGCGACTTCCGATAGAGTTAGCGCCCCTCCCAGATAGCGCCAGATTGCCCGCCAGTACACCAGTAATCCCGTTTAACCCCTTGATTGCCCCCCCCCCTCCAGTTAAACCCTTCACTGCCTGTCACCCAGTGTCACTGATCAGTGAACCAATTTTTACTGATCACTGTATCAGTGTCGCTGGCGACGTCCGATAGAGTTAGCGCCCCTCCCAGATAGCGCCAGTTTGCCCGCCAGTACACCAGTAATCCCGTTTAACCCCTTGATCGCCCCCCCCCTCCAGTTAACCCCTTCACTGCCCTGTCACCCAGTGTCACTGATCAGTGAACCAATTTTTACTGATGACTGTATCAGTGTCGCTGGCGACTTCCGATAGAGTTAGCGCCCCTCCCAGATAGCGCCAGATTGCCCGCCAGTACACCAGTAATCCCGTTTAACCCCTTGATCGCCCCCCCTCCAGTTAAACCCTTCACTGCCCTGTCACCCAGTGTCACTGATCAGTGAACCAATTTTTACTGATCACTGTATCAGTGTCGCTGGCGACTTCCGATAGAGTTAGCGCCCCTCCCAGATAGCGCCAGCTTGCCCGCCAGTACACCAGTAATCCCGTTTAACCCCTTGATCGCCCCCCCCCCCAGTTAACCCCTTCACTGCCCTGTCACCAGTGTCACTGATCAGTGAACCAATTTTTACTGATCACTGTATCAGTGTCGCTGGCGACTTCCGATAGTGTTAGCGCCCCTCCCAGATAGGGCCAGTTTGCCCGCCAGTACACCAGTAATCCCGTTTAACCCCTTGATCACCCCCCCCAGTTAACCCCTTCACTGCCCTGTCACCAGTGTCACTGATCAGTGAACCAATTTTTACTGATCACTGTATCAGTGTCGCTGGCGACTTCCGATAGTGTTAGCGCCCCTCCCAGATAGCGCCAGATTGCCCGCTAGTACACCAGTAATCCCATTTAACCCCTTAATCTCCCCCCCCCCCAGTTAACCCATTCACTGCCCTGTCACCAGTGTCACTGATCAGTGAACCGATTTTTACTGATCACTGTATCAGTGTCGCTGGTGACTTCCGATAGTGTTAGCGCCCCTCCCAGATAGCGCCAGATTGCCCGCCAGTACACCAGTAATCCCGTTTAACCCCTTGATCACCCCCCCTCCAGTTAACCCCTTCACTGCCCTGTCACCAGTGTCACTGATCAGTGAACCAATTTTTACTGATCACTGTATCAGTGTCGCTGGCGACTTCCGATAGTGTTAGCGCCCCTCCCAGATAGCGCCAGTTTGCCCGCTAGTGCATCAGAAATCCCATTTAACCCCTTGATCGCCCCCTCCCCCCCCCCCAGTTAACCCCTTCACTGCCCTGTCACCAGTGTCATTGATTACAGTGAACAGATTTTTACTGATCACTGTATTAGTGTCACTGGTGACTTCCGATAGTGTTAGCGCCCCTCCTAGATAGCGCCAGTTTGCCCGCTAATGCACGGGATTTTTTTTACCAAAAACATGTAGCAGAATACATTTTGGCTTAAATTTATGACTAACTTTGAGTTTACGATATATTTTTTATAGCTGAAAGTAGAAAATATTGTTTTTTTTCAAAATTTTTGTGGTTTTTTTGTTTATAGCGCAAAAAATAAAAAGCGCACAGGTGATCAAATACCACCAAAAGAAAGCTCTATTTGTGTGAAAAAAAGGACGTAATTTTTGTTTGGGTGCAGCATTGCATGACTGCGCAATTATCATTTGAGTTAGTGCAGCGCTGTATAGCAAAAAAAGGCATAAATTACAGTATCTATACCATAGTTTGTAGACGCTATAACTTTCACACAAAGCAATCAATATACACTTATTGGGATTTTTTTTACCAAAAACATGTAGCAGAATACATTTTGGCTTAAATTTATGACTAACTTTGAGTTTACGATATATTTTTTATAGCTGAAAGTAGAAAATATTGTTTTTTTTCCAAATTTTTGTGGTTTTTTTGTTAATAGCGCAAAAAATAAAAAGCGCACAGGTGATCAAATACCACCAAAAGAAAGCTCTATTTGTGTGAAAAAAAGGACGTAAATTTCGTTTGGGTACAGCATTGCATGACCGCGTAATTATCATTTGAATTAGTGCAGCGCTGTATAGCACAAAAAGGCATAAATTACAGCATCTATACGATAGTTTGTAGACGCTATAACTTTCACACAAAGCAATCAATATACACTTATTGGGATTTTTTTACCAAAAACATGTAGCAGAATACATTTTGGCTTAAATTTATGACTAACTTTGAGTTTACGATATATTTTTTATAGCTGAAAGTAGAAAATATTGTTTTTTTTCAAAATTTTCGTGGTTTTTTTGTTTATAGCGCAAAAAATAAAAAGCGCACAGGTGATCAAATACCACCAAAAGAAAGCTCTATTTGTGTGAAAAAAAGGACGTAAATTTTGTTTGGGTACAGCATTGCATGACCGCGCAATTATCATTTGAATTAGTGCAGCGCCAAACAGCAAAAAAAGGCCTGGTCATTAAGGGGGGTAAATCCTCTGGGGCTCAAGTGGTAAATATATACTGTACTGTAGGCCAATTTGCACTGGGGTATCAGATCCCTTCTCAGTTCTTCACACAAGTGAATTTTCAGAAAGAGAGGCCAGCATATCTCTCTCATGACAACTTTCCTTAAAGGAAGGCAGATACCCATATCAGTTTTTATTGTTGTCTGTGTACCCGATGGAGAAGATCACCTTCTTTACAGTCAGGTCCATAAATATTGGGACATCGACACAATTCTATCATTTTTGGCTCCATACACCACACAATGGATTTGAAATGAAACGAACAAGATGTGCTTTAACTGCAGACTGTCAGCTTTAATTTGAGGGTATTTACATCCAAATCAGGTGAACGGTGTAGGAATTACAACAGTTTGTATATGTGCCTCCCACTTGTTAAGGGACCAAAAGTAATGGGACAATTGGCTTCTCAGCTGTTTCATGGCCAGGTGTGTGTTATTCACTCATTATCCCAATTACAATGAGCAGATAAAAGGTCCAGAGTTCATTTCAAGTGTGCTATTTGCATTTGGAATCTGTTGCTGTCAATTCTCAAGATGAGATCCAAAGAGCTATCAGTGAAGCAAACCATCATTAGGCTGAAAAAACAAAACAAACCCATCAGAGAGATAGCAAAAACATTAGGCATGGCCAAAACAACTGTTTGGAACATTCTTAAAAAGAAGGAACGCATCGGTGAGCTCAGCAACACCAAAAGGCCCGGAAGACCATGGAAAACAACTGTGGTGGATGACCTAAGAATTCTTTCCCTGGTGAAGAAAACACCCTTCACAACAGTTGGCCAGATCAAGAACACTCTCCAGGAGGTAGGTGTATGTGTGTCAAAGTCAGCAATCAAGAGAAGACTTCACCAGACTGAATACAGAGGGTTCACCACAAGATGTAAACCATTGGTGAGCCTCAAAAACAGGAAGGCCAGATTAGAGTTTGCTAAACGACATCTAAAAAAGCCTTCACAGTTCTGGAACAACATCCTATGGACAGATGAGACCAAGATCAACTTGTACCAGAGTGATGGGAAGAGAAGAGTATGGAGAAGGAAAGGAACTGCTCATGATCCTAAGCATACCACCTCATCAGTGAAGCATGGTGGTGGTAGTGTCATGGCGTGGGCATGTATGGCTGCCAATGGAACTGGTTCTCTTGTATTTATTGATGATGTGACTGCTGACAAAAGCAGCAGGATGAATTCTGAAGTGTTTCTGGCAATATTATCTGCTCATATTCAGCCAAATGCTTCAGAACTCATTGGACGCTGCTTCACAGTGCAGATGGACAATGACCCAAAGCATACTGCAAAAGCAACCAAAGAGTTTTTTAAGGGAAAGAATTGGTATGTTATGCAATGGCCAAGTCAATCACCTGACCTGAATCCGATTGAGCATGCATTTCACTTGCTGAAGACAAAACTGAAGGGAAAATGTCCCAATATTTATGGACCTGACTGTATTTTTTCTGTTTACCACTATCACTGAAAGTGACAGTAAAAGAAAATCCCAAATTTTGGGTTGTCCCCAGAAAAGTAATAGCAGGGAAATCTTTCATTGGGGACACTAGCTCTGGTCACCTGGGGGTCAGCCAAAAATTCTTAATTTGCAGGGATATTCTCTCACTTCCTGTTTGGCTATGGGACAGGAAGTGAAGAGAAACCCCTGCAATGGGACAGAGATGGTGAAAAAAAATCTGACAAGGATTATACCGCTCCCTTGCGCTATCCAAAATAAAAAAAAAGTTTTGTCTATAGTCCTAATTTAAAAGGAAACTTTGTAATATGCACTTATTTTCTAAAAGTGCTCCAAAATTAGTGCTGGGTTGCTGGTGCTGAAATCAAACATAGAGAAGAGATGACGTGTCTTCAATATTAAATGGCTCAGTCAATGGTCTTTTTTGACTTTATGCAAAAAAGAATTGCTCTCAAGAAAGCATGATTTTTCTAGTAACAGGGAATATGACTCCATAACAGATGTGTTTCTTGTTTTTCCTACTTACCCTGCTGTGACTAGATTGTAGATTACTTATGGACGTGGAAATACCATACCGTCCCTGTGTCTACACCCCAGTGGGCTGTGTTCTCCACAGCCTACTGATAGACATTAGGCGATATAAAATATGGTACTCTATATCTACAATAACTTAGTTCTGTCAAACCCTATTTCCTATTGTATCTGGTAATTCTTATGAAATTCATGAGTTAGGGAGGGAACAGTTAAGTTCCCAATCCAATAACAGGTTGAAAACCACAGGTCTCAATGACCTCCAGTTCTCAACACACCTTTTGAAAGGGGGGGGGGTAATCACTGAATCCACATGAGTATAGATAGCCATTATTTTTTCCAAGCACAGCACCATACTATTATTGGATGAAACTCTTGAATACAATAAGCAGCAGGTATTACCTATCCAAACTGTGGGAAATATTGAACACTGTTAAGTATGATTATGTCCTCACAATTAAAGCAACTTAAATGACATCATCACTATTTATTATGTTAGCAATTAAAATAAATTAAAAAAAAGACAAAAGTTTAAATTGTATTTTTAGCTTTTTAAACATATAGGAACATGATTCAGACCCATTTAGAGATGTTAAAGACAACACCCCATTCAAATCTTCTGTATTAAAGGTTTAAACCTGCCATAGCTGGTTCGAATCTTGGCCGGTTCAGCAGGAACTGGCTGAGATTTGAACCATCTATGGACAAGCTGATTGCACCCAATTCAATTGTTATACAACTTTGGTACAACCAGCATGTTGGATTTGTACATGCGATTGCTGCCAGCGGCTATAGCAACTATCAATAACCACTGTGTTCTCCTGGCAGGGATGGCTCCCCGCAAGCCCTGCCCAGAGAACACAATAGCCTTGTGAGAGGGATTATTATTATTGTTATTATTATACAGGATTTATATAGCGCCAACGGTTTGCTCAGCGCTTTACATTATAGTGGGAGACATTACAGTAACAATACAAGAGGGATTTGAGGGCCCTGCTCCTTGGAGCTTACAATCTAGGAGGGAGGGGTGAATGGTACAATAGGTAATAACTGTGGGGGATGGAGTGGGTGGAAGAGTAGAGGATTCCAGTATTAGCAGAGGGCGGGATAGGCTTCCCTGAAGAGATAGGTTTTCAGTGATCGCCTAAAAGTAAGTAGAGTAGGCGATAGTCTGATAGATTGGGGTAGGGAGTTCCAGAGGATGGGGGACGCCCTGGAGAAGTCCTGGAGACGAGCATGGGAAGAGGAGATAAGGGAGCTAGAGAGTAGGAGGTCTTGCAAGGAGCAGAGAGTACAGTTTGGGTTATATTTAGAGACAAGATCAGTTATGTAATTTGGGGCAGTGTTGTGGATGGCTTTATATGTCATTGTTAGTGTTTTGAATTTTATCCGTTGGGCAACTGGGAGCCAGTGGAGGGATTGGCAGAGAGGAGTGGCAGATACAGAATGGTTAGTAAGGTGGATGAGTCTGGCAGCAGCATTCATGATAGACTGGAGTGGGGATAGCCTGCGATGAGGTAGGCCAATGAGGAGGGAGTTACAATAGTCGAGGCGTGATATGACAAGGGAGTGAATAAGTTGCTTAGTGGTTTCTGGGGTTAGGAACGGTCGTATCTTGGAGATGTTGCGGAGGTGAAGTCTACACGATTTTGTCAGCGATTGGATCTGGGGATGGAAGGACAGATGGGAGTCTAGGATTACACCTAGTACCCTGGCATGAGGGCATGGACTGATGATTGTGTTATCGATATTTACGGTGAAGTCAGTGGAGGTGGCACGGGCTGGGGGGGATACTAAGAGCTCAGTTTTGGAAAGATTGAGTTTGAGGAAGAGGAGTGACATCCAAGCTGATATGTCACTTAGTAGGCTAGTGATGCGAGTGGAGACTGAAGGGGTGAGGTGAGGGGTAGACAGATAGATTTGCGTGTCATCAGCATAGAGATGGTAATTGAAGCCTTGGGAGTTTATTAAGTGACCAAGGGAAAAGGTGTAGATGGGGAAGAGAAGGGGTCCAAGGACAGAACCTTGAGGGACCCCTACAGAGAGAGGGAGTGAACAGGAGGAGGCAGCATTATAGGTAACATTGAAGGAGCGCTGCGATAGATAGGTGGAGAACCAGGAAAGAGCAGAGTCTCTGAGGCCGAGAGAGTGTACTTTTTTGAGGAGGAGGGGATGGTCAACCATATTAAAAGCCACAAAGAGGTTGAGAAGTAGGAGTAGTGAATAGTGGCCGTTGGTTTTAGCAGTTAGTAGATCATTAGAGAGTTTCAGTAGGACAGTTTCAATGGAGTGTAGAGGGCGAAAGCCAGACTGCAAAGGGTCGAGAAGGTTGTTGTCGGTGAGGTGGGAGCTCAAACGATTGTAGACTAAGCGTTCTAGGAGTTTAGAGGTAAATGGCAGCAGGGAGATGGGTCTTAGGTTGTTCAGGTTGGTGGGGTCCACGGAGGGTTTTTTAAGTATGGGAGTGATGTATGCGTGCTTTAGAGGGGAGGGGAAGGCACCTGTAGAGAGGGAAAGATTGAAGATGTGAGTGAGGGAGCATAGGATGGAAGAGGGGGGTGACCGAAGGAGTTGTGAGGGGACAGGGTCCAGGGGGCAGGTGGTGAGGCGGGCTAGGTGGGGTGGATGTCTGTGTAGTGGCGATGTCCCTACGAATTGCGTCAATCTTGTTTTTGAAGTGGTATGCAATTTCATGGGCAGTGAGTGAGGTGCTAGGTATAGGCGGAGAAAGTAGAGAGTTAAAAGTAGAGAAGAGCCGACGAGGACTGGAAGAGAACGTATTAATGAGAGTGACAAAGTAGGCTTGTTTAGCAGCGTGAAGGGAGGAAGTGTATGTTAAGAAGGCAGATTTATATCAGGTGAACGCTTGGTGGGATTTGGTTTTATGCCATAATCGCTGCAGCGCGTGACTGTGTCGTTTGAGATTTCTGGTGTGGTCAGTCTGCCAAGGTTGTAGCGGTCGGGGCCTGATGCTTCGTGTTGTTAGGGGAGCAAGCAAGTCTAAAACGGATGAAAGTGAATTGTTGTAGACCGCAGTGGCCAGGTCAGGGCAGGACAGGGGATTGATACTGTCATAGAGTTGGTCAGTTGCAGTGTGGAAGGGAGCCGGGTTCAAGTTTCGGAGATTTCTGCTGGTAATTGTTTGCTGTTTGGAGGGATAGTTGTTAGAGGACGAGGAGACTGTGAAGGTGATGAGATTGTGATCAGAGAGGGGAAAGAGGGTGTTTGTGAGGTCATAGGGAGTGCAATGGTGAGAGAAGACAAGGTCTAAGGTATTCCCGTCGGAGTGAGTGGAGGACTGTATACACTGGATGTGGATGCCCCATCAACACGGACAGTGTCAATAGGAGAATCAAGTGACTTTCTTTACTGCAACTCGTGTTTGCAGGAAATAAAATAGCATTATCTATGGCCTGCTTTACTTTCTGGCAGTGTTTTCTTTACTATCAAACAGCTAAAACCATACTAAGTAAACAACATGGTGGCCTGCTTTGTTCCATAGCCCAGAAGCAAGAATGTGTTTCAGACTAATGCGTAGACCTGAGTGTGAGAGCTAAGTTGGTACTGTCTGCTCTCACATGCTTAGACCTATATCATACGTAATGTAGGTAGGTATTATTAAACTGGCTTTTCAGTGCTAGTAGCATGACAGTAGTAGTATTAGCCCTTAGGATAAAGACATAAGTGATCCTGCCAGTAAAACACCTCTATAAAACTTACCACTCTTTCTACCTAAACGTTTTATCTAACCCCTAAAGTAAGGCTTTATCTCTTAAACCAAAGGAAATATATCTTTTTTTCATTTTGGATAGCGTAAATGAAGGTTACAGGTTTTGCCATCTGTGTCCCATTGGGGAGATTTCACTTTAGTTCCTGTCCCATAGCCAAAACAGGAAGTGAGAGGAAACTGGAAAATTTCTTCTTTATTTCTGTTCTGGTGACAACCAAAACATATAATTTTCTTTCACTTTTACTCTCTGAGATAACGGTAAACAGGGCGAATGAATGAATGCATGATAGTGGACACATGGAGCAATAGACATCTGAAAGGTGTTGTAATACCTCTCCCCATATCTAAAACTAAAAACAAAGTTTGCCTTTAGTGGACTCTAACTTTCCCCAAAACATTTACCCTTAGCCGTTAACAGGTTCCCAGCACTATCCCAGTTCTCTCTCTAACGCTAAACATAACTCAGACCTATGTAGTCTTTAAATACAAATTTTAAGTATGTTCATCCTGATAATGGTGTCATTTGAACTGAATAGAAGGAAACAACTCAACTCATAGCCAAATACAGTCCTAAAATGTAAAAATAAAATAAAAAAGGGCTAAGTAAATTAAGACTATGCTTTAAGTCCATGGAAAAAAAAATGAAAAAAGTGTGTAAGTAGGCATAAATAGATCTTTGTGATTGATTTTTAGATTTAAATATAAACCTTACAAAGTGGGATGAAGGGATGTGATACTTCCTGTTCCAGAGAGATATGGGATATCAGCTAACATAGTCAATAATGGTCAAAACAAATCAAGTAAGTTAAATCCAGTTCCAGGTTTCAATTGACACCACTAACGAGATAAAAATAATTCTAATCTCGTTACCAAGGAAATAACATTATCGAATTACTTCATTTCAGTTGAGGTGAAAACTAGCTGGAGAATGGGAGCAATAAAGCAGAATCCCCTTTGCATACCTTGGTAAGATCCATTCCAAGCTTGAGCTGTGAGATAAGGTGGAGGATTACACCACGCTGATCTTCCATGACGCCTAAATCTTCTTCTTCATTATCTTCGGTGTCCGTCAGCTCATCTTCAGCCTCCGGAGGACCAGTCTGCAAATGAAAGCGAAAAACAGACACAGTGCTCTGTTATTGCTTCAAAACTCCAGAAATTGTACCTTGTATTTCTTAATCTCAATTGTTTATCAGCCTTTCAGCCACGTCCAGGGCATATACTGTATAGGATTTATCAAGAATCCTTAATGGGGCAATGCTTAATTAAGATACTCTGTCAACCAGGTTTTTAAAGTCTGCCTTGTGCTTATCTGACACAAACACTAAAGTACACAGACAGTAATTCTAGCACTCATTTGTAACATACAAAATAGGTCTTCTTTATTGCAACATCAAATAGGATAAAAACAACTAATTAAGTCTACATGTTTTGGTAAACACCTGGCCTTAATCATATCATGTTAATGGAGTCCCAAATACCTTCCACATAACAGAGAAAGGGAAAGACAAAAGCGGCTAACAGACATTTACGACATACTATCGACATTAATAAAAAAAATTGTTAGAATGTAATTCCAAAGTTCCTAACAAAGCAAAACCACAAGACTAAAGACCTCTGCATTGGAAAAGTGACTGATTGGCTCCAAATGAGATAGTGGCACTTGAATAAATGGGTGGGTTACGTGGATTTGCGAAGGTATTTAAGATAAGTAGTAACTCACTCTTAGAATATAAAAGCAGGCTCATTGTGAGTTACTACTTATCTTTCTATTAAATACCACACCATGCGCCTGTTATCCCTTTTGGGTTACGTGGATTTGACTACTTGGAGGTCATAAAAGAGGACAAGTACAATTCATTGAAGACTACGTTACTCACACATTTAGCCTGACCCCTTTCACCAACAGAAATCATTTCTCCATAGGTATCCATTAACACAGAAGCTAACCTGATGATGATCCAAATACCATATTTTGACTGTATTATACACAAACATTTAAAAACAAAATCTATATAAAAGAAATTCCAAGCAACAAATGGAGTGAGCTGCAAAGTTCCACCAATAAGAACTAAGGGGTTGATTTTCTAAAGGCAAATAGGCTGTGCACTGCAAGTGCACTTGGAAGTACACTGAAAGTGCAGTTGCTCTAGATCTGAGGGGAACAAGCAAAGAAAAGAAAAAACAGCATTTTTGCTTGCATGAATTAATGAAAGAAATCAGCAGAGTTTCCCCTCGGATATAAAGTAACTGCACTTGCAGTGCACAGTATATTTACCTTTAGTAAATCAACCCCTAAGTGTGCTATCTAATGTCCAAAGAGAGCATGCAGCTGCATGTGAAATGGCCAATGGTGGCCAATAGAAATTTTTATTTTATTTACAAGTGAATGATCAGTGCAAACAAACATATTCAAACAGTGGAATTCATTTACAATGTATGCCTTTTCTTTATTTTGTATGCTAAACCAATTCTTCTAAAGACACTTTATTAAACAAGGCCTGATATTAAGAAATGCAAAGTTTACCTCCTGTTACTTGTGTAAATTTTCCATTAACAAATGTAAAAACATGTCAAGCAATAACTTAATATATCTTCTTGAATACATCTTTCTTTATTTTAGGCGTGCAAATTTAAATAAAGGATTTGTGGTTTCCAGGGTGTTTGTGATATTGGCTAAGATTTCATGTTGGTATCATTAGGTTTCTGAAAAGTATTTATGTGCTAGTTTAATGCTTTTGGTGAGAAGGCACATTTACATTAATGATGATTATACTAAAGAGTGCCTCCATACGTAAATACAAATATGAACTACTGTATATTAAAAGGTTATATACAAAATCCAAAAAATATACAAAAAAAGTGAAAACTGTTGTGACCATGCAGCAAATCTTACAGCATACAGTCAGTCATGCATGGATCGAATCTCGGTCAGTGCAACACGGCTTGGCCGAGATTTAATCCATCTATGGGCAGGCTTCCAGGGTGTTTGTGATATTGGCTAAGATTTCATGTTGGTATCATTAGGTTTCTGAAATGTATTTATGAGCTAGTTTAATGCTTTTGGTGAGAAGGCACATTTACATTAATGATGATTATACTAAAGAGTGCCTCCATACGTAAATACAAATATGAACTACTGTATAGTAAAAGGTTATATACAAAATCCCAAAAATATACAAAACAAAGTGAAAACTGTTGTGACCATTCAGCAAATCTTACAGCATACAGTCAGCCATGCATGGATCGAATCTCGGTCAGTGCAACACGGCCTGGCCGAGATTTAATCCATCTATGGGCAGGCTGGCTGGCTGTACCCAAATTGATCCATCAATTGACTTTGGTACAACCAGCCTGTTGGATTTTTTACATGTGATTACTGCCGGCGGCTATAGCCGCTAGCCATAATCACTGTGTTCTGCTGGCCGTGAAGGCTCTCTGCCAGAACCAAATAGTTACATGCAAAGTTACATAGGTAATCCTAATTAAAAAGGTATGCGCTAATAACAAACTTATACAAAGGTGTATATCATCATCCAAAAAACCATTTAGTGTTTTAAATAAATAATTATAGTGACCAAACATAAATTAGTGTCCAAAAAAATATATATTAGTGTCCAAAAAAATATATATATAGATCTTCAGTGACTTGAACCAATTGTGAAAAATCCACCACCAAAGGAGAATAAATTAACTCACCAGAGCTAATGACTGGTCAGATTATAAACCAGCAACAGCACTTGTGCTCTGGGAGCAATGAACCCGATGTCCAAATAGATATGGTGATGTTTCAGATACTTCCGGATAGTAATAATCACAGACAAACAACTTTGCAGCCCAAGCTCTTATGATGAACTTCTTCACTCTCTCATATCTCCATGAGAGCATACAGTACACTCAGGGACAAAAAAAGAGAACATAATGGTGCAATACGTTTTTTCATTTATTTCTTTAATAAAAAAAGGTATAAGGAAACTCACAAACAAGGTGTCCAACAGGCACCAGCTTCAATCGCAAAAAAGGTGAGATACAATTACCGCTCACCACGGATCTCTCCCATACAGCACAGAACAGCAAGGCTCTCTAACGTCCACATCGTGTAGGCCACGCCCAACCGGTTTCATCACACCGACGTCATCAAGGGGCGGTACTTTTGAAAAAGACAAAAGTCCATCCAGTTCAACCAAAAAAAAAAAAAGTTATAATCCTATACCCTCAATTGATCCAGAGGAAGGCAAAAAAACCCCCAGCAAAGCATGATGCAATGTGCTCCTGCTGGGGAAAAAATTCCTTCCTGATCCCCGAGAGGCAATAGCCCTGCAGGAGGGATTCCAACATCAACATTGACTGTGTTGTTGGAGAAATCGATCGATTTTCTTTCCTTCTACTTGTGGTAGAAGTAAAGAAAATTGAATCATTTATGGCTTGCCTAACTCAATAGACAGAATTGAGAGTACTGCAGCTGACTTGTTCCTAGATATAGTGACAGCATTAGTTTTCTATTTACACCTGGTAATTCTGTCATTAAAGTGGTTATAAACCTTTACGAATACACAATAAAGCAAGTAGCCTCAGGTGTTACACAGAGATGAAACAAATCATACTACATAAGTTGTACCTGTTTATCCATAGTCCTCTATTCTCTACATCAGTTCAAAGTCCACAATTCACACAGCATTCTAAGCTTCCAGAGGAAGGAGGAGGAGATCTGATGTCACATACTGCACAGCTCAGACAGGAGAGCTGAGTGTAATCTGAGACATGGGTCGAGAGAAGGGACACTCCCCCCTACACAATCTAATAAGGAGACATGCACAGCAGAGCCTGTCAAACTCCAGCTGTATGCTAGAGCTTCCCTCCCCTGTCACCTTGGATCAATTGGAGTCTGCACAGCTTGTTTAAAATGACTCATGCAGATAGCAGAGTAATGAGACAGCAGACCGAAATCACACTCTGTGCTTTAGATTGAGGCACATACACACTATAGAACAGCATTTTTCAACCACTGTGCCGTGGCACACTAGTGTGCCGTGAGATATTGTCTGGTGTGCCGTGGGAAAAATTGCAATTTCATCCGTAACATGTGGCCTCGGCTCACAAATAGACCAATCATTAGAACAGCAATGGGCAAACTACGGCCCGCGGGCCGTATACGACCCGGCGGACCTTTTAATCCGGCCCGCGGAGCGTGATACTGTCAGGATGATCTGTCCCCCTCGACGTATCTGCGCATGTGCCGGAGATCGCCGATCGGCTGCTAATGCCTGAAACTGGCACATGCGCAGATACGTCGAGGGGGACAGATCCTCATAGGAGACAGATTTTCATGCTACACCGGAACGGCGAGAGGAACGCGCGGAGCAAAGGTAAGTGAATTGACACAGGGGGGGCTTGGGGACTTAATATGGGGGATGAATTAATATGGGGATGAATTACTATGGGGGATGAATTACTATGGGGGATGAATTACTATATGGGGGATGAATTACTATGGGGGATGAATTACTATAGGGGGGATGAATTACTATATGGTTGATGAATTACTATATGGGGGATGAATTACTATGGGGGATGAATTACTATATGGGGGATTAATTACTATAGGGGGGATGAATTACTATGGGGGATGAATTACTATATGGGGGATGAATTACTATATGGGTGATGAATTACTATATGGGGGATGAATTACTATGGGGGATTAATTACTATATGGGGGATGAATTACTATGGGGGATGAATTACTATGGGGGATGAATTACTATATGGGTGATGAATTACTATATGGGGGATGAATTACTATAGGGGGGATGAATTACTATATGGGGGGTGAATTACTATGGGGGATGAATTACTATGGGGGATGAATTACTATATGGGGGATGAATTACTATGGGGGATTAATTACTATATGGGGGATGAATTACTATGGGGGATGAATTACTATGGGGGATGAATTACTATATGGGGGATGAATTACTATGGGGGATGAATTACTATATGGGGGATTAATTACTATGGGGGATGAATTACTATATGGGGGATTAATTACTATGGGGATGAATTACTATGGGGGGTGAATTACTATATGGGGGATTAATTACTATAGGGGGGATGAATTACTATGGGGGATGAATTACTATATGGGGGATGAATTACTATATGGGTGATGAATTACTATATGGGGGATGAATTACTATGGGGGATTAATTACTATATGGGGGATGAATTACTATGGGGGATGAATTACTATGGGGGATGAATTACTATATGGGTGATGAATTACTATATGGGGGATGAATTACTATAGGGGGGATGAATTACTATATGGGGGGTGAATTACTATGGGGGATGAATTACTATGGGGGATGAATTACTATATGGGGGATGAATTACTATAGGGGGGATGAATTACTATATGGTTGATGAATTACTATATGGGGGATGAATTACTATGGGGGATGAATTACTATATGGGGGATGAATTACTATGGGGGATGAATTACTATATGGGGGATTAATTACTATAGGGGGGATGAATTACTATGGGGGATGAATTACTATATGGGGGATGAATTAGTATATGGGTGATGAATTACTATATGGGGGATGAATTACTATGGGGGATTAATTACTATATGGGGGATGAATTACTATGGGGGATGAATTACTATGGGGGATGAATTACTATATGGGTGATGAATTACTATATGGGGGATGAATTACTATAGGGGGGATGAATTACTATATGGGGGGTGAATTACTATGGGGGATGAATTACTATGGGGGATGAATTACTATATGGGGGATGAATTACTATGGGGGATTAATTACTATATGGGGGATGAATTACTATGGGGGATGAATTACTATGGGGGATGAATTACTATATGGGGGATGAATTACTATGGGGGATGAATTACTATATGGGGGATTAATTACTATGGGGGATGAATTACTATATGGGGGATTAATTACTATGGGGATGAATTACTATGGGGGGTGAATTACTATATGGGGGATTAATTACTATGGGGGATGAATTACTATGGGGGATGAATTACTATATGGGGGATGAATTACTATATGGGGGATGAATTACTATGGGGGATGAATTACTATGGGGGATGAATTACTATATGGGGGATTAATTACTATGCTTACTATGGGGGAATATTACTATACTTACTATGGATGACACATACACATCATTCATCTACTCTTGGTCCGGCCCCCGGGTCCAATTATAAAATACTTTATTATTTCATAATAAAGTAATTACAAAATAATTTCTTTGTGTTTGATTCCTATTCAAGAGAATTACTTTATATATAGTCAATATAGGCAC
Organism: Staurois parvus; assembly: GCF_062004578.1. NCBI lineage: Eukaryota > Metazoa > Chordata > Amphibia > Anura > Ranidae > Staurois > Staurois parvus. The sequence continues at coordinate 3,175,320 of NW_028317817.1, read as the reverse complement.
AGAGGTAAATTTTTTTAACATTTTCTAATGGTGGTGTGCCTCGTGATTTTTTTCATGAAAAAAGTGTGCCTTTGCACAAAAAAGGTTGAAAAACACTGCTATAGAAGAATATGCTTTGTTCATTTTTCATATTAGAGGTTTACAACCACTTTAACACGCTTCCTATCCTAAGGTGACAGATGTACTAATCAGTGATATCACCCTTAGGACTACACAACACTGTGTTAAGGTTACAAAACACCCCCCTCTTTTCCAAAATAGTGGGACATGTATTGTAGTCCATAGGACCAGTAGGGAGCAGTGCTAACTGATAAGAGTCCAGAGTAAAAAGGCACAGGAAGTCACAAGCTCACAAAATTCCTGGGTGGGTGAACAGCTCCTTTTTTGCACTTGTAGAACAAATATATTAAATTGAAGTTCTTGGTTTATTTAACAGACCAAAAAAAGAACAAATAAGAGAAATTTAATTTAAGAGTTTACATACAATGCAACTAAAAAGCTGACATATTAAGGTCAAATTAACAAAGGCTTGAGAATGTTCACAAAATAAATTTAGTGAAAATTCAGGTCAATTATCCAATCATGTGAAGAGAAAATCCCTGTTTACCTATTTCATCTGCACATGATTGAGTAATCAAAGTGAACAAAAATTAGTTTTACATGATTGGATAATTGGAGTGAATATTGGCACAATTTACTGTGTGAAGATTCTCAACTCATCTGGTAAATAAGCTCAATGATCTTGTTGAAGAAAACCAAAGGTGACAAAGAAATCATCAATGACAGGCTGCATGAGAAGCCACTAGAGCGGTTGTAAGCCTCAGACATAAAATATGAACAAGGCATATCCCTTTATAATGTGTGCTTGTCTCAATCCAGAGCACTAAGCGTCATTTCTGTCTGCTGCCTCATTCCTCTGCTATCAGCATGAGTCACTTCTTACAAGTTTTCCTGACATCAAGAAAAAAATGGTTACGAAGAGGGCATGTCCTCAGCTCTGTTCCTGTGTGAAGGGTGGTGTGTCCCTTCCCTGTAATCAGCTCTCAAAGTTCTCCTCACTATTGTAACTTTAGCTCCCCACCCCCTGCTTTTCAGAGCTGATAGATCCATGTAAATGCTGCACTTTGAATGGATGTAGGGGACAGACAGCTGTAGACAGACAGGTGCAAGTTACAGTTGTGGCCAAAATTATTCAACCCCCAATGCTGTAAAGGGGTTTAGGGACTATAGTGTACATTTGGAATTGTATTCAGAATCAAATCCTACAAGGACGTTGTAACTACCCAAATGCAACTAAAATGACATCAATTGTTTATGTAATACAGTAGTAAATGGTTCTTATGTGGTTTCTTCATTGCCACAATTATTCAACCCCTTAAAGACTACCACTCTGAAGAACAGAGGTTCATACAGGTGCTTTCCATCAGGTATTGAAAACACCTGTGGATGTCACCGAGCAGCAATCAAGCATAATAAGCACCAATTAGGCAGCTTTAAAATGACTGTGATACTCAGCTCCTTCTAGACATTTACTGGTGTGGTTACAAACATGGTGAAGGCAAGAGAATGGTCCAGGAAGACAAGAGAAGAGGTGATTTCTCTTCACAGGAAGGGCAATGGCTATAAGAAGATTGCAAAGATGTTAAACATACCAAGAGACACCTTAGGAAGCATCATTCGCAAATTCAAGGCAAAGGGCACTGTTGAAACGCTACCTGGTCGTGGCAGAAAGAAGATGCTGACTTCGACTGCTGTGCGCTACCTGAAGCGTAGAGTGGAGAGAAGTCCCCGTGTGACTGCTGAGGAACTGAGAAAAGATTTGTCAGATGTGGGTACAGAAGTTTCAGCCCAGACAATAAGACGCACACTGCGTAATGAAGGCCTCCGTGCCAGAACTCCCAGGCGTACCCCCTTGCTGTCTCCAAAGAATAAGAAGAGTCGACTGCAGTATGCCAAAAGCCATGTGGACAAACCACAAAAGTTGTGGGATAGTGTTCTGTGGACTGATGAAACAAAATTAGAACTGTTTGGGCCCATGGATCAACGCTATGTTTGGAGGAGGAAGAACAAGGCCTATGATGAAAAGAACACCTTGCCTACTGTGAAGCATGGTGGAGGGTCAATCATGCTTTGGGGCTGTTTTGCTTCTGCAGGTACAGGGAAGCTTCAGCGTGTGCAAGGTACCATGAATTCTCTTCAGTACCAGGAGATATTGGATGGAAACGTGATGCAGTCCGTCACACACCTGAGGCTTGGGAGACGTTGGACCTTTCAACAGGACAATGATCCCAAGCATACCTCCAAGTCCACTAGAGCATGGTTGCAGAGGAAAGGCTGGAACATTTTGGAGTGGCCATCGCAGTCACCAGACTTAAATCCGATTGAGAACCTCTGGTGGGACTTAAAGAAAGCAGTTGCAGTGCGCAAGCCTAAGAATGTGACTGAACTGGAGGCCTTTGCCCATGAAGAATGGGCGAAGATACCCGTAGATCGCTGCAAGACACTTGTGTCAAGCTATGCTTCACGTTTAAAAGCTGTTATAACTGTAAAAGGATGCTGTACTAAGTACTAAGATTGAATGTCACTTGGGGGTTGAATAAAACTGATAATGCTGTGAGCACAGAAAAGACATTTGTGGTTATTTCATTATAACTGTTATGTTATATTTGTCTGACCTACAAGTGCCTCTTTAATGTAAATGTAAGCAAGATGACTGAATGATCAAAAGCAATGTCAAACTGGCCAAAACACTCAATTTCAGTGGGGGTTGAATAATTTTGGCCACAACTGTATGTAGAAGATTTTGTTTCATCTCTGTGTTTCACCTGAGGCCAGTCACTTTATTGTATATGTGTAAGCGTTTAAAACCACTTTAAATCTCTGTGTACTATGAGACTTCTGCAGAACCTCCTTGGTTATATGATCAATTGGCCAAGCTAGAAAACCAATGGCCAGTATGCCCTCCTGCACCTCCCCCCCTCCCTTTTCCAAGTTTAAAAACATATGCAATTGGACAATCTGAAATCACACATTTAAAGGAAAACAATGTATATACAGTATGAATTGCAGAGTATGAGTTAGAATGTAATATTAATGTTTACTTTAACCGCTTTCCCGCCGCCCTATAGTAGAATTACTGCTACAGGGCGGCTAGGCTGCGCAAAAACACACACACACACATATATATATATATATATATATATACACATATACGTGATTTGCATTTCCAGGTAGGGAGCGAGTAAGGATGTAAATCACCGGGTCCCGGCCAGAGATTCCCCGCTGGCACCCGGTGATCATTGGCGAAAGCTGACAGGACATGGACATCGGAGAAAGCAGCAAGGACATGCTGCTTTGTATTTCTCTGCACAGCAGAGAAATACAAAGCAGCATGTCTCCCTAGTAAAACACACAGCACATAATGTAAAATAGCACACAGTTAACCCTTTGATTGCCAAAGATGTTAACCCCATCCTGCCCAGTGTCATTAGGACAATGTCAGTACTTTTTAGTAGCACTGATCACTGTATTCGTGTCATTGGGATGTCAGTGGCAGTTAGTCAGTTCCAACCCAGTGTCAGAATGCCCACCGCAGTCCTGCTGTAAGTCACTAGTATAAAAATATTTCTGTATATATACTGCCATTTGCAGACACTATAACTTTCACGTAAATCAAGCAATTTACATTTATTGGGATTTGTTTTAGCAAAGACATGTAGCAGAATACATTTTGGCTTAAATTTATGAAGAAATTTGATTTTTAAAATTTTGTTACTGGATATGTTTTATAGCAAAAAGTCAAAAATATTGTATTTTTTTTAAAAACTGTTGGTCTTTTTTTGTTTAGAGCGCAAAAAAATAAAGGTGATCAAATACCACTAAAAGAAAGCTCTATGTGTGGGAAAAATGTATGTACAGCATTGCATGACCACATAAGTGTCAGTTAAAGTTAAATCTCAGCACCGTATCCAAAAAAATAGCCTGGTCAGGGAGGGGGGGGGGGGGGGGGGGGGTAAATCCTCTGGAGGTCAAGTGGTTAAAACGACTCTGTTGGGAGGAAAACAAAAATCAACCAAACATATCCTGTAAACGAAAAGAATTTACACCTATCTGGTCTGGTGCCCCATCTCTGAATCTTTCCACTGCTGCAGAGCAGAAAAAAATGCACATTGTACACGCTTCCCCCATCGTGCTCCATGGTTCTTCTCAATGCTCCCTTACTTCACTACGTTATCTAAGCAGTAATGTGTCTCTGCATTCAATGCTTAAAGGGATCATCTTGGTCCTTCAAGGTGTACCCATACCCAGCTCTTAACCAAATAGCATATTGGGCATCAAATCCGTGGTGAGATCAGACTATTTTTGTCCAGCCTAAGACAGCGTTCCAACATGCAGGCACAAGCTGAATGACTTCAGGCAACACTGTCCACAACTGCAGTACATGTAACTGATAACCTTGCTCTAGTGTTTAGTTTTCCCCTGCTTGCTAGTGGATGGGCAACATATGCAAAGCTGCACCCCTATGCTTTCATTCCAAAGTGTTTATCAGCAGAAAAAACCTCACACATCAGGATATTTTTTCTTAAACACTGGCAATGAATCAATACTGCCTTTATAGCTTTAGAAGGGCTATTTCCAGAGGACAGCTGTGGATGGATTCAAGGATGCAGACAAGTAGCTCCCAGAGGTGTATTTCAATTATGTTTTCTTTCATTTCCATTTGGATAAATGGTATCTCAACCCAAGAACAAAAACATCTTTTTTTATTTTTACCTAGTGATCATGCCAGTAACACACTTCCTGTCCTAGGGTGGCACCATTTCTTAACCATACTGTATCCTAGTGCAGGACTACCAAATACTGCTCACTCAACTATTTTACATAATTACATAGTTAGTTTGGCTGAAAAAAGACAAAAGTCCATCCAGTTCAACCATTAAAAGAAAAAAAAGTTATAATCCTACACCCACAGTTGATCCAGAGGAAGGCAAAAAAACACAGCAAAGCATGATCCAATTTGCTCCTGCAGGGAAAAAATTCCTTCTTAATCTCCCGAGAGGCAATCGGATATTCCCTGGATCAACTTTACCTATAAATGTTAGTATCCAGTTATATTCTGTGTATCTAGGAAACAATCCAGGCCTTTTTTAACCTCCCTAGCGGTATGATTATTTCAGATTTTTGGTGCTGAAAGCGGTACCATTATTTTGCATGGAAATATGTAGTTTTTTTATTGTAGGCTGTAATTTTTAGGAATAACTCACTGAAATCTGTCCAAACAAGAGTCTATTAAACATCCCGGGTATGATAAAATTTGAAACACAAAATCATAAATTATAATTTAATAAATAATCATAAAAATAATAATATAATAATAATAATACATTTAATTCAATAATATAATCAAACCAAAAACACTGAAATTTGAAATAGAGCGCCAAGTTCGCACATTGCTGAGCAAAGTCGCAAAATCGTTTTCAGTGTCTGATGACGAATTTCCCCACAAATCATTATCTCTCAATTCTGCAAATGGTTCTCATTTACTATCGCTGTTCTCTAGCTGATCTAAACCTGCTTTTGACCTAAAGGGGCGCTTTTTGGACGCCATGGACTTTTCTCAGTTTCCAAGCAGAAAGAACAGACAAAATGCAGGTAGGCCACAGGACAAAGCACTCGGGACAAAATGTATGTGAAATGGGTTGAAACAGCAATGTTTTACTATGTAAAATTTGTTTGGAAAAAAATGACATTTTTAAAAATTTTCAAATTTCCCGCCGCCGGCGGCGCCCGTTCGTCCCGACGTTACAGGGACCGAAACACAGAAGCCGGATGCCGGCATCGGCCGGAGGAGATGGCCAGGGACGCTGCAGGGGATACGTCGCGGGATCGCAAGACAAGGTAAGCTCTGCAGGGAATCCCTAAGCAGCGTCGCATGGTAAGCCCAAGTGTAGCTCGGGGTTACCGCTTTTAGTACTGACATTTTACCCCGAGCTACACTCAGGAATACCGCCAAGGAGGTTAAAGCAATCCACTGAGCTGGCCAGAACCAACTCTGGAGGGAGTCTATTCCACATTTTCACAGCTCTCACTGTGAAGAAACCTTTCCGTGTTTGGAGATTACATTTCTTTCCTCAAGATGTAAAGAGTGCCCCCTTGTCCTCTGTGATGACCTCAGGGTGAATAGCTCTACACCGAGTTCACTATATGAACCACTGATGTATTTATACACGTTGATCATATCCCCCCTTAATCTCCTCTTCTCAAGAGAGAATAAATTCAGTTCCTCTAATCTTTCCTCATAGCTGAGCTCCTCCATGCCTCTTATCAGTTTGGTTGCCCTTCTCTGTACTTTTGCTGGGGGGCATGTAACTTTTGAATTCGTAACATAAAGGGTAGGGGGTTCTGTAGCCCTCTGAGATATCTGAGAACAATGTATGCAGCTAACAAGACAACAGCATAGGCAGAGAGCACATAAATGTGTAGGTTGGCAAAATTTCTGGTAAGGTCAACTGTTTTATTCACTAATCAAACAGATAAAACAATTTGCGTTTACGGGTATATTTAATTGACCAAAAAGAACCAAATAAGTTCCTTGTTAGAGTTTATATACTCTTTTAAGAAGAAAGTACAGTTCACCTGCCTGACTTTCACCTTGTAACAAAAGAAAACAAAAATCTTCCCGTCCCAGATACATAATCTCCAGAATCCTTCAATCACAGTCTTTTACAATCTTCACATCCCTTCACAAAATATACCTACCGTTGGCCATACTTGTGCTGTCAATACCCACTGACTTCAATGGGACCATCTCCTAAATGTACCCTGTATAGGGAGACAGACCCATAGAAACTAATGAGAAACAACTGCACAGGCGTGGACAACAGAAAGATAGGTTTTGGACATGGGAAGTGAAGTCTGCGACAGACCATGACCAGGAGTTAGGTACAGTATGTAGGCATCTGGGGTGCAAGACAGTTGGTTACTTTTGTTAAGGGGGCTAGGTAGAAAGGATAACTGCACTTCCTGTGAAAGTAGTTATCCTTTTACAACTTACACACTCAAATATGTTAGATTTGCCATGTTGTACTGTTTGAAAGCATGACTGAATTTCCCTTAGAACTGAATATTTGCTTGGCATGGCCAAGCTTGACTTTTACTGGAAATGTGCCTATAATTTTTGCTGCCTGTATCTCTGCATAAACTGGTCATTTTGATATGTGTTTTTACTAACAGTAATGTCTATTCATGTATTTTTCTAAATTTTTCCATTTTGAACTACCTAATTTTGTGACAGGTTTAACTTATTAATTACCTAATCTGGGCAATCATTTATCAAGTCAAGTAACAATAGGTTCAAGTTGGCGTGATCACAATGAGAGTGAGTGCTGCTCATATCTCTCAGGCCAGATTCAAATGTCTACATCTTGATTGGCACCCCAATGTATGTGCGTTTTGACACACCATAGTGCATACATGTAAACCATCTGATTTGGTGCAGTACAGCGGGGAAAAAGGTGCTGGCATGTTTATTTGTGTTCCCGTGCACTGCTAGCTTATTCTAAATGCACATTAATGGACAAAAATGTGTTGTGTTGATAAATAAGTATTATTGTGAGACATAGTGTCTAATTAATTGATGGTTATCCCAAAAGCTCAATAACAGAAATATGATGAAAAAATGCAGTGTTCAGATATTACATTTAGCTTGCACTTATATTTGATATTTTCAATTAACATGCATAAAATACAAGCTCTTCAGTGCAGTAACATGAATATGAAACCTATAAATCCTTCAAAAGCATAGATAATTATACTTTTAATAATATTTGTTACATGAAAATATTTTCTGATTACTGCAGCTATTTTTTTTTAAATTGAGCATGAAGAAAAGAGATTAAAGCGCTGCATTTGCCTCTCAGATTAATGTAGTTATACATGTTATTGCAGGCTGGAGGCTTTTAAGACACTATGCAATAAAAAATATATAATCAGAGATAACAAGAGAAGCAGATTGCATTATGAGTGTCTCCTGTGTATCCAAAGCTAAAGGAGCAAACCTTCAAGCAAATATTATAAGACTGATTATAGACTCTTCAAGATTTTTGTAGAAACAAGACCTACATAGTGGGGTTGATTTTAAAAAAGGTAAACAGACTGTGCACTTTGCAAGTGCAATTGCACTCATTTTCTCCAAAGCTTAGTGAAAATGGTGAAGCTCTGCTGAATTCCATCATCCATTCACGATCAAGCAAAAATGCTACTTTTTTCATGATTGGGTATTTTTTACAATGTGAAGGTTCACCATATTCACTAAGCTCTGGGGAAAATAAGACCCCGGTCACACCGGGTGCGACTTGCCATGCGACTTGCAAATCGCATGGCAAGTCGCACCCTATTGTCCGCAATTACAGGGGTCATATTGGTGTGATTTTGACTTGGACAGAGATACACCGATTTCTAAAGTAGTGCAAGCATGTGTCCTGCAAGTCGCAGATGTCTTGCAAGTCACACCTCAAGTCAGAATACCATCCAACGTTGAAACTTCACTGCAAGTCGCACAATTTCAAAGTCGGACTGGTGTATAAGTGCAACTGCACTTGCAAAGTACACAGTCTATTTGCCTTTTAATACATCAAACCCAGTGTGAATATTATTTAATTGATTTCAGCAGCTGAAGACCCAGTAATAAGGAGATATTATACACTATATGTCTCACCACCAAATTATTATGGTCAAGTGTTTTCCGTGATAGGCACAGTTTTCTTGTTCAAATTGTTTATTGAAAATAAAGAGTCAAAAAATTTACAACAATAAAACTGGATCAATATAAGACATTGAGAGACATAAAACCATGTTGGACACAGTGTATGTCAGGTATGTGAACTATACAATTCTGAGGGTGTATTGCTTCACACAAATGGTGTTTACACTGCAATATGCGGAGCAGACAAATGGAAATAAGGTAAGCAGTTCTGCATGTCCCCAGATATGGGACCGAAGAGTCAGTAAACCACTAAATAATTAGGCTCTAGAGTACACTAAAACAACAGTACTTAACAAAATATACTGAGGTGCCTCTGAGGAGCAGAATGAGTGAATTAAACACCCGTTTCATGTCTCATAATGACCTTTCCAAAAAGGTGGTAAGATGAGGGGAGAGAACAGAGAAGTTAGAGTAGAGGAGAGGGTGATGGCTTTGTTTAATGCTACACCATAATAGTGGTAACAGTATGACTGGGTCTTCATGCAGAAAGCCAGGTCCATAAAGACATGATTTGCTGTGGAGGAACACTGCCAGTACAGAGTCCTGACCTCAACCCTACTAAACATATTTGGGATGAATTGGAACCCTGGTTGTGAACCTTGTCTTACTGTCCAACATCAGTAACTGAACTCACAAATGCTATTTTAGCTGAATGAGCACAAATTGGAACAAGTAAACTCCAACATATTTTGAATAGCTTTCTCAGAAGAGCAGAGGCTGTTAGAGCTGCAAAGGGTGGCCAACACCATATTAATGCCAATGGTCTTGGAATGGGATGTCCAACAAGCTCATTAAGGTGTCCAAAAACCTTTAGCCATATAGTGTATCAACATACAAGATCCCACCAAAATTGAAGTGGAACTCACTTTTAAATTAAATCAAAGCTGTAATTAAATTAATGTTAGTTACAACACAAGCATTCATTTGGTGTTGTTTTCCATGGTCCTGAATTGATTACTATAAACAGATCATGTGGTTTTTATTATCTAGTATCTAGTTAAAAATGGGGTTAAACAGGGATCACACCTCAGGGTAATTCATATATCATATTTACAGTATCTATGGAGATGAAGCTGGAGGCAAAGTTCAATGGCATAGCTACAGATTTGGACCAACTCACAGCCTCTTTTCTGTCCAGAAATGAACATTATATAGAGAACAGGAGCTGTGCTATCTGAAGAAAATCCACCAGTGAAGACTAAGGTTGCGCTACCTGAAGAAAATCCACTGTGGAGCAGTTTAGGGAAGTTACAAAATAAGCACACAAGATGCATTTTGTTGACCATCAGATCACATGAAGATGTGCAGGGGGACACTTGGGAAAGTGTTTTCACAAGTGCCAGCTTTGTATCTTCCCAATGCAGCTTTGCAGTAGTTCCCTTTACAGTACACTAGTCATTAAAGACTTACAGTATTTAGATCAACACTGTTGGTCTCCTTCTAAAAACTCTAGATGCCTTACAATGTCTTGCTTCAGTTCTCTCAAGTTACAGGTGTGGAACAAGTTTGCTGCAAATGGTTATCTGAATTCCAAATATATACTTGTTCAAGGTCTGCGATGCAAAGCATTGAAGCCAAAGCTATAGTAGGACATAGAAGTCAACGTTAAGAAACCATGACTTTAATCTCTGCGAAGACATTTGGCATTTATTTCTGGCCAGAAAAGGAGGAGAAATGCAATTGCTGTGCCCCTATGAAATTAAAAAATACGAATTCTTAATGTTATGCCCACAATGAAATAGTACAATTGCCACAATGAGGAATACAGAAAAAACACACAACAGACCAATATACTGTATGAATACAATAAATAGAGAGTAAGGGCAATGACAGGTTAAAATGTGTATTCTAAGGCATAACCACATAATAAATCTTTTGTGGAAGCTTTATTATTATGCCTACATAAATTGGATAGCCATTAAAAACCTGAACAACTAATACAAGTTTTATTAAAGCAAAATAATATGCACCTGGACATTATTACTGTCCAAAATGGAAGTAAGCTGTTAGTAGCAATATGTTATAAATGTTAATAGTTGTACATCCACTGTATAGCTGCTTTTAGAAATACATCTTGATACTGGGAGATCAGATTTCATAAACTACCCAGCATGAATTCTAATGGGAGGAATTTTGTGAGATATGACTTAATAACAAAGTCTGATTGGTATCTAGTGTCAAGTTTAGGAAACCAGGATTCTAAAACCAGACCTGGTATAAATACAAGATCCCAGTTTTACTGTCATTTTTAAAAGAATCATGTTATAAATTCTAAAGCTATTAACACATAGGTCAAACTACTAAAACCCCAAAGATGCTGGAAAATTGAACAAATCCAAGTGCTGAAAAGGACATGCATAACTAAGCTAGATATTGGCCTTGTTGCTACAAAATATTATTTTGAAATTGCTCATTTTTGGTCATCTAAGGACTTTATACAAGACAAGAACACATTTTAGTAGTGCAAAACCTTGCGTTACAAATGTCAAAATTGCAACCATCCAAGCCATGGATAATGTATATATATATATATATGGGTGTACATGTTATCTTGTGCAGGTACAGCATTGTGCTTTCACCTTTTGATCTTTTTGACTTAACTACCATATTGCTCAGATTGCATTATTATACACCTGGTGATCTGAGGGGTGTGCACCACATGCTGTTCAGCCTAATGCAGGCCATAGACGGGTCGAACATCGGCCGATTTTTCGAACAAAAAAGAAAAAACCGGTCGTCCGTTTGGCCGCCTTTACCACCAACGTTAAAAAAAATAAGCCGACTAAACCATAAAGTTAACCCCATAACTTCTGTCCTTGCAGGTCACGGCTCATGTGCGTCAAAATCGGCCGCAAATTTTCCAACATGACTGAAAAAAAATGTGCAAAAAACTCGAAAAACGCCTGACCAATTATCCCACTAACAGTGAGAAAATCGGCTGATTTTTTTTTCGGCCGCAAAATCGGCTGATTTTCGACCCGTCTATGGCCGGCATAAGTCCCATTAGCCCCAGTCTGGAAGTGTGGTGATGTTACAAGCCTGGTATGTTTTTTTTATACCTTTTCCTATTATTCCCAGTTGAAAATGAATATAGTTATGACATAGGTGTATACATGTTCCCTTTCGCAGATGCAGTAGCATGCTTTCATTCTTTGAACCCCTTGATTTGACAACCACACTACTTAGTATCCAAATAATCTTATTGCACTATTATACATCTTATGATCTGAGTGGTGTGCACCATATACTGTTCAGCTTAAATCTCATCAGCCCCATTTTGGAAGTGTGGTGTTATAACAGGCCTGGTATGTTTCATACCTACTCTTATCATTCTTAGTTGAAAATGGACAGAGCCATAATGTGGTGTGGATTCTAAAACAATCTTCATTATATGGATATAGAAAATTATGGCCTTTAGACTTGCTCCCACATCCGCCCCAGGGGATCTTTGTTTGGCATCTCACTGTGGTTTGGCTCTTTAGATCCATTCGGTGTCCTGGATAAGTACCAAGACAGTTATCATTTACAATGCACCTTATATTATGTTATGGTAAGCTGTATTATGATTTTTGATATCTTGATAATATGTTGTATTATTTGTATATTTTTTGTTTTGTTATAGAACTATATTCCCGCAACATACTCCTGAAGAAGTGGGAAACTGCGAAACATGTCGAGATTGGCTGACTACAGACTCACCTTAACTCTGGAATAACAGCTTGTGGGTGTGAGATAGCATAGGTGTGATTGTAGTACAGCCTATTCAGAGGGATTTTTAAACAAGCAATGTTGTTTTAATACTATATCTTTCTGTAATAAAGGTTTTAACCTTTAAAAGTCTGTGTCTTTGTGGGTACCAGGAAAATCCTACTGCCCCTGTTGCTCTCTAGATCTTTTGAATAGTTTTAAAAATGAACACATTCTTGCATGTGACTTGGATTTTTGAGACACCAAACACATTGTTTGGTGCCTCAAAAATCCCAATCATGTGCAAGAAAGTGTTGATTTCCTTGAACATAGCTATTTTAGCCAATGTGTTCCTGCACATTGCAGCATTTAGATAAGCATCGTAGAGCACCGTTCAGCGGCATAAAAAATGCCCGAAATCGGCATTCACAGAGGAGTTAACTGGCATAATTTATACACATATGCATGTAACTGCATATAAATATGTGTAAACACGTGCATATGAGTATAAATTTATTTTAGTGGCTAGATGAAATAGATATTCTAGCCAACAGAATGAATTTATGCGCATATGCTTCTAAACAGCATATGCCTGTAAGCACAAGTAATTATGTCCCAAAACTAGAATTTTTTTTTTTTTTACACTGGATTTTTCTGCCAGTATAGGGCACCAAGACTAACTGAGCTCATTTTGTCTTGATTTTTCAATAGAATCCAGTACTCTTTTACAGTCATACGTTTCTCTTTGATAAACACACAACAAAGCTTTAATTACAAAGTCTTGCTGGACTGGCTTTCCTCCACCAAATAAGAAGAATCAATCACAATTATAAGTGTCCACCAAGGCAATGCTAGAAATAAAGTCCAAAATACATGAGATGTAAGGTAATCTATCATACTTAAAAAAAACAGTTTGCTGTTAAAATGTCCCAGTGGGGTACATAAATCTTGAGAATCTAAGCACTGCATTTAAGTTTGCCCACACCAACATGGATAGTTTTAGTAAATCTGAAGGCAAGTGGGAAGACTTGTTAGGTTGGTGTTCGAGATTTCTTTCTGAATTATACTTGATAAAGCTGCATATTTGCAGCACAGGCAATATGATATATAGACCCAAATATACAGATATTGGTAACATAGACCCTGGAAAAGGACATGATTGTGCAATTCTGTTCTAAGAAGGTAGATCGTCTAGTACAATTAGATAATTTAATATTAGTAATATCATGTGCAAATATAACAATGTAGCAAGAAACGTTTGGAGGTGAACACAATTTCAAAACCAAGAGCTAGAAATCAAAAACCTTAAAAAGTCACCTCTTTGGTATTTAAGCTTTATTTTGGTAAACTCTTTTCTATTTTGATTATTCCATAATTTATTGTCAAAATGCTAATGTGAGATATAAAATCTGAAAGAAACAATGCCAATTTTTACAGCCTGAGCAGGGAAAAATCTAGTATGGGGATTTCCAGTTCCAGTTCTACTAGCAAACGGCAACCAAAGGATAAAGAAATATGCACTGACTGTTTATGCTAACTGCTTTCTCCATTGGACAGTGCACAGGGTACACATTTATACAGTGGGGAAAATAATTAATTGATTCCCTGCAGATTTTGTAAGTTTGCCCACTTAAAAAGACATGAAGGGTCTATAATTGTTATCATAGGTGTATTTTAAATGATAGAGACAGAATTTCAACCAAAAATATAGAAAAAAACACAATACAAATGTTATAAACTGTGTTGCAGTTCAGTGAGTAAAGTATTTGATCCCCTACCTACCAACAATAATTCTGGCTCCCACAGACTTGCTATGTACTCATGTGGTACACAGATTAGTCCTGTCAATTTAAGAAGGTGCTCCTAACGACAACTCGTTATGTGTATAAAAGAAACCTGTCCAGAGAATCTCTTTCTTCCATTCAAACATCATCACCATCATCATGGGCAAGACCAAAGAGCTGTCAAAGGACATCAGGCACAAGATTGTAGACATGCACAAGGCTAGAATGGGCTACAAGATCATCAGCAAGAAGCTTGGTGAGACGGAGACAACTATTGGAGCAATTATTTGCGGATGGAAGAAATACAAAATAACCATCAATCGCCCTCGGTCTGGAGCTCCATGCAAGATTTCACCTCATGGGGTAAGGATGAAGAAAAGTGAAGGATCAGCCCAGAACTATACGGGAGGAGCTTGTGAATGATCTCACAGCAGTTGGGACCACAGTCACCAAACAAACCATTGGTAACACAATACGCCGCCATGGATTGAAATTCTGCAGTGCCCACAAGGTCCCTTTCCTCAAGAAGGCACATGTCCAGGCCCATCTGAAGTTTGCCAATGATCATCTAAATCAGTGGTCTCCAAACTGTGGCCCGGGGGCCGGATGTGGCCCTTTTGCCTTTATCCAGCCCTCAGGGCACTTTTCCTCCCACTAATACAAGACACTGTTCCTTTCCTCCCATCACCAATGGGACATATTTACTACTGCTGAGGCACTATTTCTCCCATTGACACCGATGGGGCACTATTCCTCCCACGGACTCCAACAATAGGACACTATTCCTCCCACTGACAGCAATGATACGACACCATTCCTGCCACTGACACCAACTATGGGGCACTATTTTCCCCCAATGACATCAACAATAGGAAACTATTCCTCAAACTGCCACCAATGATGGAACACTATTCCTCCCACTGACACAACTGGCCACTATTCCTCCCGCTGACATTTCTACTCCCAATGACCACAGTTTGACCCCCGAAAGTCTGATGGGCAGTAAACTGGCCCTATGTTTAGAAAGTTTGGGGACCCCTGCTGTGGTCAGATGAGATCAAAATTAAGCTCTTTGGCATTAACTCGCCGTGTTTGGAGGAAGGAAAATGCTGACTATAACCCTAGGAACACCATCCCTACAGTCAAGCACAGAGGTGGAAACCTTATGCTTTGGGGCTGTTTCTCTGCTAAAAGGTACATGCTGACTTTAACACATTGAGGGGCCAATGGAGGAAACCATGTATTGTAAAAACGTCTTCCTTCAGCCAGAACACTGAAGATGGGTTGTTGATGGGTCTTCCAGCATGACAATGACTCAAAACATACCGCCAAGGCAACAAAGGAGTGGCTCAAGAAGAAGCACATTCAGGTCATGGAGTGGCCTAGCCAGTCTCCAGACCTTAATCCTATAGAAAATTTATGGAGTTGCCAAGCAACAGTCAAGAAACCCTAAGGATTTAGAGAAGATCTGTAAAGAAGAGTGGACCAAAATCCCTTCTGAGATGTGTGCCAACCTGGTAACCAACTACAAGAAATGTCTTACTTCTATGCTTGCCAACAAGGGTTTCTCTACCAAATACTAAGTCATGTTTTGCTTGGGGAGCAAATACTTATTCTACTTACTGAACTGCAACTCAGTTTATAACATTTGTATCGTGTTTTCTCTGGATTTTGGTTGACATTCTATCTCTATCATTTAAAATACAACTATGATAAAAATTATTGACCCTTCATTTCTTTGTAAGTGGGCAAACTTACAAAATCTGCAGGGGATCAAATAACTTTTTTCCCCACTGTATTATAAAACACTTTTTACATAAAAACATGCCTTTAACATATTTTTTCTCAACCAGGGTTCTGTGGAACCCTGGGATTCTTCTCAAGGTCGCAAGGGGTTCCTTATGCAGTTGGATCACTTATAAAATTGGAGGATACAGCAATTTTGACTGCCTGCTTTACTTTCCTACAGCTATTATTAATATTATTACTGAAAACAATTTTGTAGGCAGTTGGTTACAAAATTAAACACAAAGGATTTGCCACGAGGAAAGAGACAATTGTATTATTACAACAGGATAAAAATTAGAATGTTTATATATGTATATAATATAAAAGACAAACATTAAAATGATCACAGAACATTTACTCCTGTTATATCTACTGATTTTGTGGGTGGTCCGCTTCCTCAGGACTACATCCAGGATAAGCAGCATAAAATGTATGATTTTTATGATCATAAAAAACATGTTTTATAAGCAACACAATTCAAACAACACATATGAAGCACCAAGTTTATTATATCTAAAAAAAAAAAAAAATAATTCACTGTCGAAGAGGGAGGTGGAAAGACGAAGGGAGAAAAGAAAAACGCCAAAAGACATCAACTCAACACCAAACATCAGGTGTACTGGCTATATTGTTTCATGCTGCAGGGAGGTATAGGGAAAACAGTAAGAAGGAATCACAGGGTCCATACATTTCACCACTATAAATCTTATAAGTTGTTGCATGATATTAGCTATGAAAAAAACCATGTCAGTTGACATCAAAAAGGTAGAGCATGCCTTATAGGTATTATACAGTATGTGGGTGACTTTGTTAATACTCACCTATATAGCAAGTCTCAAATGGTCATCCACTTCTGTGATCCAATCTAGTCTTCATCTTCTGACTACACCCCATGTCTGAATAAGGAGTAGTGATATTTATTTCTTTTTACTAAGAGCTGCCGTGGTTAGTGTACCATTTTTCATTGTTCATATATATTGATTGCTGTGGTGTAGTTATAGATACAGTATGGCAGGATTTACTATTGGTGCTATTTTTTGCAGCTTGTTGTCTTGTGGATGTTTTGACGTACATCTACTCTCACAGAAGTGGATGACCATTTGAGACTTGCGATATAGGTATTAACATACTCACCCTCATAAAATATCTATGAGACGTGCACTACCTTTTTGATATTAACATATAGATAGTTTTCATAGCTAATATGGTATAACTACTTGTAGGATTTTTAGTGGTGATGTGTGTATTCTGTGGTTCCTTCTTATGCCTCCCCGCAGCCGGAAACAGTATAGCCAGTACATCTCATGTCTGGTGAGTGGGGCATTAAGTTGATGTCTTTCTGTGTAACAAAATTAACTGCCCCAAATGTCAAATATGCTAGATAACCCACAACATTTTTTCACTTAAAACTTTCTTCAACTTATTGATCGTATTAATTCATCATGAGCTGCAGGTAGAACCCTATTTAGCAGGGGTTTCTGAAGAACCTGAAAAGTATTTTCAGTGGTTAAAAAGATTGCGAAAGTCTGCTTTAATGTCTCCTTCCAAGAACATACTTTCAATGTATAATGCTAAGAAATTACCCCCAATGTATACTTTCATTTTACTGTGGAACATGATAAAGTAACTGCTTAAGGACATCAGGAGTCAACATGTGTCATTCTTGTCCATGGGGAGGATTTTCTCAACCATAATGCTATAATAAGTCCAACAACATACATGCACAGAAGCTCATAATTAGTGATGAGAAATGGGCTTGCCTGTATCTACCAGAAGACTATTGTGGGCATAGGAAGA